>NC_091823.1:159102744-159405244 GCF_038994185.2 Dermacentor albipictus | reverse complement strand
GTGAGTGAGTGAGTGAGTGAGGAAACATTATTGAAGGTGCGGCTAGGACGCGAACTCGTCGCGAACTCGGCTAGTCCCACGTCGGGACCGGCAGGTCAAGCCTAACGGCCCAGTTGCGGGCACGCCGGACAAACAGGATTTGCTTTTCTAGAGCGCGGCTACGCAAAAGTGAGTCCCACTCCTCCTTGATGAACTTGGGGTATGTCGACCCGCACTACCAGAGCATGTGCGCTAGAGTGGTCTCCCCGCAGGACGGGCAGGCGTCGTAGCGATACACGTCGGGATAAGCCTCGTGGAGAACGGACAGACACGGATATGTGCTGGTCTGTAGAAGTCTAAGCGAAACGGCTTGCACTCTATTCAACTTGGGGTGAGGGGGTAAGAAGACCCTTGTAGACATGTAGAAGAATTTAATAACCTCGTTGTAAGTAGTGGCAACGTCCCTGTGGCCGTAGGGAGGAGGGGAGTCGGCGCTCCTTACAGAGGAGGCGCGGTCGGTGAGGTCACGCGCAGCCTCGTGAGCACACTCATTGAGGTTCGGGGAGCACCCTCGACCGACCCTACGTGAGCGGGAAACCAGTGGATTAGATTACGCGTGAGAGCATAGGGACTCGAGCTGCTAAGAGGACGAGCAGCATGCTTGGCGATGCAACCCTTTTGAAAAGCCCTAACTGCCGTTTTCAAATTCAATTCAATTCAATTCAGTCTTTATTATCTAGAGAAGGAGACAGGACTAAAAGCTCGTAAGCTTGACAGAGGTCCTGCCCCCTTTATCAACTTGGCAGTACAGTACACAGGCAGAGATTTTCAATTTTCCAAATGAACACTGAAACAAAATAACAAAACACTTTGTAAAAAGCAGCGCTATGCATTGCAGCACAAACATAGGTATTAGAAAAACAAATAACTGGTCATGGGGAAACGAAAAAAAAATAACAGGTATAGGTTTAAACTGAGTGCAACATTACGTAATCTTGTTAGGAATAAATCGCTTAATAACATCAGTTGAATGCTGAAAGGGGTCAAACAATTCTTTGTTTAATTTGTTTAATAATACTGGAACAGTATAAGAAAGAGACTGCTCGGTATAATATGCCCTAGGCGTCGGCACTAACCAAATTTCTTTATGTCTAGTCTGCAGGATATGCGTGTTTTCTCAAGTTTTGCCAAATAACTAATATAATGTTCACCACTGTGTGAAGGGCGTTTATATATCATTAAAAGTTTATAATTGTATAAACTATAGATTGGCAGGATTTCATATTTTAAAAACAAGTCATGTGTGGGGGAACAATAAGGAACACCAGCAATGCATCTTACAGCTCTTTTTTGAAGAAGGTGAAGCTTGAATAAATTTGTGACACCCATAGTGCCCCAAACGGTACAACAATATTGCAATAATGCAATATTGAGTGGGCACGGGATAGCGGCAACCATGCAGTCGCCGCTACACCCTTTTTGCTTCTTCATGCAGTTCATCGTGCTCCTTGAAGTATGGCTGTATCCCTCGACCTGCGCATGTGCGGTTTCACCAGTGCTCATCTATAATGACTCACCGACACCGTTGCCAGTCCTGCTATCGACGCAAGTCAAAATTTTTGGTGCCAGCAAGTAATCCAGGGCGCCATCTTCATACCTTTGCACACGAATTCGCAGCCGCCAGGAGCGACATCTCCCTTCTGGCTCTGCTTAAGCAGCTGCCTTCGTCCGGCCACTTTCAGTGGGCACGGGATAGCGGCAACCCTGCAGTCACCGCTAAACCCTTTTTGCTTCTTCATGCAGTTCATCGTGCTCCTTGGAGTATGGCTGTATCCCTCGACCTGCGCATGTGCGGTTTCACCAGTGCTCATCTATAATGACTCACCGACACCGTTGCCAGTCCTGCTATCTGACGCAAGATCTTTGGTGCCAGCAAGTAATCCAGGGCGCTATCTTCATACCTTTGCACGCGGATTCACAGCGGCCAGGAGCGACATCTCCCTTCTGGCTCTACTTGAGCACCTGCCTTCGTCCGGCCATTTTCAGTGGGCACGTGATAGCGGCAACCATGCAGTCGCTGCTAAACACTTTTTGCTTCTTCATGCAGGTCTGTGAAGCTCCGTCTCTTTACTATAAACGTACGAGTAACGTCGGTCTGCTGCTTTTCCCGTGACCAAGTATATTTTTTGCCTCACTGTGTGAATGTGCGTTTGTTGCAAGGCTACTCATCCTATCTGGTGACGTTGAACTTAAGCCGGGAACCGCAACTGACGGGCAGTACAAAGAACTTCTTGCAGCCATTTCAGCCCTTTCAGCAAAAATAGATTCACGACACACAGAGGTAATGAGTGGTCTCGCCGAATTAAAGGAAAAGCAAGCTCAATTAACTAGTCAAGTGTCCGATTTAACCACTAGATTAACGACAGTGGAATCGCTTGTTGAATCACTTGAGCTTAACCCGCCGTCAGCTGACATACCTGCAGTTGTAGCTCACGCCGTTAAAACTGAAGATGCCCCCCTCCTGACACGTCTCGATGATCTAGAAGATCGCTCCCGCCGGGATAACTTAATATTTTATGGTATTTCTGACACTCCGTCCGAAACATGGGCGCAGTCCGAAAAATTGGTGTGTGAATTTTTATCTCATCATCTTGAGTTTGAGGTCCCCGAGAATATGGTATGTAGAGCCCACCGACTTGGCTCGTATACTGCTAATAAGACTCGCCCGATTATAATCAAATTTTCTTGCTCAAAACTAAAGGATAAAATTCTGGCACTAAAAGCTAATCTGAAATCCACCGGGGTATCTGTGGGCGAAGATTTCTGCCGAGCAACGCGCCAGTCTAGGAAAAAGCTGCTTAATTTTGCTAAGGCATCAGGACAGACATACTCAATACGGCTAAATAAGTTATTTTTGAACAAGAAGTGCTACGTTTACTGTTCTACCACTGACAATGTATGCGAAGTCAACATGCTACGTGCAGCACGCTCTTCTGTTCGGTCGCGTCAAGCTATCGAAGGAAATGGTTCGACATAGCTAGCACATGCGCAATCTAATAACACCATATCTGTTTTTTTCACTAACGTGCGAAGTCTACTAAACAAACGTGCTGCGGTGTCCTCGCTGATTGACTCATGCGCTGCTGACATAGTATGTCTCACTGAAACATGGCTCTCTGCTCGGATAAAAAATTGCGAAATTTTTGATTGTGAAAAACTGTATTCAAGTTATCGCTGCGATCGTGGTGTGCGATCAGGTGGTGGTGTCTTGATTGCAGTTACTGAAACGCTCACTTCGAGCTCAGTTTCCATAGAAACACCACTTGAACTTGTTTGCGTGCGCGTTGTACTCGACAACAGAGATGTTATATTTTGCACATGCTATCGCCCTCCTACTGCTTCGACATCATTTTGCGATGACCTTCACGACGCATTGAATAAATTAGTTGTCTCATACCCTAACGCTCCCCTTTTTCTTCTTGGTGACTTCAACTTTCCCGATATCATTTGGCGTAACGACACGGCAACGTCCCAGTCTTCTCGGAGTACCCAGTTTATAAACACTTGTTTCGATTTCCACTTCACCCAGCTTGTACTGAAACCAACGCGCGTGTCTGCCTCTTCATCTAACATACTAGATCTGATTCTCACTACGAACCCTGACACAGTTTCCCCAATTCTTTACATAAAAGGCTTAAGTGATCACCTTGCGCTCACTTTTCATATCAGCACACGGGCTCCTGTTAAGAAAACTACGAAGGTGATCCGCGATTACAGCAAAGCCGACTTGGCTTCCAATACCGCTGAAATGGAAAATTTCGCAGCTTCTTACATCGCTAATTGCGATCAGCGCTGTGTTGAAGAAAACTGGAGCATTTTCAAAAATAAATTGTTGTCATTAATCGAACTTTTCGTACCGCAAAGAACAGTCGCTTGCAAGCCACAGTCCCCTTGGTTCAACCCCTTTTTGAAGCGACTACGTAACAAAAAAAGCGGTTGTTTCGTCGCGCAAAAGCTTCATGCAGTGACGTTGCTTGGTCCGCTTACTACCTCACTGAAAGTGACTACAACACAGCCGCCGCTAGTCCGAAACAGCATTTTTATTCTGTTACCCTTCCGTCCATCTTGCAAACTTATCCTCGTAAATTCTGGACCATAGTTAACGGTACTCCAAGCAAAATAATCCCATTAACATACCCAAATGATCAACCTGTTGCTCCTGAAGAATGCTGTAATGTATTTAATGATGTGTTCACTTCACATGTTACCACAATGCCACGTGGATTACCACTTGTATCCAATTCTGGTTTTTCGCCCATGGATCCAATCTCTATTGACTACGTTGGTGTTAGCTGCCTAATTAACAATCAAAAAACGTCCTCCTCTGCTGGCCCAGACTGCCTGAACTCAAAAATTTTGAAGTGTACTAATGTATTTTCTGCTGTTATTTTGTCGCACATTTTCACTCACTCATTACAGCAGTCTGTTCTTCCACACGACTGGTGCGCGGGAAAGGTGATTCCCGTTCATAAATCAGGTAACACACACTTACCAAGCAATTACAGGCCTCTCACTAGCAAGCATTTCATGTAAAATTCTTGAGCATATTATATATTTACATTTGGCTGAGTTTTTAGAATCAAACTCCTTTTTCAACCCCTGTCGACATGGTTTCCGTAAGTTCTTTTTCTGTGAAACACAGCTCTTAACATTTACTAACGATCTCTTTGCAATTTCTGATCTAGGTACCAACATTCACTGCGTATTTCTTGATTTTGCCAAAGCCTTGGACTCTGTGGCCCATGATTTACTTCTGCTTAAGCTGTCTCCACTTAACCTGGACGCAAATTTACTCGAGTGGATAAAAAACTTTCTAACAGGACGCAGTTTGTAAACACTAATAACTGTAATTCTCAGTTTTCTAACGTACCAGTAGGTGTTCCTCAAGGGTCAGTCCTGGGCCCACTTCTCTTTCTAATCTATATTAACTATCTTCCGAACTGCGTTCATTCCTCTTTCATAAAGCTTTTCGTGGATGACTGTGTTCTTTACCGTAAAATTACTAATCCTTCAGATTCCCGAGAGCTGCAGGACGACCTTAACCGCGTAATTGAGTGGTGTTCTAATTGGTGCATGCAACTAAATTCAAATAAATGCAAGGCCATGCGTATATCTCGTAATACTGCCACGCACACCTACTTTATTAATGGTGCACCTGTGACGTCAGTTAGCTCTTACAAGTATCTCGGCCTTCGCATATCAAATAACCTTTCTTTGCACTCGCACATTGACTATGTTACTAAAAACGCTGATAGCATGCTTGGTTACTTACGCCGTAATTTTAGCTCTGCCCCTTCTTCCATGAAGCTAACTCTTTATAAAACTTTAGTTCGCTCCAAATTGGAGTATGCTTCAGCCATTTGGGATCCGACTCAGTCGTCATTAGTTTCTACTCTTGAAAGTATTCAAAACCGCAGTGCACGCTTTGTATTATCTAATCATTCTCGCTATGCAAGTATTTCTGTTCTGATTCCGTGGCACGCGTTGGGGCTGCGGCCACTCCTCAGAACAGTAAAAACGCGATGAACGCCGAGTCGGCGTCTCACGCGCGTCTCCAAAGCGCCTAGGCTTAGGCGGCTCGGCTCGCTGGCTCCGCGCTTCGAAGCTCCGTTTTCGCCTCGTAGCCACACAGGGCATGGCGTCGCAAGACCGCAAGTCGCCCGCTGCTCAAATGAGTCCGGACCAATCTCGTCTCGCATGCTCTGAGAAAATGGCAAGCTCTGTGCAGTCACGGCATTCGTCGCGCTCAGCCCGTTCGGAGCGTTCGACCGCCTCGACAACGCCAAGCATGCTCGCCGCCAGAGCAAGAGCGGAGGCCGTCGCGGCGCGAGTGCAAGCTTCTCTTATGAAGAAAGAAGCCGCGGTGAAATTGGAAAAGGCCAAACTCGAAGAACAAGAAAAAAATGCGGCCGCGGAGATCGAACGCAAGAAAGTCGAGCTAGACAGCGAGTTACATGTGTTGCAGTTGGATAGAGAAGCGGCCGCCGCGGAAGCACAAGCAGAGATCCTGGAGGCTGCCGTAGATCAGCACGGCGGGGAGCATCACATCTGTCGGACTGTCGAGGAGGCATCCGAAGACCGCGCTCAACGCACCTTTGACTACGTGCTTGACCAGGCTCAGGTGCGCATTGGCCCGCGTCAGCAATCGCAGCGGCTTGACGGCGGAGAGCATTACGTCTTTCAGCACGTTGATGAAGCACCCGAAGACCACGCTCCACGCCCTCCTAGCGCTCACAACCAAGGAATCGCCCAGAACATTGCTCGTCAGCAAGGAGATGAAGCTAACGCCCCAGAACTGACCGCCATGGCAAAATATCTGATTCGACGCGACCTTCTGAGTACCTCACTTACGAAGTTTGACGACTGCCCTGAGAACTACCGGGCGTGGAAATCTACATTCAAGGGAATGACACAGACTCTCGAGGTCACGGCAAGCGAAGAACTTGACCTTCTCGTGAAATGGCTTGGTACCGAGTCGTCGAGCTACGCAAAGCGGCTACGTTCCGTGCACGTCGACAGCCCCGAAGCCGGGTTAGAGGTAGTTTGGGAAAGACTTGAGGAATTCTATGGTCGTCCGGAAAATATAGAAGAGGCCATCTTCAGGAGAATCGCAAGTTTCCCCAGACTGTTTGACAAGGACACCGAGAAACTGAGAGAGCTGGGAGACCTGCTTCTTGAAGTTGAGGCTGCAAAATGTGACCCTCACCTGACTGGGCTTTCCTATCTGGACACGGCAAGAGGAGTAAACCCCATTGTAGAAAAAATGCCGCAGCGCTTGCAAGACACGTGGATAGCGAAAGGCTCGAAGTACAAACAAGATCATCGGGTCGCCTTTCCCCCTTTTTCGTTCTTTGCCAGCTTTATTAGGGACCAAGCGAAAACGAGAAACGATCCTAGCTTCAAACTCAGCACCGCAAGTGGCACACCTTCAAGGCTCCCAAGAGCAGACAGATGGGCAGCGAATGATGGCACGAGAAGAACGCCCATCTCAGTGCAACTGACGGACGTGGAGGCAAGCACCGACCATCTGCCCTCAAACGCACCAAAGTGGCAATATACAACTAAGTATTGTCCTCTGCACAGGAAGCCTCACCCCCTCCGGTAGTGTCGTACTTTCAGAGAAAAACCGCTGGATCAACGAAAATCTGTGCTGAAAAATTATGGGATATGCTTCGGGTGCTGCGCTTCAACAGACCACTTTGCAAGAGACTGCAAAACAGTTCTCAAATGCGACGATTGTGGTAGCGAGAGGCATGCCACAGCACTTCATGCTGGCAATGTCAACCATATGTCTACTGTGGCTCATCACGACTCTGAAGATGTAAGTCTAGACCAAGATTCCGCACTTGAGGTGTCATCTAAGTGTAGAGCGGTCTGCGGTCAAAGCGGCGGTGGCAAATCCTGCTCTAAGATCTGCTTGGTGAAAGTTAGTCACCCGACTCAGCCCCACAACACTGAAAAAATGTATGCCATCTTAGACGACCAGAGCAACAGGTCCCTTGCAAGAACAGAGTTCGACATTTTCGGGCTCAATGGTGACAGTTCCCCCTGTGCTGGGACTACAGAGGCGATAGGAAGAAGAGCATCCGGCTTTCTCATTGAGGACATTCATGGCTCCGTGAAGCTACCCTTGCCAACACTCATCGAGTGCAACGAGATGCCTAACAACAGGAACGAGATTCCAACAACACCGGAAGTGGCACCGCATCACCCTCATCTCAGAGCTGTAGCTAAATTCATTCCTCGTTTGGACCCAGAGGCCAAGATTCTACTTCTCCTTGGGAGAGACATCCTCAGAGTACACAAGGTTCGACAACAGCGCAACGGACCGGCTGATGCTCCATTTGCTCAGAGACTGGATCTGGGATGGGTCATCGTGGGGAATGTCTGCATAAGTCGAAGTCGCACACCGGACTCTGTGAGCAACCTCAAAACAAACGTCCTTGAAAATGGACGTCCCTCCCTTTTCGAGCCATGCCAGAATCATTTTCTGGTCAAGGAGAAGCTCGCTGACACGCAAGGGTCGACACAATGCTTCCAACAAGCTCAGAACGCTGCTAGGAATGACCACTGTGACGATGGGGTCGCTGAAACGCTGTTCCACACAACGAAGGATGACAACAGACCTTCCCTTTCCGTCGAGGACAGGAAGTTCTTGAAGCTGATGGACGAGGAGTTCTCAAGGGACGAATCCAACAGTTGGGTAGCGCCTCTTCCCTTTCGTTCTCCAAGACCTTGGCTTCCGAATAACAAGTGCTTGGCTGAGTCACGCCTCACTGCTGTCCAACGGACCTTGAAGAGAAAGCCAGAACTGAGGGAACAGTTCGCGAGCTTCATGGACAAGATGTTCAAGAACGGCCACGCCGAGGAAGCTCCACCGGTTCGAGAAGGAGAAGAATGTTGGTACCTCCCCATCTTTGGTGTTTGCCATCCATGAAAGCCCGGGGAAACGGGAGTCGTGTTCGACTCCAGTGCACAGTTTAAGGGCGTGTCTCTAAACAGTGTGCTGCTTACCGGTCCAGACATGATCAACGGCCTGCTTGGAGTGCTCATCCGATTCCGGAAAGAGCCCGTAGCCATTACTGTGGACATTAAGCACATGTTCTACTGCTTCTTGGTACGAGACGACCACCGAAATTATCTGAGATTTCTGTGGTTCCGCAACAACAACATCTATAGTGACGTGGTGGAGTACCGAATGAAGGTACACGTGTTTGGAAACAGCCCTTCACCAGCAGTTGCAACGTACGGGCTGCGGAGAACAGCACGAGAAGGAGAGGAAGAATTTGGCAGCGACGTCAGGCAGTTCATCGAGAGGGATTTCTATGTCGACGATGGGTTGAAGTCTCTCTGCAACGTCAAGGACGCCATCAGCCTAATACGTCGCACGCAACAGATGTTGGCCGCATCAAACCTCAAGCTCCACAAGATAGCCTCTAACTGCCCTACAGTGTTGGAAGCCTTTCCAGAAGAAGACCGTGCCAAGGATTTGAAGGATCTTGACTTGAGCAATGGCTCACAGCCGATCCAACGCAGTCTGGGAGTTTCTTGGAATCTGAAGAAGGATGTCTTCACATTTACGAGTCCAGACCAAGAAAAGCCATTCACTCGGCGCGGTGTCTTGTCAGTGGTGAATAGCCTGTATGACCCACTTGGGTTAGTTGCTCCAGTCATCGTTCAAGGAAAGTCCCTCCTCCGAGAGCTAGTTGCTGAGACATGCGACTGGGACTGCCCACTTCCTGACAAAAAGAGAGCCGCCTGGAAGGCGTGGAAGGACTCCTTGCAAGTACTCGAGCAGCTGGACATACCTCGCACCTATGCCCCTGCCTCACTTACTACCGCAGAAAGGAAGGAACTGCACATATTCTCCGACGCATCAACCAAAGCTGTGGCTGCAGTGGCGTACCTCAGAGTGACATATCCAGATGGTGCGTGTCATGTCGGGTTCGTCATAGGAAAGGCTAAGCTAGCACCGCATCCGGAACACACCATCCCAAGGCTTGAACTGTGCGGCGCGGTGTTGGCAGTGGAGCTAGCAGAGCTTATCAGTCGTGATATAGATATGGAACTTGATGCTGTAAACTTCTATACTGACAGCAAGATCGTCCTAGGCTACATACATAATGAGACGCGAAGGTTTTTTGTGTATGTCAGTAACAGGGTGGAACGCATAAGGAGCTCTACACGGCCAGACCAATGGCACTATGTTCCTTCTGACATCAACCCTGCGGATCTCGGAACCAGGTCTGTGCCAGCAGCCCAAATGGCAGGATCGACCTGGCTGACAGGCCCGGACTTTTTGCATCGTCAAGAACGCTGCTCGCAGGTATTGAAGGGCAAGTTCGACTTGGTCGATGCGGATTCCGACACGGAGGTGCGGCCCCAGGCAAATGTTCTCGCAACCAGTGTGGGCATGAAACAACTCGGCAGCAAGCGGTTCGAGCGCTTCTCAAGTTGGATTACGCTGACTCGCGCAGTTGCAACGCTTGTACGGCTAGTGGACAAAATTCGGGGCACTTCTGAAAACGTGTCAGACTGCCCGCATAACAGCTCATCTCACCAACTCCGACCTTCTGCAGAACACCTAGCCCGAGCAAAGGCAGTCGTCATTCTATCTGTCCAGAAGGAAGCCTTTTCGGAGGAGTTGAAAAGCTTGCAACGAGGAAAGCGACTACCGAAGTCAAGCCCTCTGTGGAGACTGGATCCATGGGTTGATTCCGACGGTCTTTTGAGAATCGGTAGCCGACTAGGCAGGGCCAACCACTTCGACCAGCAAGAGAAGAAGCCCATCATCATGCCAGGGCGACACCACGTCACCACCCTGGTTGTGCGGCACTATCACGAAGAGGCCAAACATCAAGGAAGCCACTTCACTGAGGGAGCAGTCACGGCAGCTGGGTTCTGGATCGTCGGAGCTAAGCGTAGCATCGCCTCATATATACACAGTTGTGTTACATGACGCAAGCTCAGAGGAAGGCAGCTACAGCAGATGATGGCAGACCTGCCCGCAGAAAGACTAAGCACCGAGCCACCTTTCACTTATGTCGGACTAGATGTATTCGGCCCGTAGCACCAGAGGCGGTGAGGCCAACAGTAAACGGTGGGCCGTGCTCTTCACTTGCATGAGTATCCGTGCTGTTCATATTGAAGTAATCGAGAGCATGGATACCTCAAGTTTTATTAATGCGCTCCGCAGATTCTTTGCCATAAGAGGCCCGGCAAAGCAACTGAGGTCTGATTGCGGGACAAATTTTGTTGGAGCATGCACCGAACTAAAGGTGAGCACCAGTGGCCCAGACCACGAGAAGCTAGGAACTTTCCTGTCAGACCATGGATGCACTTGGGTGTTCAATCCCCCTCATGCTTCTCACATGGGAGGAGTGTGGGAAAGGATGATAGGAGTCACACGGCGAATTTTGGACTCCATGCTTCTTGAGAATACCTCTCGTCGCCTTACTCACGAGGTCTTGGTAACCCTCTTGGCAGAAGTCTCAGGGATTATAAATTCGCGACCCCTCGTTCCTGTTTCAACGGACCCCGAGTGCTGGGAAGTGCTGACTCCGGCAACGCTTCTGACCCAGAAGGTCGGCGGCAACACAGTGCCACCAGTCTTTAATGACAAAGATATATATCGGCGGCAGTGGCGGCAGGTTCAGTGGCTGGCCGACGCCTTTTGTTGCCGCTGGCGACGCGAGTTCCTTACCACCCTGCAGAGTCGTCGCAAGTGGCAGTGCCCAACGCGGAGTCTCAAAGCAGGTGACCTCGTCCTCCTGAGAGACAGCCAGGTTCACCGTAACGAGTGGCCCATGGGACTCATTGTGAACGTTATTGCGAGTGGGGACGGCAAGGTGCGAAAGGTGGAAATCAAGACGGCAACACGGGGAGTGATCAAGACGTTTCTCCGTCCTGTGACTGAGACAGTCCTGCTTATTCCTTGTGAGGACTGAAAACATCATATAGTGGTTATATGTATAACCAGACGGGGAGTGTGCTGACTCGCGTCCATTTCAAGTTTTCCCGCCCGGGCGCTGCCCTCGTCTGCGAACATTGGACTCCTCTCCCGTCCCTTGTTCTTCCCTCTCCCCGTGCGCCCTCACTCTCGTTTTCTCCCTCTCGGAGTGCCTTGTTTACGGGACCTGCGCCTCTTTTGTTCTTTCGCGCTGCACGACTGTGGCAGCACCGCGTTTTTACGAGTTTGTAAATGCACAGGATAAAGTTTTAATTTTCCTGGTGTTTGTGACTCGTTAACTATCTGAGGAGTGGCCGCAGCCCCAACGCGTGCCACGGAATCAGAACAATTTCTTCAATGAAACCAACTCTTAACTTACCTGATCTTTCGTCACGTCGCAAATCTTCTCGTCTCTCCCTTTTGCACAAAGTTTTTCACTTGAACCCCCTTTTAAAAGAGACCCTTCTTGCCCCTCCGTCTTATATTTCTGCCCGCACTGACCACAGCCTTAAAATCGGGGTGCCATTGTGCCGTACTAAGCGGTACAGTGACTGATTCATCCCCAGGACAAGCACGGACTGGAATCGCCTTCCCGCCTCAATCGCACTCATCACCGACCCTACTAACTTCAAGACCGCCGTTTAGAATGCCTTTTGTTAATATTTTTGTTAATACTTTTTTGTTTGTATTTTTTACTGCATTACTTGTTTTGACTCCACTCCTTTTTGTAACGCCTTAGGGCCTTGAAAGTACGTGAAATAAATATATAAATAAAGAGAAAGAACTAATGAGTTGTATAGCAATAGCCTAACTTTCACAGGAAGAATACCGACAGCTGAAAACACTTTTGATCTGATATAGTCAACATGATCATTCCAAGTCAAATGCTTTGAAAATATAACGCCAAGGATTTTAACAGAATCTACAATGTCAACAGTATCAGAGCTTAAGAACACGTTCAACGGCCTAGAAATTATCTTTCCTTTTGGAAAGTACAATATTATTTTTGTCTTTTTGGAATTAATCTTCAAACAATTTGATTTTGCCCACGTATTTATTGCACTCAGTGTTTTGATTGATTTTTTTTCAATGTCACTTTCTGATCTTCCGGTTATGAACACCGAAGTGTCATCAGCGTAGGATACAATCTTTCCATCAGTTACACATTGCACAACATCATTTATATAGATTAAAAATAGGAGCGGTCCCAATATGCTTCCTTGGGGGACTCCTGCATAAATATTTTGTATTGAAGACAACGAATTTTTAAAGTCAACATATTGTGTTCTGTTCGACAAATACGATTTCATAAGATCGTGAGCTTTTCCTCGGACACCATAGCTTGCCAGTTTATGTAGTAAAATTCTGTGGTTTATCAAGTCAAAAGCCTTAGTAAAATCTATATATATGCCTGCACCTATTTCCTTATTTTGAAACATATCTATAATAATTTCTTTATGAGTCAGTAATGCTGTTTCAGTGGATCGATTCTTTCGAAACCCGTGCTGAAAGTCAAGGAGCAGGTTATGTTTTTCAAAGAAAGACAGTACCCTACCATGCAATAATTTTTCTATACCCTTCGAGAACACTGGCAGTATAGAAATTGGACTATAGTTACGAATCAAATTCATGTCGCCGCTTTTAAAAACCGGTATTACTCGAGCCATTTGTAGTGCCTTTGGAAATACAGCGGTAGATAATATGAGATTGTAAATGTGAGTAACAGCGGGGCATATTAAGTGAACAACATGTTTAATGGGCGCTATTTGGAGACCAGTTGCATCTACTGACTTGCTATTTTTAATATTACTTATGCACGAGAACACTTCTGTGCAGTTCGTGGGCGCAACGAAAAGGGATGATGGACAGCTGCTTCCCTTCATGAATTCAATGTAATTTTGACTGCACTCTACCTGACTCTGAGATGCCTGTAAAATAAAGAAATAGTTGAAAGCATCAGCTAAACAGGTCCTATAAATTCGTTTTCCTTCATGCTGAAAGTTTTCGGGTGTATCACGGGTATTTTGTTGCAATAAGCAATTCAGTTTTCGCCAGATTACATCCGATCGCTGTTCGTCAGGGCTCCAAAATATATATGTGAAATAGGCGTATCGCGCCATTCTTAGTTTTGATGTTAGATTATTTCTGTACTTTTTGAATTGCCGAAGCAACTCTCCATCTTTTGATTGTACAAACTGTGCGTACAATCGGTTCTTATGCTTGATCATTTGGAGCAAGGCGGACGTCATACAGGGTTTCCGTGCTTTTGATGACGTGGCAGTCTTTCTTAGTGGAAAATGTGCATCATATATAGCCTTGAATGTAGTGATGAAGTTAGGGTAAGCGGTATCACTACTATCTTCCTCGAAAACGTCGTTCCAGGTCAGTTGGCTAATCGCAGCAAGAAAGGATTCAAGATTTTTTTTCGTTATAGATTGTGTATGAATAATTTCCCTTTTGAAATTAACATGTACAACCTTATTGGCTACCATGACGATTCCAAGATGATCACTAATGTCGGTATAAACTACGTCTGCAGTTACTAAATTACTGTCAACATTTGTAATGAATACATCTTAAAACCCACATCGCCAAATGAAGTTCATCGCACTATAATAGGGCTCAAGACAACAGGCTGTGGCCGAGATTCAATTCATCCACCAAAAATCAAACTTGTTGCTCGTGAGTTATCTTTTGTCCTCTCTGATATTATTAACACTGCATTTCGTACCGGCGTTTTTCCAACGAGTCTCAAACAAGGAAAAGTCACTCCAGTATTTAAAAAAGGTGATCGAAATATCTTTTCTAATTATCGCCCTATAACGATACTGCCATTTTTTAGTAAAGTAATTGAGAAGCTCCTTGTTAATCGCCTAACGAACTACCTAACAAAATTTAACCTTTTAACTTCTAAGCAGTTTGGTTTTCGTGCTAACTTATCAACTGAATTAGCACTGATAAAACTAACTGACAGCCTAAAGCAGTTTATCGACAATGGGCTATGGGCGGGAGCGGTATTTGTTGATTTAACTACAGCTTTTGACACTATTAACCACTCCATTTTGTACGCTAAACTTGAATCATTTGGAATTTGTGGACCTGCTTTAGCTCTTTTGCAAAGCTACCTTACTAATAGAACCCAGGTTGTTAGATATGGAAGCGTTTTATCCACCCCAATAACAACCAGGGCGTTCCACAAGGATCAATTTTGGGTCCTCTGCTATTCCTCATTTACATTAATGACTTACCATCATCGCTTAACAGTTCTGAGTGCATCCTCTATGCTGACGATACAACGATATTCAGTAGTGATAAAGACATTAACAGTCTACTCAGAAAGTTAAACACCGATGTCACAAATCTTGTGTCTTGGTGTAAAAATAACTTGCTAAACGTAAACCCTGTTAAAACAAAGTTTATGTTATTTCACTCGTCCCAAAAAACGCCTACAAGAACCCCTGAACTATACATTGATAACTACGTCATTACCCCATCTAATTTTGTAACTTTCCTTGGTGCTACATTAGACCCCCAACTTAAGTATAACATTCACGTAAACTCTGTCACTAAGAAGACTGCTTTCGGCATCCGCGTGCTCATTCGAACAAGACACTGTTTTCAGCAATATATACTAAAATCACTTTACTACGCTTTCATGAACAGTCACCTTACTTACTGCATTTCATCATGGGGCAACACATATCCTGCACATCTGACAACCCTCATTCACCTTCAGAACCGGGCGGTCCGAATAATTACCCACAGTTCATACATCACATCAGCAGCGCCCATTTTTCGCACTCTTGAGATTCTACCATTAACTTGCACATTTCAACTGAAACTATGTCTTATATTATATAGAAGTAGAAACAGTGACATTCCAGCTGAGTTACTTCCCTCAACGCAACTTTTCAATACAAATAACACGCGGTTTTCTGAAAATAATAATCTCTTGCTTCCTAAAGTCAACACTAACTACGGTAAAATGACAGCCTTCTTTTCCGCAATTTCATTTTGGAACTCACTGCCATCAAATATTAAATCATGCTCTTCATTACACTGTTTCCGGCGGCTTCTAAAACAGTTCTTATTAACAACATACCTTACCTGATTATTCGACAAGTGTACATACTTTTATATGTGTGTCTATATATAGGTGTGTATCTATGTGTGCGTGTGTGTATACATTTATTACTGTGTAGCCATGTTTCATTATTTTTCTCGATTTATGTTGATAGATTATCAGTCGTTTGTAAATTAATTTTGTTACACTGTTGGATTGCCCACTTTTGTTCATAATCATTTCTATTCAATTACTGTGATGATAGTACCTTCAAGTGTATTTCAATATGGAATTATACTTGCTAATTTTTGTATAATCTTCTACTACCCGATGTTTCAGTAATTACTTCTAATATGTTCATTGTATTTTCACGCTGTTCTTACCCTCGTTGCTAATCCTATATTACATATTTTATGCATGTTGTAACAGGAGGTCCCCCTGACAGTTTTTACTTTGGGACCTCCTTCTGTATTACATTTTCTTTGTAATTGTATTGTATTGTGTAATAATAAACTTCAAACTTCAAACTTCAATAAAGATTCACTTTCTAAAGTCACTCGCGTCGGCTTTGTTATTACGCTAAAAAACCATTAGCAGCAATTAAATACTGGAGTTCTTTTTGGGATTGACTCAAGGAAAGCATATTTATGTTATTATCGCCACCTAGAACCATATCTATGGACTGACCAGATGCGTAGCTAAAAATCGTTTCAAGAAATTCAAAGTGATTAATGGCACCAGATGATGGCCTGTAAATGACACAGAAAAGTTTGTTAGAACGTCGTAGAGTGAGCACTTCGTAATCAGCAGTTGTCGTCGTGTATTCTACGAATATTTCGCACGATAATGTTTTTCTAAGCAGAAGCGCGACGCCGCCTCCCCTTTTATCTTCGCGGTTTTGATAAAAGCACTGAGAGCCAGGAGGGTGAAATACAATTGATGCTGATGTGTACCAGGTTTCAGTTAACATGATCGCTGTAAGTGACACTCCGAAAGTATCGAGTAGAACAGCTAATTCATCTTCTTTGTTTGTTAAGGATCTGACACTTAAATGAAAAACGGAGAAAACCGATTTTTTTCGTTTCACTATATGCTTAATTTCGTGTGGCTGATAACCCATGTCGAGAAACAAATTTTAGGTGTCTGCAAGTATAACTACACAATTTGACGCAAATCATCAAACTTGGTGATCGCCATGAGTGCTGAGGTATCCGTTCTGCGCACAAATATTTTGCCATTCCGAGTCGATGCATATTTCCACTTGCACTCATTTTTCTTTGCATTTGCCGCACCGAACAGCTTTTTCATGGAAGGGCTCAAGTGCTCGTTAATGAAGATGGGGGGTTTTGGGTTCAAGTTCAATGTCCTCTGACGTTATCCTCAGCTTTCGAGCTTTCTCAAGAAAGCGGTCAGGAACTGA
Organism: Dermacentor albipictus; assembly: GCF_038994185.2. Lineage (NCBI taxonomy): Eukaryota > Metazoa > Arthropoda > Arachnida > Ixodida > Ixodidae > Dermacentor > Dermacentor albipictus. The sequence goes on along the minus strand of NC_091823.1, from coordinate 159,388,273 downwards.
TCTGCGAACAAACTGAACCACTATATTTGGCGCTTCTGTATTCCCCGTAGTTCGAACGCGGTGACAGACCTCGATGTCTCCACTTTCAAGGGGCATCTTAATAACCTTCGCTATCTTTTTTGTGATATCCAAGACATTCTCGTCTTTCGTCTTCGGAACACCTTTCACGTCAACGTTGTGACACCGAATGTGCTGTTCATTTTGTAGAAGTTTCACTTCATGCTCTTGAACTTGAGCATGCAAAGCGTCTCGTTCCTTTTCTAGTTTTACTACGGATGTTCTTAGCTCTCCATTTTCCAATTCAACGCGGTTCACGGACGTTTTCATTTCTTCATAACTCTCGTTTATGAAGCCTCGACTGTTCTTTATCTCGCGGATGTCCTTTCTTATGTCCCGTTCGAGACTTTCCCGTAGTTCGCGAAACTCTTGTTTAAGTTCTCGTTTCAGTTCCTCAAAAAGTTTAACAAGTTCCTTTGACATTGCCACTGGACAAAGGGGAAAATAAGCTTGCAGCTCGGATGACGCAATAACGCAATGACAACAACAGTACACAAGAGCAAGTACAAGCGACAGTTGGTGTGCAACAGCAGCAGCAGCAGCAGCAGTCACGGCAAACGGAAAAAAAAAAGCTCCCAGGCTAGTAGGGCAAAATTTCACCAACCTGAGAATGTACAGCAAAGTGTGCGATCGCGGTGACTGCTGCAGCCAAGTAAGGCGTCGATGCGTTCTTCGCCGGCTTTTCTGCTCTCCGCCAGGAATCGACGAAGGCGCAGGACACTAGGCCTGGAAATGCCCTTGAAGTACGTGGTCCGATGATGGTCGTCAAGTCCAGCGATAGCCGAAGTCAAACCGCTCGCAGATATAGCTTGGCCGGCACCTGAATATACAGCAAAGCGCTTAGCAAAGCGTGCGATCGCCGTGACTGCTGCTGCCAAGTTCGTGCGTCCGCTATAGCTCTCGGACGCACGACCTTCTAGCAGGGCGAGGGCGATGGCGGTTTGCTCGGCGACTTCGTGGTCTGAAATGCGAATAGAGGCAGTATTGGAAATCTTGCCGCTGGAGTCCGCCACAACGACGGCAAAGGTCGTCCCATCGCTGTACTCCGCGTCGTCGACGAAGCTGGCTCTAATGTCTCGTTGCTTGATCTCTTTGAGGATGGCTGCTGCTCTGGCCTTGCGTCTGCCCTCGTTGTGGACGGGATGGACGTTTCGGGGCACAGGGGCTACTTCGAACTTGTCTCGAATGCACCTAGGGATCGAGGTACTGACCATCGCGAATCCCGCAGGGTGGTAACCCAGCTCTTCGAGGATGCATTTACCTGCCGCTGTGGTGCTCAGGCGAGTGAGTTGCGCGCGTTCTTGGGCTTCAGCAATCTCTTCGGCGGTGTTATGCAGCCCCAGCTTGAGGAGATCCTCGTTATGGGTCCTGATGGGTAACCCGAGAGTCCTCTTGACTACTTTGCGGTTGGGAGCGTTGAGCTTGTCTCGCTCCGCTCTGGGCCAATTGTGCAAGGCTGGTGTCCCACTACCCTTTATGCCAAATCTGTGGAAATGCTAAGACCATTGTGGTATAGTGTCTCCCTCTGAGAGATCTGTTAACCATTCATTCATGTTCTCGCCTAGTCTAGCTAGATGGCGCACCCCCTTCGGTCATGTGTCGGGCATTGGCCAATCAGGAAGTGACGTCTGGCAAGTGAAGTCTTCGTGCAATAAACGGCTGCTTGCCGGCCGAATCCTTTGTCTGGTTTCGTCGAGAGCGGTCGCCTCCTCGCCTCCCTCTCTCGCGTCGGTGTCGCCGGGCGCTCGCCGCGCGCTCTCCGGACGCCGGGCCTCCGCCGCCTGCCGCTGCCGACACAACCATATATCATTTTTTTATTCTGGTGCCATTTCTTAAGGAACGTTTATAGAAACAAAGTTTAGACAACTCGGTTATACATTTTTCCATTCTCCATATTTTTTCTCCAGAAGCCTCCTCTCTTGGAAACTGCCATAGAGATTTTTTGCTCAGCCATTGAGGAATTTATATTTGTTTAAGGTATATTTTGTCAAGCTTTTCATACGTTGTTTTATTCATCTCTTCCTGCAAATTTTTGCTAACTTTGTCATGACCGTGATTTTCTAATATCATCCGAATCTTGGTCAATCAACTTCACTGGGCATGCGCCATCGTAAAAGGGAAAGAAAACGAAACTTTATTTTTATTTTTTGGCAGAGATTTCGTACTGCACAGGTAGTCTTCGTACAGAACTTAGTTGAACCTTTAAATGTACGCATCAGTGACATATTAATTACTAGCAGTGCGCCACAATTTTTCATGATATCTATCCACGTAACACTAAATATATTTCCTACAGCATCTTGAATAGGTTCCTACAGAATCCTTCAACAGATCTTGCTATAGATACTATCGTTGCTAAAGATGCATCAAAATGCGAGAAAAAGTGTGATATTGGCATTTTCTTCCCTGCTCTGGATTGACCTTTCTCCTTTAAAGATCCTAGTTGTATTAACACTCATAAAACTTAGTTCACCACCTTCACTAGTCATCAAAATAACATATTCGTTATCTTTACGTTCACCACTCACTGCCCACATAGTATCTCACATGATGCATGCATTCCATCCTCTTGCGCCTGCCCAATAAAAATTACAAGGCTTGTCTGGGTACCTAGGCATAAAGGATTATTTATAAATAAAATGGCAGATATCCTGGCAAGAGCGGGCGTTAGTGGCCCAATTCTATTGGTATTTTCAGTGTCAACACAATTAGTACAGTTAGATTCAGGTCATCAGCTATCATGAAATGACGTTGTATTCCCAGTCATGACAAATTTTGCTGAGTGTCGATACCTAGTATTCCCTTCACGCAGAAATTTGTTTCGAACTTGTGAAATTAAGGTAACATTCACTCGCTGACAGCCACGTACCCAGAGGGGGGGGGGCGGTGGGGCCCGGCCCCCCCCCCTCCCCACCCACGCCACCACTCCCCACACATTCCTAAAGCGCCGCCAGATCAATGTTGAGACTTGGCAGCTGTTCATCGCTCAGCATTATGCTGCCTTTTTCACTCCTTTTAGTTGGCGGTAGTTATCGGCATCTCTTGTAATTTGAAGGACAGTTTTCTCATAGATTCCACACCCGCGCGATTAACTCGAGATGCGTTCGGTTGTCACCATCTATTCAACCGTCACGCGCATAACTGTTGCTTTTGTTAGTTCAACCTTCTTTGTTTAGGCTGATCCTGGGACCAGGAGAGGGATGCGGCTGTTACTCAGCTGGTCTGTGCTCTCATGGAACGCATTGCGGCCGGAGAAAACGCCAATTCCGTTTAACTTATCCCTTTGCTTCATTATTTCCTTGAGTTACAGCTCGCCGTGACGCTAGCAGATACCCGGAACCATATACACGTGATATGGGTCAGATAAGGTGGGAAATAAAATAATGTGAAAGAGCGCCCATCATGAAACCCTGCAATAACCCTTAAACCCATAAGCAAGATGACTGTCGCCCGTTACCTCATCTGTTTTTCCCTAATTTTATATCACTTTTCGTGCAAAATTGGCAACTGGAAACAAAAATCGTAAGGAGTTGAGAAATTAAGCGATCTACTAAGGGAGAGAGCCAAGGCAACAACCAAACTGCAAGCAAAAGCGAACAATAAAAAAGTTAACCATTGTTTATGAGAATTTTTATGGATCGACATCTTTTTATTTAAAAAGGAAGTAGGGAAAACGCCGCCGGAAGTGGAGAACCATTACTTGTTTTGAATGACGCTTCTACAGTTATCGGTGGAACCGCCTCACGTAGCCACTTCTCTGCTGTGCTTATGTGGGTGTTTTTCTAACCTTTCGCGGTGAGCGCAGTACATCTAGGATCGCAGAGTCCTGCGCTCTACGCGGTTGTATGGGACTGGTGGCCGCACAGCATTACGCAATTCGCGGAACTGTCAAAACTGATCAACGAGGCGAAAATAACTGCTATTCGAAACTATAACATGAGAGAGACTGAAGAAGCCGTAAGAAATGAACGCAGCCGGAAATCAGTAAAAAAGAAACCTGGCATAGGACCAACCATGATGTATGCACTAAAAGATAAGAAGGATAATATCATCAGCAATCTCGACGACATAGTAAAAGCAGGGGAAAATTCTAAGCGGACCTGTATACAGTACCTAGAGGAGTCACGATACCTCACTTAGAAACAGTAGTGAACAGGGTACAGAAACTCTCCTATAACTAGCGATGAGGTCAGAAGGGCCCTCCAAGACATGAAACGATGAAGGGCGGGAGGAGAAGGTGGAATAACAGTTGATTTAATCAAAGATGGAGAAGACATAATGCTTGGAAAACTGGCGGATCTTTATACGAAGTGTCTATCATCTGCAAGGGTCCCAGAAAACTAGAAGAATGCAGACATTATACTAATCCACAAAAGAGGAGACGTTAAAGAATTGAAAAATATGGGATCATTAGCTTGCTCCTAGTATTATGTAAAATATTTACCACAATAATCTCCAATAGAATAAGGGCAACACTGGATTTCGGAAAGCTGGAAGGAACCATGGAGCACAAAACGCTTACGTAAAAAGCTTGGAAAATATTGCTACATGCGTGTGGTATTTGTTTGTTTGAACGAGGCGCGTAGGCGCCATCACTCCAGAAAAGAGGAGGAAGAACGAACTGGGCTCGCGCTGTGAATCTAACCGGTCAGCGCTGCAACCGTTGTTGTAAATATATTCTGTAAATAGTTTCTCGTCTTACTAACTCGTCCTTCGCGTAAGAATATCTGCAGAGGTTCTACAGCTACCTTAATTCTACACAAGAAAAGCAGGGAGATACCTATAGAGAAAGGGGTCAGACAGGGAGACACAATTTCTCCAAAGCTATTCACTGCGTGCTTCGAAGAATTCAAGCTATTAAACAGGAAAGGCTTAGGAGTAAAGATCGACGGCAGATATCTCAGCAACCTTCGGTTTGCCGATGACATTGTTCTATTCAACAACAATGCAGACGAGTTACAACAAATGATTGGAGACCTTACAGAGAGAGTGTAAGAGTGGGGTTGAATATTAATATGCAGAAGATGAAGATAATGATAAATAGCCGGGCAAAGAAACAAGAAATCAGGAACGCCAGTCGGCCACTAGAGACTGTGAAGGAATACGTTTACCTAGGTCAATTAATCACAGGGAACCCTGATCATGAGAAGGAAATTCACAGAATAAAAATAGGTTGCATCGCATACGGCAGACATTGCCAGCTCCTGACTGGAAGCTTACCATTATTATTGAAAAGTAAGGTGTGCAATCAGTGCATTTTGCCAGTGCTGACATAAGGGGCAGAGATTTGAGAGCAAGTTAAGGACCGCGCAATGAGCGATCGAACGAAGATTGCTAGGCAAAATGTTAGGACAGAGAAAGAGAGCGGTTTGGATCAGAGAGCGAACGGGTATAGACGATATTCTAATTGACATCAAGAGGAAAAATGTGGCTGGGCAGGTCATGTAATGCGCTCGTTAGATAACCGTTGGAGCATTAGGGTTACAGAATGGGTACCAAGAGAAGGGAAACGCAATCGAGGACGACAAAACACTAGGTAGAGCGATGAAATTAGGAAATTCGTAGGGGCGCTAGTTGGAATCGGTTGGCGCAGGACAGGGGTAATTGGAGATCGCCGGGAGAGGCCTTCGTCCTGCAGTGGACATAAAACGGGATGATGATGATGATGATGATGATGATGGTGGTGGTGGTGGTGGTGGTGGTGGTGGTGGTGGTGGTGGTGATGGTGGTGGTGGTGGTGGTGGAGGTGGTGGGCCCCCCCCCCCCCCGAAAGAAAATCCTGGGTACGTGCCTGCTCGCTGACGTTGTCGTATACCTACCTTAATGTTTTATCAGCACAAAGCTGGCATTTCTCCCTTCCCGCAGTGTCCGTTGAAGGGTAAGGATGACAGAATCGATCATTCTTTTTTTTATTGCGTAGAACATTTACACATGGAAGGAAAAGGACTTTAAAAACACGATTTCAAAAATTTTGAATGAATTTTTTCAAATACTGAAATTCTCCCTTTTACAGCCACCTCTCTTAGGCAATGTCATAAGGATGCTTTCTGAGCCGCTAAAGAGTTCATAATACTTTCAAAAAGTTTTCTTCAATAAACTTACAGTTAGTAGTTACTTTCACTCATTTTGATTGTTTCCCAACTATCTCAGTTGTTTTCGTGGAAACACCAATCGACTTCTATTTCCACGCGCATCTTGGCCAATCCCGCATAGTGGGTATGAGCCAGTGACAGGGCGGCAAACAAATGCACAAGAATGCCGCCAGCGTTTCGAAGCCTCCTTTCCTTCGCGTTCACGTTCCACGTCGCCTCGTGCGCCTCCGACCTGTTCACAGCAACGGAAGACATGCAGAAGACCGTGGGCACCGAACACGTCGCTCTCGAAGACGGCCACTTCTACATCCTGTTGCAAGAGCGTAAGCTGGCCGCTGCCATAGGCCGCTACGAAACCTTGAGGAACGCCAAGTCGCTGCGAACCGGTCAGGGCGCCTTGGGAACGTTCCTCTTCCTGAGCGAGCTCACCAGTTTGAACTCGTACGCGACCCTGAGTGCCGCGCATCCGTCTCTAAGAAGCCTTTCCGCCGCTTTCCTTTCGCCTTCCTTCAGGGAGTGGTGGCCGACGGACAGCGATGTCGCAGGAGCCGCTATTGGAATCTGTAAGTTGCAGCACCTGTACAATATCCCGGCGACTAAGATGGCAGCCATGAAGTCCCGCCTGCTGCCAGCCGCTTCACCCGAAGACTTCGCTTGCGTGGCCAGGGGCTGTTCGATTGAAGCAGAGTATGGAAACACCTCCGCCTGGGTTCGAGCAGCGCTTTCAGAGACGTCGTCGTCCCCAACAAGAGGTTCTTTCCGGATCCTTCGATTAGGCCTCGGTTGGTTACAGGCAAACGACGAGCGCTGGCCTCGGTTGCAGCGATGGGCAGAGTCTACTTATACAAAGGCGGGCAGAAGCTACCCTTCCTCGCCGGAGTCGGATATCAACGAGTACAAGAATGTCTGTGTCCAACAAGGATTCTTGAGGCCGTCTGGAAGCAGACTTGTGTGCAAGATGTCCACGAACTTTGGAGACCCACGCTTGATTCTTCAGCCGCTCAAGTTAGAGGTGCTGTCGCTCAAGCCACGAGTGGTGGTCATCAGCGACTTCCTCTCCCCATCGGAAGTGCACTTCATCCGATCAGCGGCGCAGAAGGGATTCGAGCGTGCAGGAATTTATTCCCCGACTGCCGTTGAGGGAATGCCAAGCTGGAAACGGATCGGCAAGGTAAGAGCGCATTGATTTTGCGACCATATGGCCGTGGTTTAAAGCGAAGCTTGTCTTTGCGAATCTCGTCGAGTTTCCCGACCGTGGGAGCTTCGCACCTGTTCAGTCGCCGAATAGGCTACACAATTACGCCAGAGCGCGAGTGTCGCGCTCTCCGCTGGATTCCTTGCAGCAGCGCCAGATGGCGCTCACCTCCAAGCATTCATATTTTTGAGGAGGCCCACGGGTACTCTGGAGGCCAGAGTAGGTAGCAAAGAAGAAGGTTCCCTAGGATAAAATCAGAATAGCATCGCCGTCAATAACAGAAAAACGAGGAAAAGAAGAAAGTGGGCTCGCCATGAAATAGGCTACATCAATATGCAGGGCAGCGCAAGAAAAGCGGGCAGAGATTGAGGAGCAGTTAAACAGAGAACAAATAGGGTTGTATGCGGTTACAGAAACGCACCTTAGAGAATCCGAAGGGTCGCCGGTGTTTGAGAATTATGTTTGGGAAGGGTGCAACAGAACTAAGTCGGAAATATATGGCGGGGGAGTCGGAATGCTCATCCATCAGGGAGCCAAATGGAAAAAAAAGAATAAATTCAAAATGTCAAGACCATCTTTGGTTATCAGGTACAATGAGTGGTAAGAAAACTTGGCTGCGCGTAATGTATTTGCGGACAAATTTGCGGTTTCGGACAAATGGGTTCAGACATGGCCAAACACGTGACAAAGAAGTGATCTCAAATTAATCATCGATGGTTAATGCAGCTTTAAATTTTAATGTGCACAGCATTCTGTATTAAGCTTTAGCCACAACCATGTGAAGCCAACAGATAATGATACCAAGGAAAACATGAGGGAAATTACCTAAGTTATTCGTGGAATTGACAAGCCAAAGCAAAATCAACGTGAACCAAGCAACAACCTGCCGCCGATGAAAGTCGAATCCTCGTTAGGTTCTCCTGCCACCAGCGGCAAACTGTTCCATCGTACACTTTCAATTCCCTTAAGTTTATAATTTCCACACATGAACTAAAGGCAACAAATGCTTTCCTTTGCTTCATTATCTATTGGATTATATCGTTGTAGTGAACAACAAATCACTTGCCTTAGTTACCCTTCTTATCTTATTCTTTGCCTATTTTACACAATTTGAATAGCTATTTCCCTAAAGTCTCTTACGCCGACCAAATGATCCAAATTTTCTGCTAGCTTGTGCCATCCCACGTCATCACGTCGCCGTAATTATACAGCCGTCATTCAATCGTGATCGTGCTGCCATTGTCAGGTCCAGGACAACATTCATTTGGGCTAGATGGTGCATACAGGATGACGCTTGTTCTGTGTCGTTCTCCCTCTCACGATCGTCGTAGCTGGTGCTGTTCCTTCCTGATTTATTGTCGGGTCATGGTCGTCACCGCACTGTCGCCATGCTGTGGCCGTCATACTGCATTCGCCGTTTCATAGGCGCCGTTCGTTTCGCATTCATACTGCCGTCATGTGATTACGTGGCCCTTATCATGCTATTATCGTCATTCCCTCCTCTTCGTACACTCGTTGTCATATTGTCTTTGTTATGCCGTCGCGGAATGTTCCATCCTTCCAGCTTTCCGATCTGTTTATTCTCTCACCGTCGCCACCACCCCGTAGTCGTCTCGACATTACCGTCACACAGCCGTCTTCGTCCAATCGTCCTCATGTGGTCGTCGTCCCGCTATCGTCGTTGTACCATCGTCCCTCATTTTTGAATCGTCCTTCATCCCATTGTCGTCATACCGCCTTCATGCTTCCATCGTCGTCGCTGCCCTGCCATCATGCGGTCGTGATGATGCCTTCATGGTGATGGACAACCCTGGCGAGCCAGTGTCTTAGCAAATTGGACGGATCCCGGGCACTGTGTGTCGCGCAGCCGCAGCAATGGCACTCCCAGATTGACCTCCACAGATTGCAAATAAAGGCGCCTTCAGCAATGCCAAGTGTCGCTACATTGCTTGAATGCGGATCGTATTAACGTTTACAGTCATGGTGAAGTGGGTTCGGCCGCAATTCTTTTTAGGCCTCGCCAGCATGGCTCGTTTTATATCAGTTTCCACTCTGAGACAAGGAATCAATATCTAAAGCTACAGGTACATTCCAAATTAGTAGTCCGATATTTAAAACATCAATAACAACGTAGCCGTTAATCTACTTTATTTGTACAACAGATAAGACAATTAGAGATGAATAACCGTTGTCATGAAACCGGAATCCAACCTCTTACGTGTGCCCCGGCTAAACAAGAAACGAGAAAATCCTATATTTCAGGCCAAAAGATATATACACGGCCTCGAAACTACGAGTAACTTAACTAAAAATTACATGCTAGGAACACGAATTATGCTTTAACAGACCCTATACGTGCTTTGGCGCACAGGCTTATTGAGAACAAGTCAACAAATAGAAAACAAAAAAATGATAATACCCTAATAACTGGAACTTTATTTCATTCTTCCTCATTATTTTACACACCTGCAGGTGTCCTGGCTCTGGGACTCCGAGCACAACTTTCTGCAGCGCCTCTCTCGGCGCATTGAGGTCACTACTGGTGTGTCGCTGGAATCTGCCGAGGCGTATCAGGTGGCAAACTACGGCATCGGCGGACACTACACGCCCCACATGGACGCCCACATGTTCGACAAGGTGGCCGATGACGTGGATATTAGCGACGGCAACCGACTGGCCACCATGCTCATGTACCTCACAGACGTCGCCGCGGGAGGTGCAACAGCGTTCGTCAAGCTGGGCGTCGCGGTGAAACCACGCGTCGGCGACGCCCTCTTCTGGTACGACGTGGAACCGTATGATGGGAGCGAGTTCCCCGCTGAGCTTTCTTTCTGGCACCAGAAAAGGAGGGCGGACGAGCTCACGACGCACGTTGGCTGTCCCGTTCTGTCGGGCTCCAAGTGGATCGTGACCAAGTGGATGCACGAGCGAAACAACCTCGTTGTGCACTACAACACGCCCGGCTGACGCCATGGTCACGTGCGCCTAACAAAATCGAGAACCTCGCTTTGGCTCTGACTCGATCAATTTATACACATTTCATCCTTTTCGAAATTGCGATTTCAACGTACGTGAAAGGCCCCGCCTCGCCGAATTGAATAGAGTGCCAAATGATTTTCTGTAAAGACAGAAATGAGCCGAGCAGATCCGCTCTTTGCTTGATGCAGCACACTGAGTAACCGGTAAGGGAGAGAAGAAAGTGACTGGGTTTCCTGAATGGCGAAACATTGATTCAGATAGTTAATTATAGAGCTATACGCATAAGGTTAGTAGTTTTATTAGCTGTATAAACTGCTGCAAACATTTGCTTACTAACTAAATTAACAAGCGCTGAGCACATGGAAATATGAATGCATGTCGCTCGATGAATGCGGACGGTCGCTGTCAGAACGCTGACGTCATGAGTGGCCGCATCAGTGAACGAATTCCCTGTCCACCTCAGATTACCCCGATGAACCGTTGCGCGCGACCGCAGTAAAAGTGAAGGGCCGATTTACGTTCGAGCGGCCCATCGCTGCAAGCTGCACCGAACGTAAAAAGCGTGTGGTCGTCGCGATCGGTCACAAAATTGCATTTATGCTGAAACCGCATGGTGCAGGATATATGGATCGATGGATGTATGTTAAGAGCGTCCCCTTTCGGACGGGGTGGTGGGTTTGCGCCACCAAGCTCTTGCTATTATGTTTTCTAATGGCCTACTTAGGTTAAACAAGAAAAAAAGTATAAAAAAACACTATGAACTCCCACCATCAAATTTTCTGATACCCTATTGCGAACTTTGCTTTTGTACATCTCCGTTTTTTGTTGCTTCCCTACTTTTCTTCCATCAATCCTCCTATTGCCTCTTACGAATCCCAATTGCGGACATACTTTTCCAGTGCTCTCGCTGAACCCAAGTGTTTCAAGGATGCTAGTGGTGCCTAAATCGACCGCTGGCAGACGTCTTTACATTCTAATAAAACATGCTCCAAAGTTTCCCTAGCTTTACCGCAGCCAAGCACATGCTTCTTCTTCCTTCTTATATCTCGCTTTATAGGTGCGTGTTCTAAGGCATCCCAATCTCGCTTCAAAAAGTAATGAGCTTCCCTTTGAGTTATCATAAATTATTTTTTCCTGATTTTGTTTTTTCCTCTTAAGTAGTTACTCATGGCAGGTTTCTTTTCTATTGCCACCACCTATGAGATTATTTCAGCCTCTCTGACTTTCCGCTTGACGTTAGTCGTTCTTCATAATCAATGTTAATGTGAGCTTCCCTCACTTCAAAATTTGTCCTGCCCATATCAACCTGCACTTCGACTGTTATCGCACGACTATTGAAAGTCGTGCGAAAACCACGACGTCAGAGACGAAGCGAAGAAACCAGCACTTCTCCTCACGCTTTGTGGAGCCGACATTTTCGAGACTGTGTGCGCGCTGATAGCGCCGAAATCCCGCGAGAAGTCAAGTTCAATGATTTAGTGACACTTCTCAGGCGGAACTTCGACACTAGGACCTGCGAACTTTACACCCGGTACGGGTTTCAAAGACGCGACCAATGGCCAGACAAGTCGGTCAGCAGCAACGCTGCGGCCCTCAGAACCTTGGCAGCCGACTGCAACTTTGGAGTGCTGCCTTCGGCTGCAGTATCGACGTCGTCACCTGACACCCAAACGACCGCTTTAGCAGCGAACCCAACTAAGCTGCCCTAAGATGTGATGATCTGAGATAGGTTCGTCTGTGACGTCTGGGATGAACATGTTCAGCAGAGACTGCTTGCAGAAAAAAAAAAGCCGACATTCCAACGCGCTTTGGACATAGCCCTGTCATTGGAAAGTGCGTCAAGGCATCAGCGAAGAATCAAGGGAGTATCAAACTTAGGGGAAATTAACAGGTCGTCGCAAATCAAGACAGGAGGCAAGCATCGTCAGCATGACATTGCTCTCGAAGCTACGGCTTTCACGACGCTAAAACATCCAAATTAAAGACAGCCGAGTATCGTTTCTGCTCCATGAAAGGCCACATCGAGCTTGTCTGCATCTAGAAGAAAAGGGATAACGCGGAACCATACTCCGACATCAAGCAGCAACGTTTTCTAGCACAAGTGTCGCCGTGACATCTTGGACTACGATTGATTTCGGTACAAACAGTGATCACCTTCCGGTATACTTTGCAATTGCATGCCCTTACCATCAGTTGAACGACAAGGCAGAATATTTGTGAATTGAAAAAAATTCAACTGCTTACGCTCCACCATTGCATCATTAACTAATAGTAATGACGAAGAAATTGGCTTGAATATTTGTTCAGTGTTACAGATGTCCCGACAAAAGTCTGAATTTTTAATTGAGACAGCTAAGCGTTCCCTATCTAGTCCTTGGTGGAACAGTGAGTGCACACGAGTTTATCGAAGGAAAGCTGCTTGGAAAAAACTTCTACATAATCAGAGCCCAAGAAATAGGAAAGATTATCAATTTATTTCTGCAACCTTCAAACGTGCTATTAAACACGCAAAATATGAGTACGATAAAAACCATTTCGATTATCTATCGAAATCCCAAAACAAACGCGCTTTACTTAATTACCTTCGTTTTAGAAACAGACTCCTAATGAGCGATAATGAAGACTCAATCGTCTATATCTCATAGGAAACGCAGGAGTCCTTAGAGCTATTGGCTGAAGGATTAGAGAGCCGGTTCGCAACACGCCTTCAAACTTCTGTTTTTACTCCTGCATTCTCGGACTACAAAGAGATATCCTATTCGGAAGTAGCACAAGTTATGTTTCGGTTGCCAACTACAGCGCCTGTCCCGGACGGAATAACAAATGCAATGGTTAAAGATTTTCTTTCAAGAAGCTCCACGTGAGCTTCTGAAGTTGCTAAACTACTCTGTTAGTAATGCATGGATTCCACAAGAATGGAAGATCGCCAAAATTATTCCATTACTTAAAAAGCAAGGGGCAGGGTACACTATCGACAACATCAGACCAATTGCGTTGACATCAAACATAGCGACACCTATTGAAAGAGCGCTTCTCGGACATATAATAAAGATTATTGACGAAAATCAATTGTCAAGACCTTGCCAAATCGGATTTCGATCTGGCTATTCAATATGGCACGCGCATGGTAGACCTTGAAAGACGCATTAACATCGCCAGACAGAAAAAACAATACGCGGACTTAGTTACCATAGGTATATGTAAAGCTTATGACAGCATTGAACATACAATTTTAACAAATCGGTTACAGAGCCATTGTTTTCCAGGCTATATTGTAGCATGGGTGCATGAATCTTTAAAAGACAGGGAATTCTATTGTTTTTGAAGCGGCTAGTCTTCTAGTAAACATAAGCAAACAAGAGGGGTGTCTCAGGGATCAGTTCTCTCACCAGTATTATGTAACATTTTACTTTAGAGAATCCCGTGCACCCAGGTGTCAGTACCTACGTTTATGCTGATGACATTGCCTTTTTTGGTATGGCTAGTGACATATACTCAATTTACGAAATTTTGCATTCGTATCTAAGGGAACTGGAACGCTGGCTGGATAGCTTACACTTAAGCCTGAATGCAAATAAGTGTGCTATGCTTGTTTTTTCCGTGAAAAACCCAGTATTCATATCACTTAACTATCAACTCGAAGATACCCCACAAGTAGAGTCGCTAAAGTACCTTGGAGCTATTTACAACGGAAATGTCGGCCGAATATGTAGTTACAACGGAAACTGGCGGCCGAATATTTAATATATTGCGACAAAAGGAGCTCGTACAAAAGCATTTTGCGCAAGTTGAGCAACCGAAGAACAGGTATGCGAAGAAAATCCTTCTTGATGGTATATAAAATGTACGTTCGTCCGGTCTTAGAATTCTGATGTGTTTTATTCTCAGGTGTTCCATCATACAAGCTTCGGCCGCTAGTTTTGTTAGAACGAGAGGCACTACGTCTGTGCTTAGGCCTTCCAAAATACTTTGCAAATGCCGTATCAAACCTGAAAGCAAGAATCCCGTCCCTATTATGCCGATTTCACCTTCTGACCGTTCAGACCTTCTTAAAGCTATGTGAATCACCATTAAACCGTCCTCAAATTATTTTCATCTCTGATCCAGAATTATTTTTTCCTGTTCATTAGCCCAGGTTTCATAGACCACAGATTATATTTGTGCAAACATTACTTGAACCACTAAATGTGCGAATTCGCGATGGGCTTCCTAATAATATGCATTCAAATTACCCAGAGATCGGGTTAGATGACATTTTCCCAAACCACGCGAAAATACTCCCTTACGGCATCTTAAACGCCATGTTGCAAGACCACCTAAGCACTCTAGAAACAAACATTATCATTGCAACAGATGCATCAAAGTGCGAGGAAAAAGCTGGCATTGGAATATTTTGTCCTGCACTCGACTGGTCTTTTTCTTTAAGATTGCCTGATTTTGTGCCTATTTTTCTGGCCGAGTTGTTAGCAGTAATTCTACCTTTACGTAAATAAGACCAAATGATTACAACGGCTGCTATTCTTACTGACTCCCTTCCTGTATACTCTTGCCTTACCGCTACTTAAGAGTCACCTATGAGAAAACTCTTCCCCTTACTAGTTCCTGCCCATGTGCATTGTGTTCATTTGATTTGAGTGCCTGGTCTTAAAGGTTTGTATTTTAATGAAGCTGCCGATTGACTGGCAAAGACATCACTTTCCCGCCCTGTTCTTCCTATTCTACCAGTGACAGCACAGATCACGGCGGCAAGATTTCCGATGCGATCAATTAGATTAGCCTTATCAAACCCACATTTGACATTCAAACCCACAGTGCCTATACATTTGAGTATGGGCACCTGGCATTTCCCTGGCATAGCGAATCCTGTTTCACAAAGATTCTTGAGATCTGCCTCACCAAATTACGCTGCCGCACTCACTCCCTAAATTTCTATTTACACAGGTCGGGTTTGGTTCCCTCCCCCCTCTGTTCTTTTAGTGATGAGGAGGAGACGATACAGCACTTTCTTCTATCTTGTCACCACTTTACTGCGTTAAGAAAAAGATTGTTGGAGATACATTTTCGAAGAATTGGCCTGGACTTGACAGAACCTGCAATTCTTTCGTTCGGGGCGTCCATTTTGGGATTCAGCCGCAGGGATGCATGCTTCGCTGTCCAAACATTCCTTACAGAATCTAAACGAACGCCCTGCTAAATTCTTTTTTATTTTACTTTTACAATATTTATTACTCATTCAATATGACCTTCCTGATTTTATTTGAACAGGTAATTCTACACTATTCAGTGCTGTTCCCATAGATATTAGGAAATTTATGCTCCATATTAATTTGGAATAATCCGCCCATTTCTTGGCCAGTCCCCCATCGTGGGTAGGAGCCATACATGTCACAGGCAACAACAACAGCAACGGGCACACAGTGTTAACCCACTACCTGTCAGTGAATCCTGCTGCGAGCTGCACACAGTAAGTGTACGAACGCACTGCCCCAAGGTCGCTCAGTGGTGCCCTGGAATAGGGGCGCCAACCATGCAGGCCGGAGATCGGCATCAACCAATAGAAGATGAAGACATCCGGCCCAACCGATGAATTACTCTTTCTAGGGCAATAAAGTTTACGTCCTCCTCCTCCTCCTCGTGGACTTGAGAGTGGACGGAAAACCACTCCAGTTTGAAGTGGACACAGGTGCGCCATGCTCCCTGCTAAGCGAGGACACGGACTACAGAACGAGGAAGAAAAACACTCCGTGGATTTCAAGCGAGCCACTCGATTTGCTCCGCACAAGTTCGTGTGACGTTGACATCAAATGACTATCTACTGCCGTTGTTGGTTATGAAGGACACGGGGTGCAACCTCGTAGGAAGAGATTGGTTTCCGGCACTTGACATTCAGGTGAAGGGCATCAACCACGTTGGAGAGCCAGCACCAGAGATTACAGAGATCCTGGGATGACACCCTCAGGTCTTCAAGGAAGACATTGGCAGCTATATGGGTCCTTTAGTTCGCCTGAAACTTGAAGATGGCGCAAGCGCAAAGCTTTGCAAGACTTGTGCGGTTCCAATGGCGCTGCAGGCTCTACAGCACCAAGGTATTCTAAAACCAACGCAGCATACCAAATGGCAGCCCCATTGGTATTTGTTCGGAAGAACGACGGTACATTCGGTGTCTATGGCGACTAAAGGAGTACTGTTAATGGAGCAGCGAAGAAGGCATCGTATCCAACTGCAGATGAAGTGTTCGCAAACCTACATGTTGGAACCCTTCACTCAATATTAGATCTTTATCAAGCATATCAACAACTGAAAGTTGACGAAGAAACAGCAGCACTGCTCACAGTGAACACAACAAAATGACTATTGAAGGTGGAACGCCTCCCGTTCTATATTTCCGCTGCACCAGCTATCTTCCGGTGCATGATGGAGAGAGTTGGCTGGAATTCCGGGGGTGAGTGTTTACTTTAACGAAATCATTGTCAACAGGAATTGTGCAAATGAGCCCGCATAGCGTCTAAATCAGGTACTGTCGAGGCTAAGTAAGAAAGACCTACGCTTCGGGAAAGAAAAGTGTAGGTTCGAAATTACGTCAGTTGAGTGTCTGGGACATAGAATTATCGCCAGTCGTCTTGGCACCACCGGGAAAAAGGTTGAGGCTGTCCTTCAAGTACCCAAACCATCTGACAAGACATATCTACGGGGTTTTCTGGGTCTTATTTCGTTTGACGACCGCTTTTTGGAGAACAGAACGGAGCGGTGGTTGCAGTGGAATCGTATAGGCTCCTAGAGAAAATCAAGCCCTGGAAGAGGGAGAGCAAGCATCAAGCCGCTTTCGAGGCGCTTAAAGAGATGATCCGCGCATCTACAGTGTTCGCTTACTACGACGCGGCGAAGCCCCTTCTTTTGTCCGTGCACGCATCGCCGTGCGGCGTCGGTGCCGTCCTCGCTCAGGAAGACGCTATTCTCCGAGAAGCGCCCGTTGCATTCGCTTCGTGAACACTGCGAAGCGTCGAAAAGAACTACGTACTCCTAGCTCAACAATGAATGTGTAGAAGTAATCAGCATGTAAAAGTGTAGAAGTCATTTTCACAAGTACATCGCTGGCTGGTATGTGACCATAATAACAGGTTACCAGCCGTTCACTGGAATCATGGGTGAAACAAAGCAAGTACCCCGGTTCCTTTTACCAAGGATGACGTAATGTTGCCTTAAACTAGCAAAATACGATTGCAAGTTGGTGTACAGGCCTGGCCGTTTGCACCAAAATGCGGGCGCTCTCGGCAGACATCCGCTACCGGCACAAGTGAATGAGCCTTATGCCCCCCTAGATGTGCTCATGTTGGCTACCACGCCCAGCTTCGAGCTTTCAGCGCATCCACTCGCGCGAGTGACTCAAGAGAACTCACTTTTTCCCAAGTGCTGGAGGCTGCCTCTAACGGCGAAGTTAATAAACTGACAAAAGAACAGATTTCATCGTACCGTAAACTGGAGAGAGAGCTTTCAGCACAGGAAGGGTGCCACTGTATCATCCTACAACGAATGATCAAGCAGAAAGGATGGTTTTTGAAGTGAGAGAAGCATTAGCCAAAAAAAGACGGAACATTCGCGTATAAGCTGGCCCGGTTCTCGCGAAACCTACAACCCCCCATCTCCATCTCAACGGGCAAAACGCCAGCTGCACTCATGTTCGGGCGCGAGCTGGATACAGCTTTCACGCGCATTCAGCCCCAAGCAAAGGCAAACAAAACCCATACCAACTGCAACAGGGACACAGTGTCGACAGCACTCGCTGTCGGACAAGCAGTTTTCTTTCGAAACTACGGAGGGAACACGAAGTGGGTGGAGAAAACCATTTTCGAAACGCTAGGCCACGGATCGTGGCTCATAAGCGTGGAGCCCTTATCCTGTGTCGCCGAATCTTCTATGCGGTGTGTCAAAGCGCTGGGCTTGATGTGGTCACATTATCATCGCACTAACCCGTTAGGGCCTTTAATTATTCGGTGACACGGGATAAGGGCTCTACGCTAACCGCGAGCAGTGTCCCGCTCCCATTTATGCTTTGGATAGAAGCAGGTAACTCCACGTCATCGGAGGTTACTCTCTCAGAAACGCTGGAGCCTTCGCAATCATGAGTAACCAAATCAGAGATTGGCACTGCCCCTGAGACCAAGTCAAATACAACTGCACCCCGCAGGGGCGTCTGCGTCAGCAGGCGTATGGTGTGTTGCTAAGTGGCAATTGGTGGTATGACGTTTGCTCCAGACTAACACCTTCCCTAACCCTCTAGCTTACAGCCGCTGTTACCGAGGACTGTATGCAGCCGAATGCAAAATCTGCAAAGTCAGGACCGACCTTCAGCACATGGTTTGCTCGTGCCCCCTCAAATGTAGTCACATCCAGCAGAAAGATGATTGTTATTTAGAAATCAGGTCTGTGGAGCAGTGGGAGACCGTGCCGCTCAGCGCCGATCCGGAAGTGCAAGTCCGTCTCGTCCGGATGGCTGCAAACGCTACCGGTGCCCAAGGGCTCCTGGCTGCCGCCGAAAGGGGGAAGAAGACAGAAGAGGATCTTCCACCTCTTCCCCTTCCCTTGAACCCATTTCGGGTAAACAATAAATTATTTCTCTCTATCCCTCTCTCAAGTAATATGTAACATGCACATAAATTTACATTGGTTGGCGTTTATTTCCATGAATCATTGGGTACACCAATTAGTTACGGAATCAAGGTCAGAGAAGGCTGTAATAATATCTTCACCATTTCTTTTTATTTATCTAAAGATAACTCAATCATCAGTGACTAGATGAACGCTGAATAATTAATACACAATCACACTATGGTGTCGCGCTTACAAAATTCAAGCCTATCTTGCTTGAGTCGCAGTTAAATATGAAAAAAGACACATTCGTAAGAGTTCGAAAGACTTCGAAATTAAAACCTTCGGTTACCACTAACGACTTTTCATCTTTACTCGTCTTATAGCCATATTTGTTTTTAGAGCGCAGCTCTTATGCGCCCGTTCCTGCGGCAAGTGTCGGCATCGGTCTTGGCGTAACCGAGCGAACGAGCACAACAGCGAAGAATGAAAGAGCGAACGTGGAGCGTCAGACGAATAAAGAGGCGAGCCGCGATCAACGGACACCAATGGGAGCAGTCCCTTTAGTGGCGTTGTTAGGATCGGCCTGCAGGGGTACTACTCGGCAAAGCTGTTTCAGCCCGCTGCACGGGCTTCGATCGACCCGCGGTGGGGGCGCCCTACAGAGAACCAGCGAGGACAGCGCTAACCAACCATGAACTTACTTCAGAGAACTTCGGACTATGGCAGCATCAATCCACCAGGCGCCTCGTTCGGAGAATCGGTGACGGCCGCAGGGCGGGCCGCGTTTGGCATCCAACGTATTGTTGGTTGATTTGCCGGGTCTTCACGGTCTCTCTCGGCAGCAAGAAGAGCTTCCCCCCCAGAAGGGTGCTTTGCGGTACGGGGGCCCCAGGATTCGTCACTGTCTGCTGACACACGTGGCGACTACAGAAGAAAAACAGCTCTGGAATTTAGAGGCGCCGGCTGGGGTCGGACGTGGCCATCTGGCTACGGGGACGCAAGACAATGGACACCACGACGGCCGCGTTGCGAAGGTCAGCTCCGAGTGATGCGAAGGTCGTCTGCCCTCGGAGGGCGGCAGTGAAAGTGCGTACGTGTGTGTGTGAGCCCTCCTCCTCCAAAAAGGCGGGTCCTCTACGATGACGTCGAACGATGACGTCAAACGGAGTGTTTATAAGCAGCTGTTGTCGGCTGCTAGTGTGTGCTCGTGGTCGTGCTCGTGAGCTGCATGCTCGTCAGTGTTTGGAGCTTCGTGCTCGTATGCTGTATGTTCATCTGGCGTGCTCAATTCGGGAGCCACGCTATACTGTCGAATGTATTTCTTGTTTAAACTGTAAATACTGTAAATAAACCCTGCACGCCTAGTTCCTCCCCAGTTCCTCTCTACGACCTTCAACCCTTACAAATGGTGGCAGCGGCGAGATCGTCCGACAACTCCTACAACTGGTAACAGCGGTGGGATCGTCCAACAAATCTTACATCTGGATGGCAGCACTGAGATCGGCCTACGACTCCGAGATCGGCCTACGACTCGGAGACAGCAACGGCAGCTCACAGACTTTGGCACATGGTGACCGACCGGTATCCTGATCAAGTTCGAGGCGACTTGGGATTGACCACCTTTTGCAACTCACTGGATACGGCGGAGAAGGATTGGTGATATGGAGCTGCATCAGTGAGTAAGCGTTTGGTTTTGGCTGGAAGATTTGCCAGCCTTCAATTTCTGTGGTTGTAGATTTGATTCCAGTGCCATTGCTTCTTGCTTCTTACCTGCATGTGCCTCCACGGCGTGTTGGCTGGTGAAGCCTTCGTGAGAAAGCTGCTGCGGCTAGGCGTAGGCATTGTCTAAGCGAGAAAAAAAGACCATTGAAATGAGGAATTATTGAAATAAATGCAGTTCCTATGTCTCCTTCTTGCACTGTTCTCGCCTAAAAGTTTTCAAACTTAGTGTCATGAATGCACCAACACTTTGACTGCTTTTGTTTTTTACCTGCATACCCGCCGTGTTTGCTCAGTGGCTATGATGTGCTGCTGAGCACGAGGTCACGGGATCGAATCCCGGCCACGGCGGCCGCATTTCGATGGGGGCGAAATGCGAAAACACCCGTATACTTAGATTTCGGTGCACGTTCAAGAACCCCAAGTAGTCAAAATTTCCGGAGTCCTCCACTACGGCGTGCCTCATAATCAGAAAGTGGCTTTGGCACGTAAAACCCGATAATTTTTTTTTCATAATTTACCTTTCTTTAACCTGCAGATGTTGCTCTGATATACTTGGTATGACTGCGTGCAGCATTGCAACACTTGGGGCAGGCATTTGAATGGGTAGCCAAAAATATTAAGAATCATCCCTGTCTGCATGGACACTTTCAATTTCTAAAGGCAGTGATAACTATTACTATTGATGCAAGGCCCTCCACATCTATACGGCAAATGCCATGGCTCTAAATTGAATTTTTCCTTTATTGTTTCACGAGGTGTCGGATATGTACACATTAGACGTGATCCATTTTTTATTGACTCCAGTGTGGTGAGCCCATCATTACATTGTTTGTTTTTTTGGCGTGGCTTGTTTCTTGGTTTGTTTATGAATTTATTAAGCAACAGACTCACGATGCTAAAGTGACTCATGTAATGACAATCATCAGCTTTCCTTTTGCAGAAAAACAACAAATTTTTGGCCCATTGTTTGCTATCCCATTACTCGCATATTTTTGCAGAGTAGTCTACGTAATTGACTTGCTTGAACTCCACTAAAGAGTCTCGCATTTTATATATTCCATTTTTTCCCCAAACTCATTTGACATTTCTTAACTTCTGTACCTTTTGCTTCTGATACTATACATTCACTATTTTTGGTTGTTGTTTCTGACTAGAAATTTCTTCTTTAATTTAGAGCTTAAATTTTAGATTTATGATGCACAGAAGGGCTTGCCACTGCATATCTGCGTAACAGGGAACCATGTTTCATCGAACATTTGCAAAATTCAACGAAAAATTGATGAATGCACCTTGCAATGCGATTTTACTGAATTAACCACAACAAACAACTCATCTCACTTGGGGTACGATGCTGTACACTTCTCAGGCTATAAGCATTTTTCACTGTCCCGAAAACATAAGAGGGTGGTGTAGCTATTTTGCAAAACACGATCTATGCTTTGATGTAATTTCTTAGTTTTTCATAATGCACGAACGCTATGAATCCCTCATGATCAATAGTGCGAATACTATATTTGTGGTTATTTACAAGCATCCATCTGGTGTTGTATCCATGTTATTAGATTTCATTGAGTGTATGTTGGATTTTTGTACACAGCTTGGCACTGCCCTCGTTGTAACGGGCGATATTATTATTAACCTGCTTTCAGTAGACCGATCCAATTAAGCGTTTCAGGATGTTTTCTTTTTGTCTGGCTACAAAAGTGATATTAATGTTCCAACCAGGGTGACGAACAATTCTGAAAGCCTACCTGACTTGTATTTGACAACGCGATTAAGTGGATTAGAGTCGGTCGTCCTCATCTCTGGTGTAAGTGATCACGTGCCTATTTTCCTGTTCTTTACATGTGAGACGAAAGTGTGCCGACAGCGCAAAAGTGACAATCGCTTACACTACAGATTGATAACCAAGAACACGACTGCTGATTTTAAAGCGTCAGTCAGCAAAGCGCAATGGTCCCAAATACGCGCATTGACGGATCCTATCAAGGCATTCCATCGCTTTCTCGGCGTAATCAAAGACCTTTATCACAAAGCTTTCCCTCTAAGAGAAGCTAGAAGCAACAAATGCAGGAAACAGTGGGTTGACACCGCACTTCTAAAACGAATAAAGGAACGCGATAGACTTTTCGCTACTTTTATAAAGACAAGGCAACCAGGGTACTTAATGAGATACGAAAAGGTAAGGAATAAATTAGGCCATGGTATAAAGCTGGCAAGGGAGAGGTATCATGAGAATTAGTTCACTCATATTCTTAATTATCGAAAAAAAAAGTTTGGAAAACATTGAATGAACTGCTTCCGAATAGTGACCGAAATTCTGTTTTTGAGGTTATGGATAAAGGCGTATCTCACAGGGATTGCACTGGCTGATAAGTTTAATCAGCATTTTTTTACAATGTGGTGCGTCTGATGTGTTTGATACTGATAGCCCAACTTACAGATCTCATACTCCATGTGTTATGAGCTGGTGGCTATTTCTCGCACCAACAGTTGAGGCTGAAATGAGTGACTTATTTCTAAAGTTAAAGAATTCCACAGCATATGGTGTGGATGGCATAAAGGCAGGACCAATAAAAGCTGTCCCGCTGCATATTTGTAAAGCAATGTCACTCATATGCAATTTATTTTTTTGGACTGGCGCATTCCGCGATTAATTAAAAATTGCACGGGTATTGGTAGCTTTTATAGGGGGAGACAGGAATGACGTGAACAACTACCAGACCAATTTCGGTTCCCCCAATCTTTTCCAAAATAGTAGAGCAGGTCAGTAACGACAGAACTATAAATTTCTGTACCCAAAATAATATTATAACAGAAAAGCAATACGCTTTCCGAAAACACCAATGTACTGAAATGGCGAGGAGAATGATAAAGAAAAAATAATAAGTAACTTTGAGGACGAGCTGTACACAATGGGAATATTTCTT
Organism: Dermacentor albipictus; assembly: GCF_038994185.2. Lineage (NCBI taxonomy): Eukaryota > Metazoa > Arthropoda > Arachnida > Ixodida > Ixodidae > Dermacentor > Dermacentor albipictus. Next base: position 159,364,709 of record NC_091823.1, on the reverse strand, counting down.
GACTTTAAAAAGGCATTTGATTCCATTAAACACGATATCTTGTTACAAAAATTAAATGAATACAGCATTAGAGGAAATGCTCTTAAACTAATTAAAAAAATTTAACCCACCGACTACAGTACACATACCTTTGTCGTTCCAAATCAGCAATAGGTGAAGTCAAATACGGTGTTCCACAGGGGTCCACCCTAGGGCCACTTCTTTTTTTATTATAGAATAACGGCACAACAAACATGCCTCTAACACCTTACATAATCATGTATGCTGATGACACTAATATCTTCTTTTCTGGTGGAAACTTGCTTACTCTCGAGCAAGAAGCAAATATTTGGCTCAGTAATCTTTCACACTGGCTTAGAGCAAATAAGTTGTAATGAAACACTAAAAAGACAAAATACATTAATTTTCGGCCTTGTAACAAGAGTATTGATGATAGCTCAGCATTAGAATACCGTGAAGAAGTCATTATGCGTTCTACGTCCCAGAGGTTCCGTGGTGTTACGTTTGAAGACAATTTAAACTGGCCCAGTCATGTCGACAACATTAAAACCAGCATTGCAAGATCCATCTGTGTTACTAATAAATTAAAGCGTCTAGTACCTTCTAGATTAAAAAAAACAATTATACTATAGCCTAGTGCATTCACGCCTCCAATATTGTTTATCTGTCTGATGTACAATGACGAAAATCAACATCCATAGTTTACTAACCTTGCAGAAATACATGATTCGGGTAATTGAGAATGCGTCCTATAGAAGCCACTCCGCTCGGCTTTTCAAGAATTGTATTTTAACAATCAAAATCCTTATTAACGAAAAAACTACTATTCCAATATAAAGAGGTAAGACTCAATGAAAGCGCCTTTTTAAAGCATACCTCCCGAATGAACATAAATACAACAAAAGACAATTAACTTACAACGAGGGCAAGAACCATACAAATTAAGGCATGCAAAACCAGGCATTCATAGTTACAGATTTTCTTAATCATCACCCTAGCATACTCACTATAATAAATGAACCACCGTCCCTAAGCACTTTAAAAAAAAAGTGAACATGTATTTGCTGTCGCTTCAGTTATGATTGTTCATTCTTTTGTACACAAATCGCATTCAATATTTCTGTTGCGTATTTCATGTACTTTTCATTTTCTGTATATGCATCCACTTTGTTTACCATGCTCTTACACTGTGTGCTTGAGTGTTTTGTGCACTGGGAACGGGTCGAGGAAGGGGACTGACACTTAGTAAGGCATTCTTGCCTTTTTGTCCGCCTCTTTGACAGAGATTCTTTGTATTTTTTTGCCAAGATAAACATTCATTCATTCATAACTTAAAGCAAATATTAGTTACACTCATGTGGTTGGTTCTCTTGGTTATACAGCAATATAATCGGTACGCGAAAAAAATTATATTTGCATGCTCCTTGTGGACACTTATTTATGAAAAAGGAGCTTGAGATGTCCACATGATCTGGTTATTTTACCTGCGAATATACTCAACAAAAATGTGCGTCCCACCTGGTTAGTGGTAGTTGAGATAATATAAGTATAGCATATGTGCGTGCTGTCTAAAACAATTTATTTTTGGAAATGCTCGTAGGGATCTGATGTGCACATCTGCAGTTTATCGATACATGTAGAAGACACCATCAAGTGCAAGTGAACGGTCCCACAGGCCCTGAGTCGACCATGCAAATAGATTCCCTGCACACATTTGTGACCAGAAGATATATGTCACATGAAATGGCATCCAAGGCAGTGTTGAAAATATTCCGCAGTTAATAAGACCCTATTAATATCTGGGTTCATGCACTCGATTTCGTCCTTATTAGGGACTCGCCTCTTGTTTCCTGGCACAAAAATACTCGGTACACCATCAGGCTCTCTTTGTGCTTGATTGCTCAAAGTAAAACAATTAAACAGATTTGATGACTTGCTCGTAGATTTACCACTACAATTCCTGTTGCGCTGATCCACCTGTCCAGCAATTTTCTATTACTGAAGGGAAACCTGCAAACAAAAACACCGCTTCTCATGTAAAAATATGATCTACTGTGACGCTTCTCAATCGATTGCGATGCATCACGAGAGCTGTCTAGTCGCGTGTTCTCCTGAACAAGAAGATACATGCATTTACATACATGCGAAGGTAAATGTCGGAGCCCTACGGGCCCCGCAGGGGCGTCTGCGTCAGCAGCCGTTTGGTGTGTTGCGCCACCACGTACCCTAGCACACGAGGGTGGGACCCTCCCACGTCTAACCGTGCGAGGCTTAGCCGTGTCCGGGGAAAAGGGGGTCCCGGGGGCTGAGCCAGTGCCGGGTGTTTGGACCTTTACGGCCCCTCGGCGGCGGCAACACACCCTGTTGGCCTGGGCTTCACGTAGACGGCAACCCCGGACTTACCCACCCGGGGTAAATCGGCAGTTGCCTTTTCCTATCCTCCTCTCCACTCTTCGTCTTTCCCTCTAGCCTTTACATCTTTCCTCTCTTCTTTCCACTTCTTAGGGCACATTCACACCGGCGACTTGTGGAGGTCGCGCGACCATTTGCGACTCGCAATCAAAAAGCGACCGAAGGCGACTTATGTTCACACCGGCAAGCCCGGCTGAGCGCGACCCGCAAGTCCCAATCCCGGAGATTATCGTTCTCAGCGAGAACTCTCGGAATCTACGCGGAATTTGAATGTGACGCCGGAGGAGGCCGGATGTAGACACACGAAAGATCACTTCCAGTGCGCCGCTGATTGGTTTATCAGTTTTGCGACCACGGTCGCGCGACTGAAAAATCGCGCAGAGAGCGACTCGCCCAAAATGGTCGCTTTTCGAGAAAGGCGACCGTTTGCGACCATTTGCGACTGGTCGCAAAGCGACCAACTTGGTCGCGCGACCTCCTCAAGTCGCCGGTGTGAATGTGCCCTTACTTCCAAGTTTCCTGCCAGCAAAGGTTAACCCTGCGTGGTTAGTCTACCAAGGCTAGGTCATATTCTGTTAAAGTGGTAACGTACCACTGGCGTTTGCAGGACCTGTTTCACATCTCCTGCATCGTCTCCTTGTGGGACTCCATGAGGGGTGGCTGGCGTTGCTGCCGAAATCTCCTAATATCCTTATGGCTAGTTCCTTCCCCCTCTCCCCTATCGCCCTCAGAAAAGAGGGCGCACAAATGAAGTATTCCAGTTTTTTGGTCGACAAAAAGAATCTTTCCCTCGTATCCACGTCATTCGTTCTGAAAAACCAGATAAACCAGTGCTAACAATCTCACCATTCCTTGTTTCGAAGTCTCTTACCGAAGCTTTTCGTCCAGGTTATAAGGCGTCGAGGATGACAAGCGGCGACTTCCTCTTGGAAGTCAGCGATCAGAAGCAATTTGAGAAACTGCCTAAACAAGTAACATTTGGGGGACTCAACTAGTAGTAACCCCGCACCGCACTATGAACACCACCCACGGCATTGTCTCGGACGATGATTAGCTGAAGCTCACTGAGGCTGAACTCTTGGAGGGCTTGAGCGAACAGAATGTTATCAATGTCAATGGAATTAAGATAAGGTGGGATGGCAAGGAAATCCTAACCAAGCACTTGATAATCACCTTCGGTTTAAGTGTCCTGCAGGGTACATCAAGTCAATCAAGGCAGGGTTCATAAAGCTTCGTGTTATACCATACGTACCCAGTCCCCTCAGATGTTTCAATTGCCAACGTTTTGGCTACAGTTCGCAGAGCTGCCGAGACCGTCAAACCTGTGCGAAATGCAGTGCCCATGAACATACCTCTGAAGCTGCGAGAACACTCTCCACTGTGTAAACTGTGATGGGGAGCATGCCGCATACTCGCGGTCGTGCCCATCCTGGAAAAAAGAAAAAAGAAATTGTGACCATAAAAGCAAACGAAAACATAAGTTTCAAGAAGGCACGCAGGTGGGTATCCTACCTGCCTAAGAACACATTTGCCGAAGTGACCTGTCAGGGGTCGGCGACACAACGGCTTCCGGCGGCCGTCCGGCCCACACGCAGTGAGCGGGCGGTGACGCCATCCGACCCCCCGGCGGCTACAGCCTGTGCTGTTGCGCCACACCAGAACAAGGGACCATCAACCTCCGGGCTGGTGGCCTCAAAGGTTTCGACCGACGTTCCGAGGCCTTCACGTCGAACATAGCGCTCGGAAGAGCGCGTGTCCAGCGCATCGCAAGAGGCAATGGACACTAACACCAGCCAGACGGCGCCACCAGCGCCTAAGGAGGAACGAGCCTCTCTCGATCGCTTCTAAAAAGGCAGAAATCACGTCATGGCGCCTGGAAAGGTCCCGTGAGATAATCTTCGTCTCTTAAACACACAGCACTAAATACATGTATCATAATGGATACACAAATACTACAATGGAATCTTCCAAGTCTTCTTCATAACTTTGACGATATTAAAAAACTCGTACACATACATAATCCCAAGTTGCTGTGCGTTCAAGAGAGATCTAAAACGCACACAAACAAAATTTCTTCGTCAGTACGCCATCTTCCGAAAGGACCGTGACAACGCTAACACCTCGTGCAGTGGTGTAGCAATCCTTGCAAACAAGTCTGTAGCTTGACGCGACGTTGCCTTAAAGACACCCCTTGGAGCAGTGTCAGTTAGAGGTGTTCCATCCAATAAGTTGGTAAGCTGTCCATTCCATATATATACGCCCAAACTATCACCTAAAAGAACAGATTTCTGTAACCTCATAAATCAGCTCCCGGAACCCTACATATTTGTGGGTAGTTTAAACACCCACAACACGTTATTGGGAGACGCGCGATGCAATGCAAGAGGTCCACTTATTGAAAATTTCCTGCTTACATCGGGTGCCTGCCTGTTTAATAAGCAGGAACAAACATATTACAGCATCCGACACAATTCATATTCATCCATAGACCTAGCAATATGCTCTGCTTCTCTTCTGCCTCATCTGGAATGGAATGTGATGAATGATGTTTTTGGAAGTGACCACTTCCCTATAACTTTAAACCTAATAATGCAGCATGACAACCCTCCCCGTGTTCCCATTTCGAATTTAGCATCGCTGACTGGGAGCATTTTAATGGATCAACTCATTTGACACCCAATTTTATAAAGAACTTTATTATAGATGATGCTGTTGCATATTTTACCGCTTTTGTTATTGATGCTGAAGAAAAGTTTATCCCGCAAACGAATGGTGGTTCACTTAAAAGACGTGTTCCCTGGTGGGACGAAAACTGTAGAGAGGCGCGAAAGAGACAGAACAAGGCATGCGGCGCATTGCGCAGATCACCAAATGCCAAACATCTAGTTTAGTTTAAGCAAATTAAATCGCAGGGAAGGCGGACACGACGCCAGGCAAAAAGAGAAAGCTGGGCGAGGTTCCTCTCAGGTACCAATTTTTACAAGCAGGAGGCGAAAGCGTGGAATGGCCTAAGAACGCTAAAAGGGCAACAAATCCATCCGTTGCCTCTGGTGAACGACCAAGGGAATACCCTGCAAGACCAGGCAGACTCTCTTGGGGAGCACTTTGAGTGTCTGTCGAACTCAATCAATTATTCTGAACCTTTCTTTAAATACAAACAAATAGAATAACTTAAACCAGTCTTACGTAAATTCAGACAGAACGAACCGTACCACCGGCCTTTCAGTATTGCCGAGTTGAGAGCTGCCTTGAACACATGCAAAAGCACTGCACCGGAACCTAACAGAGTCATGTATGACATGGTCAAAAACTTACACACTAAGACACAAGTTACACTACACGCAGTTTTCAACACTGTAAGGGCTGCCGGATACCCTCCATCCGCATGGAAAGAAGCGATTGTGGTCCCTGTTTTGAAGCAAGATAACGACCTTTTTTTGCCGGCAAGTTATCGCCCGATAGCACTTACAAGTTGCCTGTGTAAGCTAGACACATACATTTCCTTGAACTCAGCAATATCCGTGATCCTTGCCACTGTGGCTTCAGAGAACGGCGGTCCACAAATGATCATATTTGCTCATTGAAGGATATATTCGTGTTGCATTTGTACATAAACAGTTTTTCTTATCGATATTCCTCGACATGGAGAAGGCGCATGACACATCATGACGTTACGTGATCTTGCGAGACTTGTCGGGAATGGGCATTCGTGGAAATATGCTAACCATAATAGAATCGAATCGTATCTTCCGCGTGAAAATCAGCAACGTATTGTCGCGAACTTTTATGCAAGAAAGTGGTGTTCCACAGGGAGGCGTGCCTAGCTGCACGCTCTTTATCGTGAAGTTGAACACGCTTCGTGCTTCCTTACCACCAGCCAATCTTTGTTCCGTCTACGTAGACGACTTTCAAATAGGCTTCAAATCCTGTAACCTCGCAGTATGCGAGAGACAGGTACAGCGGGGCTTGAACAAGGTGTCGAAGAGGGCAGACAGAAATATATTTAACATCAACCCCACAGAAGTTCTTGTGTCCTTTTTACAAGAAAGAGAGGTCTGGTTCCAGATCCTTGCGTAGAACTGTGTGGACAACAAATTCCTGTCAACAAAAACATAAATTTCCAGGTATTATACTTGACTGCAGGCTCACTTTCATTCCACACATTAAACATCTTAAAGCAAAATATCTAAACACAATGAACTTGCTTAAGATTCTATTCCATACAACATGGGGTAGCGACAGGAAGGGTTTGATGAATCTTTATAAGAGCCCAGTTCGATGGCGATCGGACTATGGTGCCGTCGTATATAACTCGCCCGCTCCCAGCGCACTAACGACGCTAGACCCTGTCCACCATCTAGGTATCCGCTTAGCCACTGGCGCTTTCAGGACAAGCCGTACTGAAAACTTACATGAAGAATCAAATGAATGGTCACTCAATCTGCAAATAACTTACATCAGCCTCACAGATTTCCTGAAAATACGCTCCAATCACCAACATCCATGTTTTCACACCGTTAACGATGCGACGTGTGCTACACTTTACCGTAATCGCCCCTCTGTAAGACACCCTTTCCCGCTGTGTGTGAGGGAGCTTAGCGATGAAATAGATGTCCCACTCCTTGAGCATCCCTTAATGAATTCAACTAAACTTTTACCTCCTTGGAAGTGGCAGGTGGTTGAATGTGACAAATCCTTTCTAGAAGTTACAAAAAACGCACCAGATGTCGAAATCCGGATGCACTTCCGCGAACTACAGTACAAGCACTCATGCACAGAGTTCTACAAAGACGCTTCTAAGTCACATGCCGGGGTGCCCTATGCAGCCGTCAGTCCATCCTTCGCGGAATCTGATGTACTTCATCCGGAAACACGTATATTTACGGCCGAGGCCTACGCACTGCTGTCGGCTTTGAAGCATATAAGGAAATCAAAACTCCATAAAGCAGTTATATATGTACAGACTCTCTGAGTGTCGTGAAGGCCTTGATGTCATTCTGTAATCACAACAATCCAGTACTCAATGAACTATATTCCATCCTGTGTAAAGCTTATATATCGAACCAGCATCTCATTATATGCTGGGTGCCTGGCCATGCGGTATCGACGATAATGTTCTGGCGGACGAGATGACCTCGTCAACTGCATTGCAAGCTATTAAACCTACCGTTGCTGTCCCTACCACAGATATGAGGCCTTTCTCGCGAAAGAAACTGCGAACCCACTGGCAATGCTTGTGGGACGCGGAAATAAATAATAAGCTGCACGTGATAAAGCCACAGTTAGGTTTTTGGCCCTCCGTAACAAAATCACGGCGAACAGATGTCCTATTCTGTCGTCTAAGAATAGGACACACATTCGGGACCCATAATTTTCTACTTTCTAGAAATTAACCTCCAAACCGTGGTAGATGCGGGGTGAGACTGCCCGTGTTCCACGTCCTACTGGAGTGTCGGGAAGCCAAAGCTCAGAGAATGAAACATTTTCCTATGGCATACCGCTATAGTAACCCACTTCACCCGGCTGTTTCTTGGCAAAGAACCGCTTTTTAACGCCAAAGCATTCCTCGGTTTCTTGAATGATGTTGTCCTATATGCTATTAGTCCCATACATTCGTAGCATTTCCTCTCTTCAGAGGATGCGGCTGCGATAGCAGTATTGTATAGCACATACCTCCAGGCCCTTGTGTCTCAAGGGCTCTGGTGAGGCCGTGGTGTTCTGACCAATCTTTGATTCTGACATGTTTTGTACATCATATATTTTCGCTATGTACTTTAAGGTTCATAGTACATGTCATTAGTCATTACACGTAGATTTTACGCAGGCCCCTTTTTAGGCCCCTTTACAGCCCCGTCACATCAACTTCATAGAATCCATCAATCCTCTGCGAAATCACCAACATTGGCGTGGCGCATTTTGGCCATACCTGGCCCTTGCGCCAATAAAAAGCACACATTCATTCAAAGCCCTACGGGGCTTGGGTGTGGCACAAAAGCCACGAAGGTGCCATAGCGTCCGATGTCTTCGCGCGATCACATGTCAAATCTAAACTTTACGAAACTACTACGCATCCAAAAACACAGAGATTCGAAACAGAAATCCGCGCCATGCTTTGTTGAATGAATGCGTACAAGTCACGCACTTAGTCAGCGCCTTCTGTAAACTTAATATATACACATGGCCTTCATAAAGCCATCAGGCATGCGTTTTTAAAGACAACGCATAAGGCGACCTGTACTTGTTTTCAGCTCTTTCAGTAGCAATGGCACTGGCCACATTGATGAGCAGCAACAGTGCGGCGCCCTAGCGGTTCCCCCTGTTTCGGCCCAGCTTTTCCTCTAGAGTTACGACTCTATGCGCGCGACGCCGTGGCGCACCTTAGTAACTGCTGTGAGCGTTCGCCGCGCCGCCTACAGCCTGTTTCGCGCGGATGCAATCGCCACGCCGCACCATACGCGGCACATATAGTGACGATTTTTTCGTCGAAATTACGCCCGTAAACTATTGCGCATATTGTTTTGCAAAACGACGCTGGCCGCAGAACACAACGTTTACAGATACTTCAAATTGAGTGGAGCGTGGAATGCGCAAGGGGTACGTACCACCAGCCCCGACACCCGAGCACGGCAGCTAAAAACTCTTGGGTCAGATTCGGTTCTGCGATTTGTATGCGTTTGTTGACACGATACGTTGCCCATCAAGCGACGCTTGTCTCTCTCGGGATTCCGTGTTGTGTGGGTTGTGACCGACAACCACCAAGCCAATATCTCGCCGTTTAAGAGCCTTTCTGATGACGGCACGCTTTCGTGGAGGCCATCCGCTCTTTCTTTCTTTCGGTGGGCCCGGTAGCTGCGCGACAGTGCAGTCTACTAATCCGCTGCTTTTCATAATGCAGGTTGGTAATAAATTTTCTCTGTTTGCTAATGAAAGTAGTAACCTTTTCCTGATGCAGCTACCGAGCCCTCAGTGCTGTGCCTGTATTGTTGCCCAATGTTCGCATGTTATTCGTATTCTCTTGCTATTGTCGGGTGACGTAGAAACTAACCCAGGCCCCGACCGTTTCGACACCGTACTTGCCGAGCTCCAGAAACTAACTGCCGGGCAAACAGCGTTATTGTCTGATTTACAAGACATTAAACAACAGCTGAAAACTACTGACACAACATTTGTCGACCTAAACAAACGCATGGACGCTCTGGAATCCCACTACACTACCTTTTCTGCCCTACACTCTGAAATAGACAGCCTGAAAACATTAACAAACGAACTTACCTGCAAGGGCGACAAACTGGAAGCACGAGTGGACGACGCAGAAAATCGCTCCCGTCGTAACAATCTTATTTTTTACAATTTTCCGGACACTAACCCCGCTGAAACCTTTGCAGACTCAGAACAAACTGTCATTCGCCATTGCTCTCAACAACTAGGCTTTCACATGGACCCTCATTTAATAGAGCGTGCTCACCGTCTCGGGCGTCACTCACCTAATCGTACCAGGCCTATCATAGTTTTACTATGATAGGCCTGGTACGTCGTCATGATTCACATCGTCCAAAACTAAAGAATGCATTCTATCATGTGGTTATAAACTTAAAGGCACGAACTACAGCATTGGCGAAGACGTTTTCGCTTCTGTCCGTAACACTCGCAAAAATCTTGTAGCCTATGCCAGATCGGTATCCGATAAGTTCTCCCTGCGCTTCAAAACTTTGCACATTGGTCCGAAACGCTACACATTCGATGAAGCTCGATGACATTCGATGAAAAGAAGTGAAATAGCAATCATCTCACCGTCAATCGGCAGGCCATTCTAAGCATGTTCAACAACAAGCACTTTCATTGTCAGCTATATTTTCTAACGTGCGCAGCTTCATTTCAAAACGCGACATTATTTCAAATATCGTCTCAACTTCCGCCAGCAACCTACTAATCTTGCCGGAAACGTGGCTAAACAGCGACATCTGTGATAGTGAAGTCCTTGCCGACTTGCCTAATTTCCGTGTCTTCCGCAAGGATCGCCCAGATAGGAGGGAAGGGGGAGTACTGATTGCAACCAGACATGAACTATCATGTACAACCATTAATATTTCATCAGACATAGAAATGTTATGGGTCTTATGTCACGCTTCACCTCAGTCCGTTTTGATTGGCGTTTGCTACAGGCCTCCTAACAGTCCAGATTTCCCCACAAAACTGAATAATGCAATAAATGAAATTAAAACGAAGCATCCAAACACCTGTACTTTTTTATTTGGAGACTTCAATTTCCCGAGTATTGATTGACATAATCTAACTACCACAGGTAACAGAGATGCTAACGAATTTCTTGATGTTTGCCTTAATTTTAATCTTGTTCAAATTATATCGGAGCCAAACCGTGTGACTGACGACTGCGCTAACATTCTCGACCTAATATTAACGGATAATCCGGAATACGTTCATTCCATCACGCATCTACCAGGCGTCAGCGATCACCAAGTCGTACAAGCCGACTTCACGATTTATTTATTTATTTTTATTTATTTATTTATCAATACTGCAATTAAACCATTTTACGATTAAACCATTTTCACGGACAACTAGCAAACGTACCATCCGGCTTTATGATAAAGGAAACTACTGCCATAAATAATGAACTTCGCACATTCTTACCCCGTTTTCAGTGTGACTTTAATCAAAGAACTATCCACGATAACTGGTACTTATTTAAGACAAAAATTGAAGGTTTGGTTGACAGGTTTATTCCGAGCATAAATATAAGAACTAACCCCCTAAACCCTTGGTTCACAAACACACTCAAACGCCTTGAAAACAAAAGAAAGCATCTTTTTCGTTCAGCCAAGTTGCGGCCTAGTCAGAACGCTTGGGACAAGTATTATGCAGCTGAAAAAATTTACCTACAAAAGGTGCGAGAAGCCAAGCACTCTTTCTTTCATTATGACCTGCCAAACATGTTGTCTACTAACCCCCGTAGGTTCTGGCCAGTCATTAATCCCCAGAATACACGCACAATTTCCCTCACCGATGCATCAGGTGAAACTATCTGTGAATCCGAATGCGCCAACATTTTTAACGCAGCTTTTTCATCCGCGTTTACTAATGAAACCGATCCGGTTGTTTCTCCAAACCCCGCAATTATTCAAGAGACAATGCCTTCACTTCTATTTTCTTCAGAAGGGATTTTGTCCCTAATAGAAAACTTAAAGCTTTCATCCTCTGCTGGCATTGACAACATCAACACTAAGATTCTGCAGAACACCAAAGATACATGTTCATCTCTGTTGTGCATGTTATTCACTCAGTCACTCCTCACTGGCCAACTGCCCAAAGAATGGAAACAAGGGAAGACCGTTCCAGTCGACAAATCAGGTAACAAGAACTCGCCTCTAAATTACCGTCCTATTTCTCTAACTAGTATTCTCTGCAAAATCTTGGAACACGTCATCTATACTCACATCATGGCATTTCTCGACTCGAATAACTTTTTCAATTGCCCAGCAGGGGTTTCGCCGTGGTTACTCCAGCGAGACTCAGCTTGCCGCCTTCTTACACGATCTGCACTCTAACCTTGATTGTAATCTTCAGTCTGACGTAATATTTTTAGATTTTGCTAAAGCCTTTGATAACGTGCCCCATAAACGCCTTCTTATAAAGCTTTGCCACTTAAATTTTGACCCTAATATACTGAAGTGGATTGAAGAATTCTTGACTAATCGTTCACAATTCGTCACCATTAATAATAGGAATTCTAATTCAGTCTCTGTAACTTCAGGCGTCCCACAAGGATCCGTGCTCGGCCCGCTACTTTTCCTAATATGCATAAATGATTTACCATTAAACGTAACATCTAGCATACGAATGTTCGCGGATGCCTGTGTGATATATCGGGCTATTACTTCCACCGCTGACCAATCTTCTCTTCAAAGTGATCTCAATGCAGTCCAGGACTGGTGTAACGAGTGGCTAATGGAACTTAACCCGCGTAGGTGTAAATATTTGTCCATTCACCATGGCCGTAATTCTCTCCTATTTCCTTACGTAATATCCGAAGTTCTGGTAGAACTAGTTCATTCATACAAGTATTTAGGAGTAACACTTTCGAGCGATCTTTCCTGGAATCCTCGTGTTACTAACCTAATATCATCCGCGAACAGGACGTTAGGATTTCTAAAACGCCATCTACATCATGGTCCTCAACATGTAAAATTGTTAGCCTACAAATCATTTGTCCGGTCAAAACTAGAATTTGCATCGCCTATTGGGAATCCTCATCAGGCATACCTAATTAATTATTTTGAATCTGTACAAAATCGCGCCGCTCGTTTCATCCACTCGTCATATTCCTTTGACATCAGCGTTTCCTCCTTAAAAACTGCATCCGCATTATCCCCCTTATCGCTCCATCGTCGCATTGCCAGCCTATCTTTATTTAACAAATTCTTTCATAGCCCTAGGCGCATCGCCCCTTATATCCTTCCTCCTACACGCATATCTCACCGCACCAGCCATCAGCTACGGGTTGCCCATCCACGCTCACGCACTGTCACGTTTTCAATTTCTTTTTTTCTTCGCACAGCTGCAGACTGGAATGGCCTTCCTAACGACGTTGCTGTCATTATGTGCCCATCCAAGTTCATCGAAAATGTAAAAAACTTCCTGTTATTGTGACTATGTATTTTTATTCTTGCCACCCCTTATGTAACGCTCCATTTATTGGAGCCTTTAAGGTAATAGAATGAAATGAAATGATATGAAATTTCCGTGACAATTTTCTCGAAAAAGCACCGTTAGACTATATCAGTTAACCGAAGAGTCTGCATGAAAAAGGTGTTCGAAATGCAGTCTCACCTGCTCGCGAAGCCAGTAAAATTCCCCACCCGTGCACAAATTGAGTCAAACCAAGAAAGTGCCTCTTGTTCCGAGCTCTTACGGAAGATCTAACACCCACGGTAAAATTCCTCCAAGAAAAACCTGGCGCTTGAGAATTTCAGAACTGCCTCACCACCTTTAGTTTGTGCGTCTGTGTGTGTGTGTGTGTGTGTGTTTGTGTGTGTGTGTGTGTGTGTGTGTGTGTGTGTTTGTGTGTGTGTGTGTGTGTGTGGTTGTGTGTGTGTTTAAAAGTTTCTAAAGGTGCGAAAATGTTATAAATAAATATTAGGAAACCATAATTTTGTTCGTGCTTCCTTCTGTAGGTCGGGATCCTGGGTGCCACAAAGACAGACAACGCATCGTCCAGCTCTGAGTCCAAAGCTATCGTCAGCCTTCCAGTGCAAGGCAATGATATGTTCCTGATTGCCCATTTGCAATCGAATCTGCTGCCAGAGAGCTTTCAAGCCACCTCGAGTACGTGACTTACTGTTCACAGGCGCAAGATGAGCTTAAATTGCTCCAACCGCCTTTCTGGCCGGCTACCTCGCCCGTGCTTGTGATGGGACGGTATGAACTAGAATGTTATAAGAGCCACGCAATGTGAAAGAACTGGATTGTTGAATTACTTCAACAACATGCGGCGTCCCTTGTTTTTTTTTCGTTCATTAGAAACATTTGGTAGGCAGAACAGAAACATATTTTTGTGGTTCTAGAACAAAGAAATGATTCATGTCTCATGGCTCAATCGGTGAATCCCCCCTCAAGGGTAAGCACTGCACATCATTTAAAGGCTACAAGCACAGTGTGCTTATATTCATTTGCATTGCCACTGTTTCAAGCATCACTGATCCAAATCGACTAAGCAAATTACTGCATCCATGCGCTTATTCGAAATTCTTTAATATTGTAACCTTCCTAAAAATTACAATATTTTATCTGTATGCATTATACTGTAGGAAGTATCCTAGTCTGTGGGTATAGTCTAGATTTTAGGACGGCGATAAAGCAGACGAATCAACAATAAAAATATCGTCGCAGGGCTGGTGAGTGAGTAGTGAGTGAGTGAGTGAGTGAGTGAGTGAGTGAGTGAGTGAGTGAGTGAGTGAGTGAGTGAGTGAGTGAGTGAGTGAGTGAGTGAGTGAGTGAGTGAGTGAGTGAGTGAGTGAGTGAGTGAGCGAGTGAGTGAGCGAGTGAGTGAGTGAGTGAGTGAGTGAGTGAGTGAGTGAGTGAGTGAGTGAGTGAGTGAGTGAGTGAGTGAGTGAGTGAGTGAGTGAGTGAGTGAGTGAGTGAGTGAGTGAGTGAGGAAACCTTATTGCAGGTCCGGCGAGGACGTGAACTCGTCGCGCAACCGGCTATTCCCAAGTCGGGACCGGCAGGTCTAGCCCACAGGCCCGGTCGTGGGGCACGCTGTACAGCCAGGATTTGCTTTTCTAGAGCGGGGCTATGCAGAAGCGAGTCCCACTCCTCCTTGATGAACTTAGGGAATGTCGACCCGCACTCTCGTACCATGTGCGCTAGAGTGGAGGTCTCCCCGCAGAACGAGCAGGCGTCATCTCGATACACGTCGGTGTAAGCCTCGTGGAGAACGGACAGACACGGATATGTGCTGGTCTCTAGAAGTCTAAGCGAAACAGCTTGCGCCCTATTCAACTTGGGGTGAGGGGGTGGAAAGACCCTTTTAGACATGTAGAAGAATTTAATAACCTCGTTGTGAGTAGCGGGAGCGTCCCTGTAGCCGTAGGGAGGAGGGGAGTCGGCGCTCCTGACAGAGGAGGCGCGGTCGGTGAGGTCACGCGCAGCCTCGTGAGCAGACTTATTGAGGTTCGGGGGAGCACCCTCGACCGACCCTACATGAGCGGGAAACCAGTGGATTGAATGATGCGTGAGAGCATATGGACTCGAGCTGCTAAGAATACGAGCAGCTTGCTTGGCGATGCAATCCTTTTGAAAAGCCCTAACTGCGGTTTTCAAATCGCTATAAATCTCACACCCACGACCATCTAGCAGGGCGAGGGCGATCGTGACTTGCTCGGTGACTCCGTGGTCTGAAATGCCAATGGAGGCACTATTGGAAATCTTGCCGCTGGAGTCGACCACAACGACGGCAAAGGTCGTCCCATCACTGTACTCCGCGGCGTCGACGAAGCTGGCTCTAATGTCTCGTTGCTTGATCTCTTTGAGGATGGCTGCCGCTCTGTCCTTGCATCTGCCCTCGTTGTGGATGGGATGAACGTTTCGGGACACAAGGGCGACTTTGAACTTGTCTCGAATGCACCTCCAGATCGAGGTACTGATCATGGGGAATCCCGCAGGGTGGTAACCCAGCTCTTCGAGCACGCGTTTACCTGCCGCTGTGCTGCTCGGGCGAATGAGTTGCGCGCGGTCTTGGGCTTCGGCAATCTCTTCGGCGGTATTATGCACCCCCAGCTTGAGGAGACCCTCGGTATGGGTCCTGATGGGTAGCCCGAGAGTCCTCTTGACTACTTTGCGGATGAGAGCGTTGAGCTTGTCTCGCTCCGCTCTGAGCCAATTGTGCAGGGTTGGTGTCCCGCTACCCTTTATGCCAAATCTGTGGATACGCTAAGACCATTGTGGTATAGGGTCTCCCTCTGAGAGATCTGTTAACCATTCATTCATGTTCTCGCCTAGTCTAGCTAGATGGCGCACCCTCTTCGGTCATGTGTCGGGCATTGACCAATCAGGAGGTGACATCTGGCAAGTGAAGTCTTCGTGCAATAAACGGCCGCTTGCCGGCCGAGTCCTTTGCCTGGTTTCATCGAGACCGGTCGCCTCCTCGCCTCCCTCTCTCGCGTCGGTGACGCCGGGCCTCCGCCGCCTGCCGCTTCCGACACAACCTCTTTTGGCGACGAGGATGGGATCCCCGCTCCACTTCCGAGTGAAGCCCCGGGGGATCAACGAACTTCGTGAGTGAAGCGTTTCTTTCCCGTGACTGCACGGCATGCAACCGCCGCCGACCCACTTGGTGTCGCGAGGCTCTAGAGCCTAAGCCTTCCTCGAGCACTTTGTTCTTGCCTGCTCTATTTCTGCTTCGAGCTCCGGCTTGCCTCCAGCACCATACCTGGCATGGCTTCTTTTATAGTGAACCTGCCCGTTTTTCTTGAGTTGCCTGGCCCGCCATCTATTTCATGGTACAGATGGAAAAAAAATTTCCACGCCCACCTTGAAGCGGCCGGCGGTGGCGACTGGACGGACGCGCGGCGAGCGTCCGCGCTCGTAAGCGTTCTCGGGCGAGAAGGACAACGCAAGTATTTCGCAGATGAGGATGAGGAAGCAGCGAGGCAGTCGGCTGAAGTAGCGTCAGCGTCACCCGATACGTCCCGGCCGCATCGGAGTTCCAGAAGCTCTTGCAACGTCTTGACCGGCTGTTCGCCGCGTCAACAAATGTATTGGCGGAAAGGCACGAATTTACGAGCAGAAAGCAGTTTGAGGGAGAAGGATTTCTTGAATTCATGACCGCACTAAAGGAAAAGGCAGTCCAGTGCAATTTCGGCACCACCTACAATGAGCGCGTCCGAGATCAGATAATACACGGAGTAGCGAACGCCAGCGTTCGCGAAAAATTAATAGCCCATGGCGAAAACCTTTCCCTGGACAAGGCGGAAGAAACTGGACGCTCATTAGAAACTCTGCATCGAGCGAACCGCGCGTTCGGCTCTGAAAAGGTACGAAGGATCGAGGCATCCCAACATGGCGTTCCGCAACGTTACTAGATTGTTTTCAGTTGTCAAACTCCGTGCCGGCACCTGGCCCCTTTCTGTCGCGCCCGCGGGGCGGCGCGCGCGGCACTGTCGGCCCGAAGGCGGGCGGTGCGAGCAACGTTTGTGCGGGCGGACAGAGACGCTGATGCGTGCAGCAGCGTGGCACGTTTTGCTCGTGTTTTTTTTTTATGTGCCAGGAAAATGCTGCTTGTCTTGTGAGCAAACATGCCTGCAATGAAACAATGAAACGGCAATGAAACCAAGAAAACCACGAGAAATAAAGTGATAGCTAGGGAGGGTGCAGCGCCCTTAATTCTTAACTATCCCTTTGTATGTTTTTACTCCTGTTTTTTTGTTTGTGTTAATAAAAGCTTGCAAGCATTCTACGACGAAATAGTGTACCAGACCACCGCCTTTCAACTTCGTGCGCATTTCCAGAGGGCTATAAACTTGTTAAACTAATCATTTCAGGTCATCAAAGATTTTTTGGAACTGCTAAACTTGACAGAACAGAACGCAGTTCAAAAGAACCTGAAGCTGTTTGCATCATAAGAAACGACAGAGCCGCTGCGAGTAACTCTGATGTCGAGTTTAAACATTGTCGATAATCTGCTGCGTCAAGGTGCGCTCTATGTTATGACAGCCAAGTTAAATCAAGATCCATTGGAGGTACACTGTTCACATTTGTTGTGACTGCATTCACATTGATGTTTGCTAGGAAATTCACCCACTCATGTTTTTTCAGCGACACTTTGGACTAGTGCATTCCTTCGGTGGAGGTGAGCCAGATCCCACAATAAACAACTTCACGCAGATATTCCGCCTTCTAAGCCTGTATACACCTGTTAAAAGCTTGTATACACTTGGCGCTACGTGGGAGTGTGGAAGGTGTGCCAGGCTCTGTGCTAGTCGGCGTCAACGACACATTCAAACAGACCAGAGAAGCCTGCAAGTCAAAACATAGTCTTCGCAATGCCATTGAGGCGACGTTGATAAGTTGCGTGGAGCCAAGCAGCTCACCAGAACGTGCTCGCAATGAGCACACTTATGCTCGAGAAAAACATAGAGGACAATGCTGGTTATTATCTGTGTGGATATGTCATTCATAAAGTCAGAAAGGGCACACCATGTGATCTATGCATAGCGGACATAAGCTCTGAAATCCCAGCAGTTGGCTGCGACAGTTACTTAATTGAGTACAGAAGTCTCAAGCAAGGTTCCTTAAAGCACCCGACGCCGAAGATGCTGGGCTTTATGAAGACAGCTAACAGAAGTGTGTCAGCTTCCCTGGATGAGGCAGGCATTTACGGAGAGATATTTTGGAAGGTTTTAGATGATCTAGAGGGGTGCTGCCTCCCTCTTCTTGGTTGTGCAGAGCATATGTACGCGTTCACGTTCGAAGTACTGAATTTCTTCATTGTTATGGGGATCGATTTTTACTCCAGGGATACAAACTGTCAACTAGAAAGCAGTAGCTGTAGCAACCAAGAAAGCGCATCTTTTGTGAATATCGATGCAGCATGCTTAGATTCATCAATCCGGCGTTGTACCAGTCCTATTCTTTTTTCGTGCGTACATAAAACAACATGCCACAAACGAAAGGCTTCACTCTCCTCTTCATTCACCTATTAGCTGCTTTTTACAGAGTGCACAATTTAAAAAGGCTATTCTTTGATTATATAGCGCCACGAAAAGCAGCAAAAGAGAATGAAACTTAAAAAAAAAACTGGCATTGAGTCGGCGGCACGCTGCTGCCTTGGGAAGCTTCCCTAGCCAACCGGGCCAACCGTGGCGGCAGCGCCACCTCGCGAGAGGAGACGGCAGAGGGTCACATTCTCGCGCCGCTACCAGGCGGAGTTTTACAACTGAACAGTATCTAGTAGCGGTGGCGTTCCGTCGATGGGCCGAGACGGCAGACTTCTTCCGGGAAGCCGCCAAGATGGCCGACTTAGTCCGGGAGGTCACGAACATGGCCGACTTCTTCGGAGAAGCCCCCAAGATGGCCGACTTCGTCCGGGAGGCCGCCAAGATGGCCGACTTCTTCCGAGAAGCCGCCAAGATGGTCGACATTTCGCACGAGGCTCTTCCGGGAACCGTGGTGCATGCGATCGGTGTGGCAGAAGGAACCATATCGCGTCTTACAGGAATTGTCGAGCAAGAAATCGGCGATGCAACGCCTGCCACACGTTGGGCCATTTCGCTTCACTATGCCGAAAGACACAAACATCTGTGCAACACGTCTCTTCCGCAGAGACGCTGTTTTCGTCAACTTCCGCAGAGCAGCCTTCCGCGTCTGTCTTGACGGTAAGCGCTTTTGAAACTAAAAAAGATTTGGAAGTTCCGGTCGTAGTTAGCGGCGTCTCCATGCGACTGCTTGTGGACACAGGAGCATCTGTGTCATTGATGACTGCCAAAGATTTTAGAAATCACTTTGGCGGACAACACACGCTGTCAAAAACAACAGTGGACTTGAGAAATTTCTCCAAGCAACGCATCGACATTCAAGGTCTGTTTCAAGACACTGTCCACTTTTTCCAAAGGTCATGCTCCGTCACGTTCCACGTCACGTCTACAGGAACATCGCTGATTGGACTAGACGCCATCCGACGGCTGGGTATACAGATCGACGGTACGTCGCTTACATGTCGTCTGGCATCGCTTCCTTCAGTACAGAGCCCCACAGGTGTACCTCCGGATTTCGATCACCCCTTCAGAGGCGAGTCGGGTCTCGTCAAAAACTTTGTGCACCGAATTCATCGGCGGCAAGGTGTGAAACCAGTATCTTCAAAGTTGCGCAGCCTACCCCTGGCTCGCCGTGACCAGGTCACACACGAACGTCGACGTCTCGAGGACTGCGACGTCATCGTCGGTCCTCGACTGCGGTGCGGTGCAGTAAGACTCGTGCCCTGTGTTTCGTGTCGGATTTTGTATTGGTTTGTCTGCAGTGCAGTGTGACACCTGCATATTCTTTTTGTGAAGCGCTAAACGCACCGGATGTTCCTCAATGACTGCCTGTGTTATGGTGCCCCAAGACTGGTGCGCGCGTGTGTGAACTTGGGGGGACGGACGGAAATTATTCTTGGACTTAAGTGCGTGTGCCTTGTGTGCGCGTTTCACTGAATGGTTACTCTGATTTCCAGGGGGGGGGGGGGGGGGGGGGGGGCATGATGTGGTATATCTCCCTCTGAGAGATCTCCTGTTTACCATTCATTCATGTTCTGGCCTAGTCTAGCTAGATGGCGCACCCCCTTCAGTCATGTGTCGGGCATTGACCAATCAGGAAGTGACATCTGGCAAGTGAAGTCTTCGTGCAATAAACGGCTGCCTGCCGGCCGAATCCTTTGTCTGGTTTCGTCGAGAGCGGTCGCCTCCTCGCCTCCCTCTCTCGCGTCGGTGTCGCCGGGCGCTCGCCGCGCGCTCTCCGGACGCCGGGCCTCCGCCGCCTGCCGCTGCCGACACAACCATATATCATTTTTTTATTCTGGTGCCATTTCTTAAGGAACGTTTATAGAAACAAAGTTTAGACAACTCGGTTATACATTTTTCCATTCTCCATATTTTTTCTCCAGAAGCCCCCTCTCTTAGAAACTGCCATAGAGATTATTTATATTTTTATATTTAGGTACATTTTGTCAAGCTTTTCATGCGTTATTTTATTCATTTCTTCCTGCAAATTTTTTGCTAACTTTGTCATGACCGTGATTTTCAAATACCATCCGAATCTTGGTCAATCAACTTCAGTGGGCATGCGCCACCATAAAAGGAAAAGAAAACGAAACATTTTTTTTATTTTTTGGCAGAGATTTTGTACTGCACAGGTAGTCTTCGTACAAAACTTAGTTGAACCTTTAAATGTACGCATCAGTGACATATTAATTACTAGCAGTGCGCCACAATTTTTCATGATATCTATCCACGTAACACTAAACATATTTCCTACAGCATCTTGAATAGGTTCCTACAGAATCATTTAACGGATCTTGCTATAGATACTATCTTTGCTACAGATGCATAAAAATGTGAGAAAAATTGGGATATTGGCATTTTCTTCCCTGCTCTGGATTGACCTTTCTCCTTTAAAGATCCTGGTGGTATTAGCGCTCAGAAAACATAGTTCACCACCTTCACTAGTCATCAAAGTAACAGATTCGTTATCTTTACGTTCACCACTCACTGCCCTCATAGTATCTCACATGATGCATGCATTCCATTGTCTTGCGCCTGCCCAATAAACATTACAAGGCTTCTCTGGGTGCCAAGGCATAAAGTATTATTTATCAATTAAAATGGCAGATAGCCTGGCAAGAGCGGGCGTCAGTGGCCCAATTCTGTTGGTAATTTCAGTGTCAACATAATTAGTACAGTTAGATTCAGGTCATAAGCTATCATGAAATGACATTGTATTCCCAGCCATGGCAAATTTTGCTGAGTGTCGACACCTACTATTACCTTGACGCAGAAACTTGTTTCGAACTCATGAAACTAAGGTAACATTCACTCGCTGACGTTGTCGTATGCCTACCTTAATGTTGTATCAGCACAAAGCATGGCTTTTCTCCCTCCCCACCGTGTCCGTTCTAAGGTAAAGATGACAGAATCGATCGTTTTCTTTACTTATTGCGCAGAACATTTACACATGGAAGGAAAGGGATTTTAAAAACACCATTTGAAAAATTTTGAATGAATTTTTTCAATTACTGAAATTCTCCCTCTCAGAGCCACCTATTTTAGGCAATGTCATAAGGATGCTTTCTGAGCCGCTAAAGAGTTCATAATGTTTTCAAAAAGTTTTCGTCAATAAACTTATAGTTAGTAGTTATTTTCACTTATTTTGATTGTTTCCCAACTGTCTCAGTTGTTTTCGTGGAATCACCAATCAACTTCTAATTCCACGCGCATCTTGGCCAATCCCGCATAGTGGGTATGAGCCGGTGACAGGGCGGCAAACAAATACACAAGAATGCCGCCTGCGTTTCGAAGCCTCGTTTCCATCGCGTTCACGTTCCACGTCGCCTCGTGCGCCTCCGACCTGTTCACGGCAACGGAAGACATGCAGAAGTCCGTGGGCACCGAACACGTCGCTCTCGAAGACGGCCACTTCTACATCCTGTTGCAAGAGCGTAAGCTGGCCGCTGCCATAAGCCGCTACGAAACATTGAGGAACGCCAAGTCGCTGCGAACCGGTCAGGGCGCCTTGGGAACGTTCCTCTTCCTGAGCGAGCTCACCAGTTTGAACTCGTACGCGAACCTGAGGGCCGCGCATCCGTCTCCAAGAAGCCTTCCCACCGCTTTCCTTTCGCCTTCCTTCAGGGAGTGGTGGCCGACGGACAGTGATGTCGCAGGAGCCGCTATTGGAATCTGTAAGTTGCAGCACCTGTACGAAATCCCCGCGACTAAGATGGCAACCATGAAGTCCCGCCTGCTGCCAGCTGCTTCACCCGAAGACTTCACTTGCGTGGCCAGGGGCTGTTCGATTGAAGCAGAGTATGGAAACACCTCCGCCTGGGTTCGAGCAGCGCTTTCAGAGACGTCGTCGTCCCCAACGAGAGGTTCTTTCCGGATCCTTCGATTGGGCCTCGGTTGGTTACAGGCAAACGACGAGCGCTGGCCTCGGTTGCAGCGATGGGCAGAGTCTACTTATACAAAGGCGGGCAGAAGCTACCCTTCCTCGCCGGAGTCGGATATCAACGAGTACAAGAATGTCTGTGTCCAACAAGGATTCTTGAGGCCGTCTGGAAGCAGACTCGTGTGCAAGATGTCCACGAACTTTGGAGACCCACGCTTGATTCTTCAGCCGCTCAAGTTAGAGGTGCTGTCGCTCAAGCCACGAGTGGTGGTCATCAGCGACTTCCTCTCCCCATCGGAAGTGCACTTCATCCGATCAGCGGCTCAGAAGGGATTCAAGCGTGCAGGAATTTATTCCCCGAAGGACGTTAAGGGAATGCCAAGCTGGAAACGGATCGGCAAGGTAAGAGCGCATTGATTTTGCGACCATATGGCCGTGGTTTAAAGCGAAGCTTGTCTTCGCGAACCTCGTCGAGTTTCCTGGCCGTGGGAGCTGCGCACCTGTTCAGTCGCCGAATAGGCTACACAATTACGCCAGAGCGCGAGTGTGGCGCTCTCCGCTGGATTCCTTGCAGCAGCGCCAGATGGCGCTCACCTCCAAGCATTCATATTTTTAAGGAGGCCCACGGGCACTCAGGAGGGCAGAGTAGGTATCAATGAAGAAGGTTCCCTAAGAGAACCTCAGAAAAGCATCGGCGTCAATAACAAAAAGGAGGAAAAGAAGAAAGCGAGCTCGCCATGAAATAGGCTACATCAATATGCAGGGTGGCGCAAGAAAAGAAAAGCGGGCACAGATTGAGGAGCAGTTAAACAGAGAACAAATAGGGCTGTATGCTGTTACAGAAACGCACCTTAGAGACTCCGAAGGGTAGCCAGTGATGGAGAATAATGTTTAGGAAGGGCGCAACAGAACTAAGTCGGAAATATACGGCGGGGGAGTCGGAATGCTCATCCATCAGGGAGCCAAATGGAAAAAAGAGTAAATTCAAAATGTCAAGAGCATCTTTCGTTATCAGGTACAATGAGTGGGAAGAAAACTTGGCTGCGCGTAACGCATTTGCGGACAGCAAATAATTACACAGAGAAGAATCAAGAGTTAGTGGAATGAATAAACGCTGATATTAAGGGTTTCTGGAATGATGCCGAAATTATCCTATTAGGTGACATGAATGCCCACATAGAGGATCTAGGTGGCTATATAGAAAACAAGAAGAAGGCAATGCTGGAACTCTGTGAGCAACATAACCTCGTTATCGTGAATACACGGCCTAAGTGTGAAGGGCAGATCACGTGGGAAGTGAGAAACCGGCAATCGGCCATTGATTACTGTCTGATGACAGAATGAATTCATGATGAGTTTAGAGAAATGGTCATTGACGAGGAAGGGCAGCATAAGCAGCATAAGGAGTGACCATAAACGCATCATTTTGAAAATGGCTTAACTAGTTGAGAAAGAGAGCAAGGAGTGCAAAATGGCCAGTCCAAATTTGAACGCTGACCAAATAACAAATATAGTCGTGAAGAGTCGAGGAAGAACTTGGCTAATGGCCAAATGAAGAGTGGGAATATAATGAGATTCTACGTGTAATAACGACAGGACCACGGAAAGAGAACCAATGTGTTCGTTGGAAAAGAAAGAAAGAAACCGAAAAGCTGGTGGAACAGTGAGATACGAGAAGCGATCACCGAACGACATAAAGCATCCCGACAGCACAGGCAGGCAAAGAAAGTGCAGTTGCCGCAAGATGCAGTAACCGGTAAATGGGAAATATACCGGGACAAAATGTCTATAGTTCAAATACTGGTGCAAGCAAAGATAAAAGGCGAAAGTGAACGTTAGTGCTCAGAAATGCGTGAGAGGAAGAAGGCCGCACCTAGAATATTTTTGAACCACATAAAATTATTAGGCAAGAAGTCAACAACAATACAGCAGCATATCCTAGACGAAGATGGAAACAAACTGGAAGGGGAAGCGGCAATAAATTACATCTAAAAAGTAACAGCCGAATCTTTCCAATGCAATGACGAGGTTTTATTTGAAGAAAAAAGAGCTTGAAAGACAACCAGATGGAAAAGGAGCTGGTGCTGACAAACTTCAACTGGAAGAAAGTGGAAGAGAAAATCCCTAAGCGCACAGCCACAGGGCTAGACGAAGTTTCGTTAGGCTGAATAATGAACTGGGACCAAAAAGTAAGGAAGCTCTGGTGAAAGCACTGGAAAAAGGCAGGAGAATACCGGACAGTTGGCGACAAAGCATAATTAATGTAATTAATAAAGTTAAGGGGTAGAAAGATAGAATTCACTCGTATAGACCGTTCACCATTACATGGGTAATATACAAGTTAACCATGCCGGCAATCGAAATAAAGCTGCAAGCATGGGCAGAGAATAATGGCGTTTTGGGAGAACTTCAGAATGGCCTCACAACAGGTAGGCGCTTGGATGATAACCGATTTGTTCTTACTCAGCGTACTGAAATATCAAGAGTAGAAGGCAGGCCGTTATATGCTTCCTTTCTCGACATTACAGGAGCGTATGACAACGTAGACCGCAACATGTTGTGCGATATTCTAGAAGGGGAAGGATTATTTAGGCGACGATTACCTACAGCTTGAAAGAGCTTTACCTAGAGAATACCGTTTGCGTTGAACAGGAAGGGATGAGGAGCGAGGAGAAAGTTCATATCAACAAGGCATTGAGGCATGGGTGCCCTTTATCCCCACTGCTGTTTATGATGTACGTGGTGAGGATGGAGATAGCGCCAGAAGGAAGTAATATCTGGTTTAATCACTCATACAAACAGGAGAGTACAGTACTAGAGCAGCGGCTTCCAGGTTTATTTTATCCGGACGGCATTGTGTTGCTAGCTAACAAGCAATGTGATTTGCAACTTCTGGCTAATATCAATGGACTGGAAGGCGAGAATTAAGGTTTGAAATTTGGCGTTAGAAAATCAGTTAGGTTATTCAAGGAAAACAGCGAACAGACAGTGGCAATACAGGGCCAAGAAATACCACGAGTAAAAGAATATAAATATCTTGGTATATGGATAAACAAACGCAATAGATATATGTAAACGCAGGAAAAAACAATAACAGTTAAGAGGAAGAGAAACGAAGCGCGGAACGCAATTGGGATACAATAGGTGCGAGGTGATCCGGGGTATGTGGAAAGGTGTAATGACTCCAGGACTTACTTTTGGAAATGTGGTTGTTTGCTTGAAATCAGGGGTACAATCAGGACTCGATGGAAACCAAAAGTCAGTGGGACGCGTCGCATTGGGCGCTCACGGGAAGACTACAAAGGAAGCTGTGCAGGATCATATGGGCTGGACAGGTTTTAAAGTGAGGGAAGCTCACATTAAAATCGATTATCAAGAACGATTGGGGAATCTGCAAGAAAGTAAATGGGCTGGTTGGGTGCTGAGGTATCTATACAGAAAAAGACATTGCTTCACAGTGAGGGAAAAGAACTAGGAAGCTTACCAGCAAGTATGCCGCCTCTAGGTGAGCAACACAGCAACAAATGACGTCAACCGCAAAGTCGGAGAGGCTGAAATAATCTCGTGAGTGGCGGCAATGGAAAAGAAACCTGCCAGGAGTAACTACTTAAGAAGAAGAAAACGAAATCACGAAAGAAACAATTGATGATCACTCGAAAGGAAGCTCATTATTTTTCGAAGCGAGATCAGGATGCCTCAGAACACGCACCTAGAAAGCGAGATATAAGAAGGAAGAAGAAGCATGTGCTTGCTGCGGTAAATCTAGGGAAACGATGGAGCATGTTTTAATAGAATGTGAAGATATCTTCCCAGCGGTTTATTTAGCCCCCTATGGACTTTCTTGGGTTTAGCGAGAGCAGGGGGAAAGTAAACATGTCCACAATAGAGATTAGTAAGGGACGATTGGAGAATTGGTGGAAGAAAAGTAGGGAAAAGGCAAAAAACCTTCATACTAGGGGGTCAGAAAATGTGGTGATGGGAATTCATTGTGCGGTTTTTTCTTTCTTTTTTAACCTAGGTAGGACATTAGGCAGTATAATAGCAAGAGCTTGGTGGCGCAACCGACAGCCCCGTTCCAAAGGGGACCCTCATAACATCTTCCATCCATCGTAAGCATTCGCGCCAGCGATGGCGCCGGTCGTGCGGAGAAATGAAGAGAAAATGAAGCTGAACGCTTCGCCTTCGCGCATCCGCAGCTGTACGTAATGAGGAAGTAAACCCTTATTGCAGATAAAAAGGATTGCAATTACGCTACGTATGAATGCGCATGCTGCCACTGAAACCACGATGCGTTCAAGGCGTCCGCTTGTCAACAGCGCCGCTGAATAAAAGGCTCGGTGAAATTTGTGTTAGCGCGTGCTTGCGTGCGCGTGTGTGGCGTGCGTGCGTCTACTCGCATATCGATTCTTTGTGCGCTCTCACAAAGCTTCGCTATACATAGATCCCAACTATCATCCGTTGTATTTTCTTTTCTTAGAATTCATAGCATGAAATTCACTAGCATTTCTTCGGGTATACCTTCTGGACAAAATCTCGTTGCCTCGCACCTATAAATGAAGGAGTGCGAACAGGATAGTGTAGAATTTGAAACATGTAGCCAAAGGGTGTGAATAGGCACTGACGTCATCAGAAAGCAAACCAGATAAAAACGAAGGAGGAGGAGATGCTGGGAAGAAAGGAAGCTTGAACATCACCAGCCTCTACTTCGCATCGTGCATGAGGAAAACAAAGAAGGAATATAAGAGTGTCTGCAGTCCAAGTTTGTCATGTGGCAATAAGTGATACAAAATTGAAGTTCCATTTTCTTAACTTGATTATCTTTGAAATCCTATAACTTTTCTTTGTAAGTCGTCTGTCCCACAAGCAATAGATGGAGCTAAAGGTTTCAGAACAAATGGGTTCAGACATGGCCAAACACGTGACAAAGAAGTGATCTCAAAGTTAATCATCGATGGTTAACGCAGCTTTAAATTTTAATGTGAACAGCATTCTGTATCAAGCTTTAGCCACAACCATGTGAAGCCAACAGATAATGATACCAAGGAAAACATAAGGGAAATTACCTAAGTTATTCGTGGAATTGACAAGCCAAAGGAAAATCAATGAGAACCAAGCAACAACCTGCCGCCGATGAAGGTCGGATCCTCATTAGGTTGTTCTACCACCAGCGGCAAACTGTTCCATCGTCGACTTTCAATTCCCTTAAGTTTATAATTTCTACACATGAACTAAAGGCAACAAATGCTTTCCTTTGCTTCATTATCTATTGGATTATATCGTTGTAGTGAACAACAAATCACTTCCCTTAGTTACCTTTCTTATCTTATTCTTTGCCTATTTTACACAATTTTAGTAGCTATTTCCCTGCAGTCTCATGCGCCGACATAATGGTCCAAGTTTTCTACTAGCTTGTGCCATCCCGCGTCAGAACGTCGCCGTAATTATGCAGCCGTCATTCAATCGTGATCGTGCTGCCATTGTCAGGCCCAGGACAACATTTATTTGGGCTAGATGGTGCATACAGGATGGCGCTTGTTCTGTGTCGTTCTCCCTCTCGCCATCGTCTTAGTTGGCGCTGTTCCTAATTCATTGTCGGGTCATGGTCGTCACCGCACTGTCGCCATGCCGTGGCCGTCATACTGCATTCGTCGTTTCATCGGCGCCGTTCTTTTTCGCATTCATACTGTCGCCATGGGATTACGTCGCCTTTATCGTGCTATTGGCGTCATTCCCTCCTCTTCGTACACTCGTTGTCATATCGTCTTTGTTATGCCGTCGCGGAATGTTCCATCCTTCCAGCTTTCCGATCTGTATATTCTCTCACCGTCGCCACCACCCCGTAGTCCTCTCGACATTACCGTCACACAGCCGTCTTCGTCCAATCGTGCTCATGCGGTCGTCGTCCCGCTATCGTCGTTGTACCATCGTCCCTCATTTTAGAATCGTCCTTCATCCCATTGTCGTCATACCGCCTTCATGGTTCCATCGTCGTCGCTGCCCTGCCATCATGCGGTCGTGATGATGCCGTCACGGTGACGGACAACCCTGGCGAGCCAGTATCTTAGCAGAGTGGGCGGATCCCGGGCAGTGTGTGTCCCACAGCCGCAGCAATGGTACTCACAGACTGACCTCCACAGATTGCAAATAAAGGCGCCTTCAGCAATGCCAAGTGTGGCTACATTGCTTGAATGTTAATCGTATTAACGTTTACAGTCATGGTGAAGTGGGTTCGGCCGCAATTCTTTTTAAGCCTCGCCAGCATGGCTCGTTTTATATCAGTTTCTGCTCTGAGACAAGGAACAAATATCGAAAGCTACAGTTACATTCCAAATTACTAGTGCGATATTTAAAACATCAATAACAACGTAAACATTCATCTACATCATTTGTACAACAGATCAAACAAATAGAGATGAATAACCGTTGTCATGAAACCGGAATCCAACCTCTTACTTGTGCCCTGGCTAAACAAGAAACGAGAAAATCCTATATTTCAGGCCAAAAGATATATACACGGCCTCGAAACTACGAGTAATTTAACTAAATGTTATATGCTAGGAACACGAATTATGCTTTAACAGACCCTATACGTGCTTTGGCGCACAGGCTTATTGAGAACAAGTTAACAAATACAAAACAAAAAAATGATAATACCCTAATAACTGGAACTTTATTTCATTCTTCCTCATTATTTTACACACCTGCAGGTGTCCTGGCTCTGGGACTCCGAGCACAACTTTCTGCAGCACCTCTCTCGGCGCATTGAGGTCAGTACTGGTGTGTCGCTGGAAACGGCCGAGGCGTATCAGGTGGCAAACTACGGCCTCGGCGGACACTACACGCCCCACATGGACGCCCACAGGTTCGACAAGGTGGCCGACCACGTGGACAGTAAGAACGGCAACCGACTGGCCACCATGCTCATGTACCTCACAGACGTCGCCGCGGGAGGTGCAACAGCGTTCGTCAAGCTGGGCGTCGCGGTGAAACCACGCGTCGGCGACGCCCTCTTCTGGTACGACGTGGAACCGTATGATGGGAGCGAGTTCCCCGCTGAGCTTTCTTTCTGGCACCAGAAAAGGAGGGCTGACGAGCTCACGACGCACGTTGGCTGTCCCGTCCTGTCGGGCTCCAAGTGGATCGTGACCAAGTGGATTCACGAGCGAAACAACCTCGTCGTGCACTACAACACGCCCGGCTGACGCCATGGCCACGTGCGCCTAAGAAAATCGAGAACCTCGCTTTGGGTCTGACTCGATCAATTTATACACATTTCATCCTTTTCGAAATTACGATTTCAACGTACGTGAAAGGCCCCGCCTCGCCGAATTGAATAGAGTGCCAAATCATTTTCTTAAAGAGAGAAATGAGCCGAGCAGATCCGCTCTTTGCTTGATGCAACACACTGTGTAGGCGGTAAGGGAGAGAAGAAAGTGACTCGGTTTCCTGAATGGCGAAACATTGATTCAGATAGTTAATTATTAGAGAGCTATACGCATAAGGTTAGTAGTTTTATCAGCTGTATAAACTGCTGCAAACATTTGCTTACTAAATTTACAAGCGCTGAGCACATGGAAATGTGAACGCATCACACTCGATTAATGCGGACGCTCGCTGTCAGAACGCTGACGTCATGGGTGGCCGCATCAGTGAACGAATTCCCTGTCCACCTCAGATTACCCCTACGAAACGTTGCGCGCGACCGCAATAAAAGTGAAGGGCCGATTTACGCTCGAGCGGCCCATCGCCGCAAGCCGCACCGAACGCGGGCGGTACGTAAAAAGCGGGCGGTCGTCGCGATCAGTCCCTAAATTGCATTTGCATTGCATTGCATTGCATTGCATTGCATTGCATTACATTGCATTGCATTACATTGCATTGCATTACAATGCATTGATGGATGGATGGATGGATGGATGGATGGATGGATGGATGGATGGATGGATGGATGGATGGATGGATGGATGGATGGATGGATGGATGGATGGATGGATGGATGGATGGATGGATAAATGGGTGGGTGGGTGGGTGGGTGGATGGATGGATGGATGGATGGATGGATGGATGGATGGATGGATGGATGGATGGATGGATGGATGGATGGATGGATGGATGGATGGATTTTTTTTTATTTACTCTCATACCCACAGCGCCATTTACGCATTACAGGGGGGGCGGGGTTACATACATCAATGTAAACAGCTTATGGCATCGAATAAACAGCATTAAACTATACAATACAATGAAAGAGAAAAAGAGAAAAAAAATAAGACAATGACATGACAAATATGGTACATCAGGATATCAATGTACAGCACGCAGGAAACGGCGTCATACAATTAAGTAATAAAGCACTATATAATGATAGCAAACTCTGCAATTACTGCATACTGTAAAATAAAGAAGAAAATTTCAAAGAGCATTTGCAAAATGTTCATTATTAAGTATACTAACTACAGCGGCAGGCAGTCGATTCCATTCTGAAATGGTTTTGGGGAAAAACGTGCTTTTGTAAAGTTTAGTTCTACAAGTGTATTCCCTAACCTTGAGCTCGTGATCTGTTCGTCTGAATATGCAATTTGGCTGAAGAATATACTTATAACGGTCTATTCCAATTTGGCCATAAAATATGTTGTGAAAAAGTTTCAAGCGTAATGCCTGCCTTCTCTGTTCTAAGGTGTCCAATTTAATGTTTGTTTTGCGCTAGTAATACTAAGGTTTCTGTCAAAGTTGCCGATTACGTACCGTGCTGCTATATTCTGAACTCTCTCAAGTTTATCTCGGTCGGTACACGTAGGAGGGTCCCATACGGTACATCCATATTCTAAAATGGGTCTAACATAGCTTTTGTACAGAAGATCACGAGCCTGCTGGGGAAGGAGTTTTGTATTGCGCCGTAGAAATCCTAACACTTTGCATGCCTTTGCTGCAATGAAATCAACATGCCTGAGCCAACATATGGACGGTGTGAGGAATACACCCAAGTACTTGTACTCGGAAACAATCTGCAATGGGGAACTGGATAGATAATATACGGCTTCTGGCATACACTTTTTAGTAAAGCGCATGTGCACAGTTTTTTGCGTGTTTATTTGCATATGTGACTCTCTGCACCAGTTTTGTAGTTTAACTAAATCATTTTGCAAAATAACAGTGTCGGCAATGCTTGTAATTTCCCTCTATATTATCAGATCATCAGAAACAATCTTACGGAAGAAACAATAGTGTTGGATGGATGGATGGATGGATGGATGGATGGATGGATGGATGGATGGATGGATGGATGGATGGATGGATGGATGGATGGATGGACGGACGGACGGACGGACGGACGGACGGACGGACGGAAGGACGGACGGACGGACGGACGGACGGACGGACGGACGGACGGACGGACGGACGGACGGACGGACGGACGGACGGACGGACGGATGGATAGATGGATGGATGGATGGCAGAATGGATGGACGGACGGACGGATGACGGACGGACGTTAAGAGCGTCACCTTTGGAACGGGGTGGTGGGTTGAGCCACCAAGCTCTTGCTATTATATTGTCTAATGGCCTACCTAGGTTAAACAAGAAAAAAGAAAAATAACACTATGAACTTCCACCACCAAATTTCCTGGTCCCCTATTGCGAACTTTGCTTTTGTGCGTCTCCGTTTTTTGTTCTTTCCCTACTTTTCTTCCACCAATCCTCCAATCGCCTCTTACTAATCCCTAATGCGGAAATGTTTACTTTTCCACTGCTCTCGCTGCACCCAAGGGTTTAAAGGAGGACAGTGGTGCCAAAATCAACCGCTGGGCAGACGTCTTCACATTCCAATAAAACATGCTCCATAGCTCCCACAACAGTGGAAGATGGCAAGCATTATTTTAATACCAAAACCCGGGAAGCCTCCGCAATTGGAAAACTTACGGCCAATTTCCTTAACTTCATGCGTGGGGAAATTGATGGAGCACGTCGTACAGACCAGACTGATGGGCTTTATGGAGCAGGGCGATCTGTGGCCACATGAGATGGTCGGGTTCCGACTTCACTTGTGTACGCAGGACGTCATGCTCCAAATCAAACATGGTATAATAGACTCAAGGTCTAAAGATGCAAAAGCAATTCTGGGACTGGACCTCACGAAGGCTTTTGATAACGTAAAGCATGAGGCGGTCCTGGAAGGGCTGAACAAGATTAATGTAGGTACCAGGACATATCGATACATCAGGGACTTCCTGACGGGAAGAACTGCTTGCATGAGGTTCCAAACGCTGGAATCCCCCACAATTGAGCTAGGGAGTAAGGGTACGCCCCAAGGATCGGTGCTGTCTCCCCTACTCTTCAACGTGGCTAAGAGAGAACTCCCCGAGCAATTGGCAAAGCTCGAGGGATTAAAATTTAGTATATATGCGGATGATATCACCCTCTGGGTCAACCGGGGAAGTGATTCAGCCGTCGAAAGCCTGCTCCAGGCCGCCACCGACATCATAGTCGATTACGCGGCCGAGAGAGGCCTAGCATGCTCGCCGCAGAAATCAGAATTGTTTATATACAATCCGAAACACTTAAGGTGCAAGGCACCATCGGAGATCAAAATTAAAGTGGCAGGTGGAGAGGTACCAATAGTCGAGCAAATTAGAATCTTGGGCCTGATTCTCCAGTCACACGGCCACAA
Source organism: Dermacentor albipictus (assembly GCF_038994185.2). NCBI lineage: Eukaryota > Metazoa > Arthropoda > Arachnida > Ixodida > Ixodidae > Dermacentor > Dermacentor albipictus. The sequence continues at coordinate 159,331,474 of NC_091823.1, read as the reverse complement.
TGGCGAGACCGTGAAGAGGCTGCAGAATCACGCAATACAGACCCTGAGCCTAATTAGGCGGGTGGCCAGCAAAGGCCGAGGGCTAAAGGAAAAAAATTTAATTAAACTAATACAGGCGTACATATTCAGCCGGGTGAGCTATGCAACGCCATATCTCGATTTGAAAGTGGTGGAAAGAGAAAAGATTGATTCTCTAATGAGAAAATGCGTAAAACGAGCGCTGGGACTGCCCATGTGTACATCAACAGAGAGACTGATGGCTCTAGGAGTGCACAACACATGGGCAGAACTGGCGGAAGCGGTGCGAACCTCTCCAATTGAGAGACTTATCACCACGAGGACAGGAAGAGCCATATTGGCCAAAGTTGGAATAAATCCGGACAGAGGCCCCACCCAAAAGGTGGAAGTAGATAGGGAAGTTAGAAAAAATCTGATTATGCCCACCCTGCCAAAAAACATGCACCCGGAACATAGTAAAGACAGGAGGCATAAACGGGCCGAAGCATTAAAAATTAGATTCGGTAATATCCCGGAACATGAGGTGGCCTATGTAGACGCGGCGGGAGGTAGCGGCAGTTTTACGGTGGCAACGGCCGTCAGCGGCCGGGGTATTCCCGTGACCGCTGTCACTCTGCGCGGGCGCAACATAGAAGTTACCGAGGAAATTGCGAGCGCATTAGCTTGCGCTGGAACGGAAGGAAAATTTGTGATCAGTGACAGTAAAACTGCCATACAAAATTTTAGCAAGGGAAGGATCTCGCCCTTAGCATCCAGAATCCTAGGCCAGAGAAAGCTAGATAGAAAAATTCAAATAATTTGGACTCCGGCGCACGAAGCCGTCCCCGGCAACGAGGCGGCCCACGAGCTGGCTCGAGATCTCTACCGCCGAGCCGCTACGGGGCCCCTCGATGACCGAGGGAGCGGAGAGCGCATGCTAAAATATGGGGAGATCACGCAGCATTATAGATTGGCTCGTAGACTGGTATCCCCGCCAGACCCAAAATTAAACAACAGACAAGCAGTCGCATGGAGACGACTACAAACTTATACATATCCGCACTCGGTTATGGCGAACCAGATGTTCCCCGAGGCCAGGAGCGATAAATGTAATCTTTGTGGGGCGAGAGGGACCCTCGACCACATAATATGGGAATGTCCGTAGTCTCCCGGGGGAACGCACAAAATAGATAGTATAGACACCTGGGAGACCCTGCTGCGCAGCTCGGACTCTGAGCTCCGGCTCGTCCAACTAGCTGAAGAGGCTGCTGGGACACAAGACCTCCCAGCCTGCATCTGAGGCGGCGGCACTCGCCCCCTGACCTGCGTGTCGGGGGGTGGGTAGATCGCCTTTTCTGTTGGCCATTAAAGTTTACTCTATCTATCTATCCATAGTTTCCCTAGCTTTACGGCAGCCAAGCACATGCTTCTTCTTCCTTCTTATATCTCGCTTTATAGGAGCGTATTCTAAGGCATCCCGATCTCGCTTCAAAAAGTAATGAGCTTCTCTTTGAGTTATAAATTGTTTCTTTCCTGATTTCTTTTTTCCTCTTAAGCAGTTACTTATGGCAGGTTTCTTTTGCAGTACCGCCGCCCATGAGAATATTTCAGCCTCTCTCACTTTCCGCTTGACGTTCTTTGTTGCTGTGTTGCCCACTCTACAGGCCGCAAACTTGCTGGTAAGCTTCTTAGTTCTTTTTATCCACTGTGAATCAATGTCTTCCCTGAACAAATAGCTCAACATACTCCCCACCCATTTACTTTCTTCCATATTCCTCAATCGTTCTTCGTAATCAAATTTACTGTGAGCTTGCCTCGTTTCAAAATTTGTCCAGACCACATCACGCTGCACTTCGAATATTATCGCACGACAATTGAAAGTCGTGCGAAAACCACGACGTCAGAGACGAAGCGAAGAAACCAGCACTTCTCCTCACGCTTTGTGAAGCCGACATTTTCGAGACTGTGTGCGCGCTGATAGCGCCGAAGATCCCGCGAGAACTCAACTTCATTGATTTAGTGACACCTCTCAGGCGGCACTTCGACACCAGGACATGCGAACTTTACAGCCGGTACGTGTTTCAAAGATGCGACCAATGGCCAGACAAGTCGGTCGGCAGCTACGCTGCGGCCCTCATAACCTTGGCAGCCGACTGCAACTTTGGAGTGCTGCCTTCGGCTGCAGTATTGACGACGTCACCTGACACCCAAACGACCGCTTTAGCAGCGAGCCCAACTAAGCTGCCCTAAGATGTGAGGATCTGAAATACGTTCATCTGTGACGTCTGGGATGAACATGCTCAGCAGAGACTGCTTGCAGAAAAAAAGAACGGACATTTCAACACGCTTTGGACATAGCCCTGTCATTGGAAAGTGCGCAAAGGCATCAGCGAAGAATCAAGGGAGTATCCAACATAGGGGAAATTAACAGGACATTGCAAATCAAGACAGGAGGCAGGCATACGTCAGCACGTCATTGCTCTCGATGCTACGGCTTTCACGACCCTAAAACATGCAAATTCAAGACAACCGAATACCGCTTCTGCTCCAAGAAATGTCACATCGAGCGTGCCTGCATCTAGAAGAAAAGGAAAGAGGCGGAACCTTGCTCCGACAACAAGCAGCAACGTTTTCTAGCACAAGTGTCGCCGTGACATCTTGGACTACGATTGATTTCGGTACAAGCAGTGATCACGTCCCGGTATATTTTGAAATTGCATGCCCTTTAACATCAGTTTCACGACAAGGCAGAATATTTGTGAATTGCAAAAAAATTTTACTGCTTGCGCTCCACCATTGCATCATTAACTAATAGTAATGACGAAGAAATTGGCTTGAATATTGGTTCAGCGTTGCAGATCTCCCGACAAAAGTCTGAATTTGTAATTCAGACCACTAAGCGTTCCCCATCTAGTCCTTGGTGGAACAGTGAGTGCACACGAGTTTATCGAAGGAATGCTGCTTGGAAAAAACTTCTACATAATCAGAGCCCACAAAATTGGAAAGATTATCAACTTATTTCGGCAACCTTCAAACGTGCTATTAAACACGCAAAATATGAGTACGATAAAAACCATTTCGATTGTCTATCTAAATCCACAAACAAACGCGCTTTATTTAATTACCTTCCTTTTAGAAACAGACTCCCAATGAGCGTTAATGTAGATTCAATCGTCTATACCTCACAGGAAACGCAGGAGCCCTTAGAGCTATTGGCTGAAGGATTAGAGAGCCGGTTCGCAACGCGCCTTCAAACTTCTGTTTTTACTCCTGCATTCTCGGACTACAAAGGTTGCCAACTACAGCACCTGTCCCGGACGGAATAACAAATGCAATGGTTATAGATTTTCTTTCAGGAAGCTCCACGTGAGCTTCTGAAGTTGCAAAACTACTCTGTTAGTAATGCATGGATTCCACAAGAATGGAAGATCGCCAAAATTATTCTACTACTTAAAAAGCAAGGGGCAGGGTACACTATCGACAACATCAGACCAATTGCGTTGACATCAAACATAGTGAAACCTATTGAAAGAGTGCTTCTCGGACGTATAATAAAGTTTGTTGACGAAAATCAACTGTCGAGACCTTGCCAAATCGGATTTCGATCTGGCTATTCAATATGGCACGCGCATGGTAGACCTTGAAAGTCGCATTAACATCGCCAGACAGAAAAAACAATACGCGGCCTTAGTTACCATAGATATATGTAAAGCTTATGACAGCATTGAACATACAATTTTAACAAATCGGTTACAGAGCCATTGTTTTCCAGGCTATATTGTAGCATCGGTGCATGAATTTTTAAAAGGCAGGGAGTTCTATTGTTTTCGAAGCGGCTATTCTTCTAGTAAACATAAGCAAACAAGAGGTGTGTCTCAAGGATCGGTTCTCTCACCAGTATTATTTACCATTTTACTGAGCAGAATCCCCGTTCACCCAGGTGTCAGTACCTACGTTTATGCTGATGACATCGCCTTTTTTGGTATGGCTAGTGACATATACTCTATTTACGAAATTTGGCATTCGTATCTAAGGGAACTGGAACGCTGGCTGGATAGCTTACACTTAAGCCTGAATGCTAATAAGTGTGCTATATTTGTTTTTCCCGTTAAAGACCCAGTATTCGTATAGCTTAACTATCAACTCGAAGATACCCCACAAGTAGAGTCACTAAAGTACCTTGGAGTTATTTACAACGGAAATCTTAACTGGCAGCCGCATATTGAATATATTGCGACACAAGGAGCTCGTACAAAAGCATTTTGCGCAAGTTGAGCAATGGAAGAACACGTATGCGAAGAAAATCCCTCTTGATGGTATATAAAGTGTACGTTCGTCCGGCCTTAGAATTCGGATGTGTTTTATTGGAATGCATCATGTAACCGCACAAAAACAAGGGACAAAGAAGGAACACACAAGACAGGCGCGGAACTTCAACTAAGATTTACTCCGGGAAAGCCTACAGTTATACAACTATCACAATCAGACTTGCTAATCATCAGACAGCCATCACTCGACGTTGGCATGCGGGCGTGAGTGCCACAAATTTGCTTCCAAATATTTGAACTCTTTATCGCTCAATGACGCTGAAGAGCTGCTTACGCGCCTGTCTTGTGTGTTCCTTCTTTGTCCCTTGTTTTTGTGCGGTTACATGATACATTCCAATAACGACCACCAACGAGCCCGCTTATCCCTGTTAAATGTGTTTTATTCTCAGGTGTTCCATCATACAAACTTCGGCCGCTAGTTTTGTTAGAATGAGAGGCACTACGTTTGTGCTTAGGCCTTCCAAAATACGTTGCAAATGTCGTATTATACATGGAAGCAAGAATCCCACCTATATTATGCCGATTTCACCTTCTGATGGTTCAGACCTTCTTAAGGCTATGTGAATCACCATAAAACCGTCCTCAAATTATTTTCATCTCTCATCCAGAATTATTTTTTCCTGTTCATTAGCCCAGGTTTCCTAGCCCACAGTTTATATTTGTGCAAACATTACTTGAACCACTAATTGTGCAAATTCGCGATGGGCTTCCTAATAATATGCATTCAAATTACCCAGAGATCAGGTTAGATGACATTTTCCCAAACCACGCGAAACTACTCCCTTACGGCATCTTAAACGCCATGTTGTAAGACCACCTAAGCACCCTAGAAACAAACATTATCATTGCAACAGATGCATCACAGTGCGAGGAAAAAAGCTGGCATTGGAATATTTTGTTCTGCACTCGACTGGTCTTTTCCTTTAAGATTGCCGGATTTCGTGCCTATTTTTCTGGCCGAGTTGTTAGCAGTAATTCTAGCTTTACGTAAATTAGACCAAATGATTACAACGGCTGCTATCCTTACTGACTCCCTTCCTGTATGCTCTTGCCTTACCGCTACTAATGAGTCACCCATGCGAAAACTCTTCCCCCTGCTAGTTCCTGCCCATGTGCAATAAGTTCTGCTAAGCGATTTATTAGCAACGGGCGCGAACGGGTAGCTGTCACAAGCGTTCGGCGAAAGACAGCAACCACGAGCTCATGCCGGTAGCGATGGTGCTGTGGCGCAGGCGGCTGCTCTTCTTCGTTACAATCGCCCTCCGCAGAAAAAGGCGCCATCCTGGCGGCTCAAGGCGAAGAGACTACTATTGGGTCGTAGTACGGCTTAAGGCGAGAGACGTGGACAAGTTCGCGGCCGCGATGGCGTAGGTCCGTCGATGGCGTGAGGGGCTCTACGATGTAATTGACGGAGGACGTTTGGTCGAGAACGCGGTAGGGTCCTAGGTACTTTGCGACAAGTTTTGAGGAGAGGCCGGGTGTAGTAGCGGGTACCCGAAGCCATACGAGAGAGCCAGGCAAAAAAGTTGGTGCAGAACGGCCGGCAGGTTGACGGGATTGCTGCTGCCACTGGTCCTCGGTGGAAAAAGAGCGGGCAAGCTGGCGGCATTCCTCAGCATGACGAGCAGCTTCAGATAGCGGAGTACTTTCGGACGCGTCAGGTGTATATGACAGAATAGTATCGAGAGTAGTAGAAGGTTCTCGTCCGTATAGGAGAAAGTAAGGGGAAAAACCAGTAGTTGCCTGGGTCGCAGTATTGTACGCATACGTCACGAAAGGGAGAACTTGGTCCCAGTTTGAATGATCAGAGGCGACGTAAATGGAGAGCATATCGCCAAGAGTACGGTTGAAGCGCTCGGTCATGCCGTTAGTTTGCGGATGGTACGCTGTACTGGTGCGGTGAACGATTCGGCATTCGTCGAGTAGTGCCTTCAAAGCATCGGAAAGAAAGGCGCGGCCTCTGTCGCTCAGAAGTTCGCGAGGGGCACCGTGGCGAAGAACGAAATGTCGTAATAGGAACGATGCAACGTCGCGGGCGGTGGCAGTCGGCAGAGCAGCTGTTTCAGCATAGCGGGTTAAGTGATCCACTGCAACAATAATCCAGCGGTTGCCTGCTGGTGTGGAGGGTAGCGGTCCGTAGATGTCTATGCCAACACGATCAAAAGGCCGACGAGGGCAGGGAAGGGGTTGTGACGGGTAGACTTGTCCGGGAGGTAATTTTCGGCGTTGGCACGGAGCGCAGGAGCGAATGAACTTTCTGACGTAGTTATACATGCCTCGCCAATAAAATCGGATGCGTAGTCGAGCATAGGTCTTGAAGAGGCCGGCATGTGCGCACTGAGGGTCTGCGTGGAAAGCGTCGCAGATAAGGTCACGGAGATGGCGGGGTATCACGAGAAGCCACTTGCGACCGTCAGAGAGGTAATTACGACGATAAAGAAGGCCGTCGCGAATGCAGAAGTGGGTAGCCTGGCGGCGAAGAGCGCGCGATGGTGATGAGGTGGATGGATCAGAAAGGATGCTGATGAGAGCACTGATCCAGGGATCCTTGCGCTGCTCCGACGGCATGTTGCGCAGTGCATGAGATGGAACTGTGGGCTCAAGGGCGGATAGGCAAGCGCAGTCAGCGGAGACCGGTGAGCGAGAAAGGGCGTCAGCGTCCGTGTGTTTGCGGCCGGAACGGTAGAGGACGCGGATGTCGTACTCCTGTAGCTTAAGGGCCCAGCGAGCAAGTCGGCCAGATGGGTCCTTAAGGGTAGACAGCCAACAAAGGGCGTGATGGTCAGTGATGACATCGAAAGGGTGACCATACAAATAAGGACGGAATTTTCCAAGGGCCCAAATAATGGCTAAACACTCTTTCTCTGTAACAGAGTAATTAGCCTCGGCCTTTGTCAGAGTTCGGCTCGCGTAGGCAACGACATATTCATCAAAGCCCGCTTTTCGTTGTGCGAGTACGGCGCCAAGTCCGATGCCGCTGGCATCGGTGTGGACCTCTGTGGGCGCTGCAGGATCGAAGTGGCGGAGGATAGGTGGCGAGGTTAGCAGGCGGCGTAATTTCGTGAAGGCGTCATCACAGGCGGGCGACCAAGCGGAAAGTTCTTTGTCGCCACTTAGAAGGGCTGTCAGGGGTGCACTTATGGAAGCGAAATTTCGAATGAAATGTCGGAAGTATGAGCATAAACCAAGAAAACTTTGAAGCTCTTTTAACTTCTTTGGTTGCGGAAAGTCGGTGACAGCGCGGAGCTTGGCTGGATCCGGAAGGACGCCGTCTCGTGATACAACATGGCCAAGAATAGGGAGCTTTCGGGCACCAAAACGACATTTTTTTAAGTTAAGTTGAAGTCCCGCGACAGTAAGGCATTTGAGAACTTGCTCGAGACGGCTGAGATGGGTTTGGAAATCAGCGGAAAAGACAACTACGTCATCCAGGTAGCATAAACATGTGTTCCATTTGAGGCCGCGTAAAATATTATCCATCATTCTCTCAAAAGTGGCGGGAGCATTGCACAGGCCGAAAGGCATTACGATGAATTCGTACAATCCGTCAGGTGTCACAAATGTTGTTTTAGGTCGATCAGATGGTGCCAAGGGGACTTGCCAGTATCCGGAACGTAAATCCAGCGAAGAAAAGAATTCAGCTCCCTGCAAACAGTCGAGGGCGTCGTCGATGCGCGGTAACGGGTAAACGTCCTTGCGCGTTATCTTGTTCAGACGTCGGTAGTCGACGCAGAATCGAATAGAGCCATCCTTTTTCTTAACGAGGACGACCGGTGATGCCCAGGGACTGTTGGAAGGCTGCACAACGCCACGCTTGAGCATGTCAGCAACCTGGTGGTCAATGACACGGCGCTCAGAGGCGGAAACTCGGTAAGGGCGCTGCCGTAAAGGTGCGTGACTGCCGGTATCTATTTGGTGAAAAACGGTCGATGTGCGGCCCAAACCGGAAGCATGGCTGTCGAAAGAAGCGCGGAACCTCTGCAGGAGAGCAATAAGCTGGCTTCGTTCTGAAGATGACGTGCCATCGTCGATGGAGCAGTGGAAAGCGTCGAGGAGTGACTGATCAACCGCAGAGTCACAAGTAAGTGCGCCAAGGCCCGCAGAAGTAGAAACGGCAGGAGTGTCAAAGATGCAAAAGGTGTCGACTGGTTGAACAAGGCCTAGGCATTCACCATGAGATAAAGCTAAAGGGCAGGCTGTGGGATTGTCGACGACCATTTTCGTGACGCCATTGCGAAGAGTAAGGAGAGCAAAGGGCAGCGGAGAACATCGGCGGCGAATGAACAGCTCAGAGGGCGTAAAGAAAACAGTGGCATCAGAAATAGCGGCGCACGACACAGGCACAAGCAGGGAAGAGCGTGGAGGGACGGAATTGTCTTCGGAAACAAACAGTTTAACACTGGAAGGGTCGTTGTCGATAGGCTCGACGTCTGGAAGTGCAGAAAGTTCGAGTTCGGCGTGACAACAGTCAATAACGGCGTTATTATTTGCAAGGAAGTCCCAGCCTAATATGATGTCATGGGAACAAGTGGGCAGCACGACGAATTCGACGGTATACAGTAGACCTTGAATGAAGACGCGAGCAGTACAGGCAGCGAGAGGCGTTATATTTTGAGCGTTCGCGGTTCGAAGGGAGAAGTCGGAGAGAGGCGTCAAAACCTTTCGTAGTGTGCGGCAGAGTTCGGCGGAAATTACGGATACGGCGGCTCCTGTATCTACAAGCGCCAGGACGGCGATTCCTTCGACAGAGACTTCGATGACGTTGGCTGGAGAGGGACGAGGACTTGGGCATTGCGACGTGGACGCAGTTCGTGCCTCGGGAACTGCGGCCATCAGTTTTCCTGCTCGGTGGACACGGGACGACGCCGCATCGGAGAAAGCGAGCGACGGCGGGGAGATGGTGAGCGGCGAGTAGAGGCGGTTGGGCGGTCAGGGGAAAAGGAAGAAGTAGGAAGGCTGGAAGGCGACGAGGAAAACGGAGCGGGGAAAGGTGGCGCCCGCCGGATGTTCTGAAGAGGAGGCATGCCACGACGACAATGGCGCGCCACGTGACCAGCACCACCGCAAGCAAAACATATTGGGCGGTCATCGAAGGTGCGCCACTGGTGGGGGTAAGGTCCGAGTCGCGGTTGAGGATTCGGAAAAGGCTGTCGGTCGGGCAGCGGCATAGGAGGAAAATGCCGGCGGTCGTGAAGCGGCATAGATGGCGGCAAAAATGTCGGTGGTCGATGCATAGAGGGCGGCAGGGGCGCTTGTGGACGAGATCGGGAAACTGCTTCAGCGTAAGTGAGAGGAGCCGTGACTGGTGGCTGCTCAACGGCTGGAGGAACGGCTTGAGAGACTTGTTCTTGAATGAAGTCGCGGATCGTAGGATGCAAAGCAGGGGGTGGTTCCTGGACAGAAGATATCAACGATAGCTGGCGGGCGACCTCTGCGCGAACGAATTCCTGGATTTTGATGAAGAGAGTAGCATGGTTGTAGTCGTCGACCCCAAGGCTGGATAGAGAGTCGGCGGGCGGGGTGGGACGTTGGGTGTGAAGCCGTTGCCTGCGCAACTCGTCGTAACTCTGGCACAATTCGATGACCTCAGCGACAGAGTGAGGACTCTTCGATAATAACATTTGAAATGCGTCGTCCTGAATACCCTTCATTATATGTTTGATCTTCTCCTCCTCTGACATTGACGCATTCACCCGTTTGCAAAGGTCGACAATGTCCTCAATGTAGCTCGTGAAGTTTTCTCCGGTCTCTTGGGAACGTGTGCGCAAACGTTGTTATGCACGAAGCTTTCTTACTGCAGGCCGACCAAAAACTTGGGTAAAGTTGGTCTTGAAGACCAACCACGAAGTGAGGTCGGCTTCATGGTTGAGAAACCATAGTTTCGCAACGTCCGTAAGATAAAAGGCGACGTTTCTCAACTTGGTAACGTCGTCCCACTGGTTATGGGCACTCACTCGCTCATAAGACGAGATCCAATCTTCAACGTCTTTGTCATCTGTGCCGGAGAAGATAGGGGGATCTCGCTGACGCAAGGCACCGGCACAAACCAAGGTGGCCGGCGCCGTTGGAGGAGCTGGAGGAGTGTGTGCGTCGTCGGGCATGATGGGGGGTAGAGTGCGACTCCGAAGTTCCAGGGTGGTCGAAACCCAGCACGTCCACCACTTGCTAAGCGATTTATTAGCAACGGGCGCGAACGGGTAGCTGTCACAAGCGTTCGGCGAAAGACAGCAACCACGAGCTCATGCCGGTAGCGATGGTGCTGTGGCGCAGGCGGCTGCTCTTCTTCGTTACAGTTCATTTGATTTGAGTGCCTGGTCATAAAGGTTTGTATTTTAATGAAGCTGCCGATTGACCGGCATAGACATCACTTTCCGGCCCTGTTCTTCCTATTCTACCAGTGACAGCCCAGATCACGGCGGCAAGATTTCCGATGCGATCAATTAGATTAGCCTTATCAAACCCACATTTGACATTCAAACCCACAGTGCCTATACATTTGAGCATAGGCACCTGGCATTTCCCTGGCATAGCGAATCCTGTTTCACAAAGATGTTTGAGGTCGGCCTCACCAAATTACGCTGCCGCATTCCCTCCCTAAATTTCAATTTACACAGGTCAGGTTTGGTAACTTCCCCCCTCTGTTCTTTTTGTGACAAGGAGGAGACGATACAGCCCTTTCTTCTATCTTGTCGCCGCTTTACTGCGTTAAGAAAACGATTGTTGGAGATACATTTTCGAAGAATTGGCCTGGGCTTGACAGAACCTGCAATTCTTTCGTTCGGGGCATCCACTTTGGGATTCCGCCGCAGGGATGCATGCTTCCCTCTCCAAACATTCCTTACATAATCTAAACAATCTTCCTGCTAAATTCTTTTTTTTTGTTTTTACTTTTTTACAATATTTATTACTCATTCAATATGACATTCCTGATTTTATTTTAATTTTGGAATAATCCGCCCATTTCTGGGCCACTCCTCCATCGTGGGTAGCAGCCATACATGTCACAGACACAGTATTAACCCACTACCTGTCAGTGAGTCCTGCTGCGAGCTGCACACAGTAAGTGTACATACGCGCTGCCCCAAGTTCCTCGCGGACTTGAGAGTGAAGGGGATCAACCACGTTGGAGAGCCAGCACCAGAGATTACAGAGGTCCTGGGATGGCACCCACATGTCTTCAAAGACGACATTACACGGATTATTTAGTTCGCCTGGAACTTGAAGATGGCGCAACGGCAAAATTTTGCAAGACGTGCGGTTCCATGCATTGGCGCTATTGCTCTAAAGCGCCAAGGCATCCTAAAACCAACGCAGCATACCGAATGGGCAGCCCCATTGGTACTTGTTCGGCAGAACGACGGTACACTCGGTGTCTATGGCGACTAAAGGAGTACTGTTAATGCAGCAGCGAAGAAGGCATCGTAACCAAATGCAGATGAAGTGTTCCCAAACCTACATGGTGGAACCCTCTTCTCAATGTTAGATCTTTATCAAGCATATAAACAACTAAAAATTGACGAAGAAACAGCAGCACTGCTAACAGTGAACACCACAAAATGACTATTGAAGATGGAATGCCTCCCGTGCTAAATTTCTGCTGCACAAGCTATCTTCCAGTGCATGATGGAGACAACGTTGGCTGGAATTCCAGGACAGTGTTTACCTTAACGAAATCGTTGTCAACGGGAATGGTGCAAATGAGCACGCATAGCGTCTGAATCAGGTTCTGTCAAGGCTAAGTGAGAAAGGCCTACGCCTCGGGAAAGAAAAGTGCAGCTTAGGATTCACGTGAGTTAATTGAGTGTCTGGGACATCGAATTGGTGCCAATGGTGTAGGCACCAAAGAGAAAAAGGTTGAGGCTATGCTTCAAGTACCCAAACCATCTCACAAGACATGTGCAAGGGCTTTTCTGGGCCTTATTTCATTTGACGACCGCTTTTGGGAGAACAGAAGGGAGCGGTGGGCGCACTGGAATTGTATAGGCTCCTAAGGAATAACACACCCTGGAAGTGGGAGAGCAAGCATCAAGCCGCTTTCGAGGCGCTTAAAGATATGATCCGCGCATCTACACTGTTCGCTTACTACGACGAGGCGAAGCCCCTTCTTTTGTCCGTGCACGCATCGCCGTGCGGCGTCGGTGCCGTCCTCGCTCAGGAAGACGCTATTCGCCGAGATCTACGGCTTCAGTCATTTTCACAAGTTTATCGCTGGCTGGTATGTGACCATAATAACAGGTTACCAGCCGTTCACTGGAATCATGGGTGAAACAAAGCAAGTACCCCGGCCCCTTTTACCATGGATGACTTTGCCTTAAATTAGCAACATACGATTGCAAGTTGGTGTACAGGCCTTGCCGACTGCACCAAAATGCGGATACTCTCGGCAGACTTCCACTACCTGCACAAGTCAATGAGCCTTCTGCCTCCCTAGATGTGTTCATGTTGGCTACGACGCCCAGCTTCGAGCTTTCAGCGCGTCAACTCGCGCGAGTGACTCAAGAGAACTCACTTTTTGCGCAAGTGCTCGAGGCTGTCTCAAACGGCGAATTTAATAAACTGCCAAAAGAACAGATTTCATCGTACCGTAAACTGGTACCGTAAAGAGAGCTTTCGACAACAAACGGCCCAGCAGAAAGGATGCTTTTTGAAACGAAAGAAGCATTAGCCAAAAAAAAGGACGGAACATTCGCGTATAAGCTGGCCCGGTTCTCGCTAAAGCTACAACCCCCCATCTCCATCTCAACGGGCAAAACGCCAGCTGCACTCATGTTCGGGCGCGAGCTGGATACAGCTTTCACGCGCATTCAGCCCCAAGCAAAAGCGAACAAAACCCATAACAACTGCAACAGGGACACAGTGTCGAGAGCACTCGCTGTCGGACAAGCAGTTTTCTTTCGAAACTTCGGAGGGAACCTGAAGTGGACGAAGAGAACCGTTTTAGAAAAGCTGGGCCACAGATCGTAACTCATAAGCGTAGAGCCCTTATCCTGTGTCGCCGAATCTTCTATGCGGTGTGTCAAAGCACTGGACTTGATGTGGTAGGGCCTTTAATTATTCGGCGACACGGGATAAGGGCTCTACGCTAACCGCGAGCAGTGTCCCACTCCCATTTATGCTTTGGATAGAAGCAGGTAACTACATGTCGTCGGAGGCCACTCTCTCAGAAACGCTGAAGCTTTCGCAATCATGAGTCGCCAAACCAGAGATTGGCACTGCCCCTGAGACTGTGCCGCTTGTCCTGTGTCGTTCTCCCCTCTTGTGATCGTCTTAGTTGGCGCTGTTCCTTCCTAACTGAGACCAAGCCAAATACGACTGCACCCCGCAGGGGCGTCTGCGTCAGCGGGCGTTTGGTGTGTTGCTAAGTGGCAATTGGTGGCATGGCGTTTGCTCCAGACTAACACCTTCCCTAACCCTCTAGCTTACAGCCGCTGTTACCCAGGACTAAATACAGCCGAATGCAAAATCTGCAAAGGCAGGACCGACCTTCAGCACATAGTTTGCTCGTGCCCCCTCAAATCTAGTCACATCCAACAGAAAGATCACTGTTCTTTAGAAATCAGGTCTGTGGAGCAGTGGGAGACCATGCTGCTCAGCTCCGATCCGTAAGTGCAAGTCCAACTTGTCCGGATGGCTGCAAACGGTACCGGTGCCCAAGTGCTCCTGGCTGCCGCGGAAAGGGGGAAGAAGACAGAAGAGGATCCTCCTCCTCTTCCCCTTCCCTTGACCCAACTCGGGCAAACAATAAAGTTATCTCTCCCTATCCCTCTCTCAAGTAATATGTAACATGCACATAAATTTACATTGGTTGGCGTTTATTTCCATGAACCATTGGGTACACCAATTAGTTACGGAATCAAGGTCAGAGAAGGCTGTATTAATATCCTTACCATTTCTTTTTATTTCTCTATAGATAAGTATATCATCAGTGAATAGAATAACGCTGAATAATTATTACGCAATCACACTATAGTGCCGCGCTTACAAAATTCAAGCATATCTTGCCGAGTCGCAGTTAAAAATGAAAATAGACACATTCGTAAGAGTTCGAAAGACTTCGGAATTTAAACCTTCGGTTACCACTAACGACTTTTCATCTTTACTCGTCTTATAGTCATATTTGTTTTTAGAGCGCAGCTCTTATGCGCCCGTTCCTGCGGCAAGTGTCGGCATCGGTCTCGGCGTAACCGAGCGAACGAGCAAAACAGCGAAGAATGAAAGAGTGAACGCGGAGCGTAATGCTATGTTCACACTACGGTCGTAACGCGCGTAACAGCTCTTTTGGCGTATCGAACGTAACGGCTGTAAAAAACGTTACGGCAGTTAAGCCGGCACCTTTGTTCACATTTACTGCTGCTTAAATTACGACTTTTACAACAGGCCAATCAAATTTGGGGCTGCAGAATCGACGTCACCAGCAGTCCAATATGGCTCCTGCCAACATGCGAGCGCTGGCCGAGATCGAAGAAATTCACGCTCAAAACAAACTTATAGTCATGTATTCAATCGCCCAAAGACGACGAAGGTGACGCAGAAGGGTTTGGGTGCGGCAAGTATCAGGGCCGTGGACGGCGATTTTCACAACCTTTTCGCCAAGCTCCGAGTTGGTGACGCTGCGATGTTTCATAACATCATGCGCATGTCGCCCCAGCAGTTCCGCTTCCTTGAAAACCTAATGAGACCACTCATCGAAGTTTGGAGCACGCATCTGCGGCCATCGATTTCCTCGGCGGATAAACCAGATGAACTGAAAACAGTCTCGCAAGGCGCACTGCAAAAATTTTCACGAACACAGCCAATCGTGCGCACGGAATGGCGGAATGGCATTTCCCGCGCCCGGAGCTGTCTGCAGACGGGAGGACGGAAGTGTCGTCACCGGTTGTTGAAAGCCGAAAGCTTATCGGTCATTGGCTGTGTCGCAACGGTCGTAACATAACAGTCGTAAATGTTGCCGACCCTTTAACACTCTCACCCACGATTTTTGCGAGAATTGCGCACGTTGGTACCTTTACGTTCGCAGTCTGAACTAGACGCATACGCTTGTTGCGCTTCCGCTTACGTATGTTACGAAAAATCGGCGCCTTACGAACGTAGTCTGAACAAAGCATAAGACGAAAAAAGAGGCGAGCCACGATCAACGGACACCAATGAGAGCAGCCCCTTCAGTGGCGTTGTTAGGATCGGCCTGCAGGGGTACTCCTCTGTAAAGCTATTTCAGCCCGCTGCACGGGCTTCGATCGACCCGCGGTGGGGGCGCCCTACAGAGAACCAGCGAGGACAGCGCTAACCAACCATGAACTTACTTCAGAGAACTTCGGACTATGGCAGCGTCAATCCACCAGGCGCCTCGTTCGGAGAATCGGTGACGGCAGCAGGGCGGGCCGCGTTTGGCATCCAACGTATTGTTGGTTGATTTGCCGGTTCTTCACGGTCTCTCTCGGCAGCAAGAAGAGCTTCCAGCCCAAAAGGGTGCTTTGCGGTACGGGGGCCCCAGGATTCGTCACTGTCTGCTGACACACGTGGCGATTACAGGAGAAAAACAGCTCTGGAATTTAGAGGCGCCGGCTGGGGTCGGACGTGGCCATCTGGCTACGGGGACGCAAGACAATGGACACCACGACGGCCACGTTGCGAAGGTCAGCTCCGAGTGATGCGAAGGTCGTCTGCCCTCGGAGGGCTGCAGTGAAAGTGCGTACGTGTGTGTGTGAGCCCTCCTCCTCCAAAAAGGCGGGTCCTCTACGATGACGTCGAACGATGACGTCAAACGGAGTGTTTATAAGCAGCTGTTGTCGGCTGCTAGTGTGTGCTCGTGGTCGTGCTCGTGAGCTGCATGCTCGTCAGTGTTTGGAGCTTCGTGCTCGTATGCTGTATGTTCGTCTGGCGTGCTCAATTCGGGAGCCACGCTATACTGTCGAATGTATTTCTTGTTTAAACTGTAAATGCTCTAAATAAACCCTGTCCGCCTAGTTCCTCCCCAGTTCCTCTCTACGACCTTCAACCCTTACAAATGGTGGCAGCGGCGAGATCGTCCGACAACTCCTACAACTGGTAACAGCGGTCGAATCGTCCAACAAATCTTACATCTGGATGGCAGCACTGAGATCGGCCTACGGCTCATAGATCGGCCTACGACTCGGAGACTGCAAAGGCAGCTCACGGACTTTGGCACATGGTGACCGACCGGTATCCTGATCAAGTTGGAAGCGACTTGGGATTGACCACCTCTTGCAACTCACTAGATACGGCGAAAGACTTGTGATATGGTGCTTCTTCAGTGGGTAAGCGTTTGGTTTTGGCTGGAAGATTTACCAGGCTTCAATTTCTGCATTTGTAGATTTGATTTCAGTGCGATTGCTTCTTGCTTCTTACCTGCATGTGCCTCCACGGCGTATTGGCTGGTGAAGCCTTCGTGAGAAAGCTGCTGCGGCTAGGCATAGGCATTGTCTAAGCGAGAATAAAAGACCATTGAAATGAGGCATTATTGAAATAAATGCAGTTCCTTTGTCTCCTTCTTGCACTGTTCTCGACTAAAAGTTTTCAAACTTAGTGTCCAGAATGCACCAACACTTTGATTGCTTTTGTTTTTTACCTGCATACCCGCCGTGGGTGCTCAGTGGCTATGATGTGCTGCTGAGCACGAGGTCACGGGATCGAATCCCGGCCACGGCGGCCGCATTTCGATGGGGGCGAAATGCGAAAACACACGTGTACTTAGATTTAGGCGCACGTTAAAGAACCCCAGGTAGTCAAAATTTCCGCAGTCCTCCACTACGGCGTGCCTCATAATTTAACTTTTTTTAACCTGCAGATGTTGCTCTCAGATACTTGGTATGACTGCGTGCAGCATTGTAACACTTGGGGCAGGCATTTGAATGATAGCCAAAAATATTAGGAATCATACCTCTCTGCATGGATGCTTTCAATTTCTAAAAGCAGTGATAACTATCATATCGATACAAGGCCTTCCACATCTATGCGGCAAATGTCATGGCTCTAAATTGAATTTTTCATTTATTGTTTCACAAGGTGTCTGATATGTACACATTAGACGTGATCCATTTTTTATTCACTCTAGTGTGGTGAGCCCATCATTAAATTGTTTTTTTTTTGGCGTGGCTTGTTTCTTGGTTTGTTTATCAATTGATCAAGCAACAGACTCACGATGCTAAAGTGACTCATGTAATGACAGCCATCAGCTTTCGCTTTGCAGAGACAACAAATTTCTTGACCTATTGGTTGCTATCCCATTACTCGCATATTCTTGCAGAGTAGTCTACGTAATTGGCTTGCTTGAACTGCACTAAAGAGTCTTGCATTTTATATATTCCATTTTTTCCTAAACTCATTTGACATTTCTTACCTTCTGTATCTTGGGCTTCTGATACTATGCATTCACTATTTTTGGTTGTTTTTTCTGACTAGAAGTGTCTTCTTTAATTTAGAGCTTAAATTTTATATTTAGAATGCACAGAAGGGCTTGCCACTACATACCTGCGTAACAGGGAACCATGTTCCATCGAACATTTGCAAAATCCAACGGAAGATTGATGAATGCAGCTTGCAGTGCGATTTGACTGAATAAACCACAACAAATAACTCATCTCACTTGGAGTACGACGCTGTACACTTCCCAGGCTATAAGTGTTTTTCACTGTCCCGAAAACATAAGAGGGTGGTGTAACTATTTCGCAAAACACGATCTATGTTTTGATGTAATTTCTGAGTTTTTCGTAATGCACGAACGCTATGAATCCCTCATGATCAATAGTGCGAATACTATATTTGTGGTTATTTACAAGCCTCCATCTGGTGTTGTATCCATGTTAATAGATTTCATTGAGTGTATGTTGTATTTTTGTACACAGCTTGGCACTCCCTGCTTTCAATACCCGATCCTGCTTTCAATAGACCGATCCAATTAAGCGTTTCTGGATGTTTTCTTTTTGTCTGGCTACGAAAGTGTTGTTAATGTTCCAACCAGGGTGACGAACAATTCTGAAAGCCTTCTTGACTTGTGTTTTACAACGCGATAAACTGGATTAGCCCTTTCGCTGTCGGACCTTTCTGGCCGTGACGCACCCTCAGTGTCGGATTGGTTTCAGGGAACGAGCATAACAGGGAATGAACATAGCAATTTATTTTTGATTATAATTGGTATACAAATAACATAGTCAATGCAATATGCACATTTCAGTGTTCTGCAGCTGTTGTTAGTAAACATCATCATCATCATCAGCCTGACTATAAAATCCGTTCAACATCTGAATGTGACGATGCAGAACCCTCTTCCTTGCATGCGACTCTGTCCGAGTTCGAATCCGAGCTCGGCTCGTATTCTGAATCGGAATTGAGCCACTGCTCCAATGAGCAGACGAAGGTCCCGCGCGCTCAGCCATCCGAAAGTAACCGCGCGCAGGGAGGAGGATGCGCTTTCAGTCGCCCGCACAAGAGAAATAAGACGTTGCGTGAACAAGAAGACAGAGGGAGATGGAAAAAGGCTAAACAAAGTTCGAAGGGCTTTACGTTTACTGCTGCAAGTCGGAAGCGAGGGTGCGGCGAGAGAGCGAAAGCAGCAATCGAGTCACTCTTTTCGGAGAGGCAACGGTACGTGCGCCTGAACTTGACGCGCCGTAGCAGACACACCAACGTGGCGTGGAACCGGCATGGCAGAAGCGGTGCCGCTCACGTTTTTCTTGCTGCTTTTGCAGGCTCATGGCATCTCAGCTTTGAAGCAGTCTTTTGGCGACGCCGTTTCATGTACGTCAACTACGAGTTCACCCTTTTGGTCTGGGATCTGCGTTGATGGATCAGCGAATGGAACTTCGTCTGCTGCTCACGACGACGAATCGACAAGCATAGCCGCTGACTTCGGCCGATGTACCGTGCCGATCAAGGAACACTGGTGCAGTGAACGCCTTATCGTCAGCCTACAAATACCGGGATCTGGCAGTCACCCAGAGGGGCGTGGAACCGGCATGGCAGAAGCGGTGCCGCTCACGTTTTTCTTGCTGCTTTTGCAGGTTAGTAATCCGAACTTGCATTGCTTTCGCACGCATTTTGTTTTGCCGGTTCCACCCCAAATGTTATTTGCTTGCCTGAAAACTCACTCGCAAGTGAAAGATTATTCGCGTCATCGCTTTCGATTATTGCGTCGTATTTCCTTTTATCTGTTGCTGCTACTTTTAAGTGGCCACGTTGAGCTTAACCCTGGCCCGACCACTGCCGAAACTCTGCAGAGGCTCCTCGATGGTCAAGATAGCATTAAGGCCAAGTTAAATGCAATAGAACTAACCCAAGTTGAAAGTAAACGCGCTATGAATGATCTCAGCGCCCGTGTAGCGTCTATAGAATCTAAAATATCTAGTATTGACCAAATTAACTGCGCAATTAAAGAATGTAAGAAACAATGTGAAGAACACCAGCGTATGCTGGGTTCAGTTATGGCGAAGGTAGACTATCTCGAGAACCAGAGGAGGCGTTGTAATTTGCTTTTTTTCGGTGTAGAAGATACAAAACCAAACGAGTCAAGTGAGGACTCTGGAATATGTGTAATTGATGTGTGCAAATCAAAATTGGGTATCCAATCAGTGAATATGGCAAATGCTCACAGGCTAGGCAAATTCAAGACTGGTAGCAATCGTCCTTTAATAGCGACTTTCGCTTCCTACGTTGAAAAGCAAAATGTTTTAAAAAGTGCTTATAAATTAAAAGGAAGCAATGTCAGTATTTCAGAGGACTTTTCTGAGGATGTACGCAGAAAGAGAAAGCATCTATGGCAGTTCGCGAAATCGCGACAACAAAGTGGCGATAAGATCAGTCTTAAGTACGACACTCTTATTATAAATGGTCAGAAGTACTTGTTTGATGATAATACAAAGGAGGTGGTACCAGTAATAAAAGAGAAAGCAGATGCTACAAAGGGAGTAGAACCGGTCGGATGACGGCGTCGGCATAATGCAACGCATATTTCCTTTCTTGTAATTAACTGCCGAAGCATTAAGAACAAGGTTGATGAATTTGCATCTCTAGTTGATATGGTAAAGCCGTCTATTATTCTCGGTACTGAATCATGGTTAGCAAATGAAGTTGCTGATGGTGAAGTATTCTCAGATCGATTTAAGTGTTATAGAAAAGACAGAGACTTGCATGGTGGAGGTGTATTTATTCTTGTGGATTCTAAAATTTCTTCTTCTCAGATAAATGCTGGCACCGATGAATGTGAGGCTGTATGGTGCAGACTGACGCTTAATAATAGCAAAGCTTTAACTGTGTGTTCATTCTACCGCCCGCCTGATTCATCCGTTGATGTGCTTAGGCAGTTGGCAGTGACAGTTGATGCAGTTCAAACAGACTTCATGGTAGTTGGAGGTGATTTCAACCTGCCTAATATTGATTGGAGTCATCAACCTCACTTTCACTCTTTTTCGGGTCGGTCTATTCAGGAACTGATTAACTTGGTTGAATTTTTTGAGTTACATCAAACTGTATTGGAACCGACACGTGGGAACCATATCTTAGATTTGTTATTCACAAATAAACCTGAATTCTTCCGGTCTACTCACGTGCTACCTGGAATAAGCGATCATAATGTTGTGCTTTGTGAAATGAATGTTGAACATTTAAGAAGCATTGGAACAGCAAACAGACGAGTATATAACTACGAAAAAGCAAATGTATGCGAGATAAATAAAGCGTTGAATGAGTACCGGACGGTATTTGAAACATATGCCGACTACACTGGAGTAACTGAATTATGGCCTATATTTAAGAAGAAGATGTTTGAGTTGAGGGAGCGCTTTGTTCCGGCGTGGACATTAACGAAAAGAAGAAGTAAAAGTAAACCTTGGTTTACTCGGGAGTTACGCAGTCTAACACGCAAAAGGCAACTAGCTTACCGCAAATACAAAGGTAAGCCGACACGTGATCATTGGTTGAAGCTGCATGAAACTACCGAAAAAATGAAAGTTGCAGTGGTAGCTGCAAAACATTCATTTGGAATTTCAATGGAGTCGAAATTAAAGGATAATCCGAAGGAATTCTGGAAACATGCAAAGAGAAATGGAAAAGACACTGTGACTATACCACCGCTTGTGTCTGGTAACAGCTTTATTGATGATGACGTAGGAAAAGCTGAGTTCTTTAATACGTATTTTAGCTCTGTTTTCAGCTGTGCATTGCAACACAGACATGATATGAGTACCTTGAATTTCCAGCCGGTGGTGAGTGATATGGATGATGTTGTTATTAGCATTATAGGCATAGAGTCTCTGCTGCAGAATCTGAAGATTGGTAAGGCTGGGTGTCCTGATGACTTGCCAAACAAGTTTTATAAATTTTGTGCACAGTCGGTGGCACCGTACTTGAAGATTATTTTCGAAAAATCGCTTGAGGAATCCTGCCTTCCCGATGACTGGAAAATCGCAAGCGTAGTGCCAATTCATAAATCTGGTCCTCGTGACACCGTCTCAAATTATAGGCCAGTATCACTAACTTCAGTTGCGTGCAGGACTCTTGAACACATTTTGTACACTAGTATAGTAGCACATATGGACGCACATTCATTGTTTAATCCTCGGCAGCATGGTTTTCGAAGGGGCCTATCTTGTACTACGCAGTTGACTGAATTTGTGCACGAGCTGGCAGAAGCACTGGACAGGCGTCTTAGCGTGGACTGTGTGTTCTTGGATTTCAAAAAGGCATTTGATACAGTGACGCACTGTTTACTAATAAAAAAATGGCATTTTACAATATCAGTCCTCAAGTAATATCATGGGTAGAAGATTACCTACGCTTACGTCAGCAGTTTGTCATGGTTAATGGTACTCAGTCACAGAAGGTGCAAGTTGTGTCCGGTGTTCCGCAAGGCTCCGTGTTGGGGCCGCTATTGTTCTTGCTGTACGTGAACGACATTGGTGACGGAGTAGTGTCTCAAATGCGGTTATTTGCGGACGACTGCGTTCTCTATAGAGTAGTCACTTGTGACCGTGATGCTGAGATCTTTCAGGAAGACTTGAACAGAATCTCAGAGTGGTGCGTCAAATGGAATATGAATTTGAATCTGTCTAAAACTGTTCATATGAAATTTACAAGAAAGAAAAACCTTGATATGCAACCGTACGTTATTAGGAATGTAATGTTGGAACAGGTATTCGAATTTAAATATTTAGGTGTTTATTTTACTACCACTTTGAATTGGCGCCGTCAAGTCGATTATGTCACTGCTAAAGCATGCAAAATCCTGGGATTTCTTCGCCGAAATGCAAACACTTTTCCACAGTCATGTCGGGACATCTTGTACAAGACTTATGTGAGGTCAATTCTGGAATACGCGTGTACGGTTTGGGACCCGCCTACTCGTAGAGATAAAGGTAAGCATACGCGGGGCTCAATACAGTGCATCGCGTACGAAGGATGCACTCAACTGGGAATTACTAGACATGCGCCGTAAGAAGTTGAGGCTGAAGTTCTTCCATGCTATTTATTATTCAGCTGTTCGGGTTGATCGCGAAAAGGTTGTGCTAGAGCCTTTTTATAGATCCAATCGTGTTGACCATGATTTTAAGGTCCGTGAATTTGCGACAAAAACTGAATTGTTCAGAATGTCTTTCTTTCCTAAAACCATTAGGGAATGGAATAGACTGCCGAGTGATGTTGTGAGGGTTGAATCAAATGATGCTTTCTTTTCGATCTTGTAGATTGTAGATGTGCATTGCTAGGGGCTTTGCCTTTCTTGCCGTTTTTTTTCGTTTTTCCTCTTTTGTTATCACTTTTAACACTGTACAGGAGCAGAGGTGTCGTATGTATTCCTTCTTGTACCCCCCCCCCCCCCACTGTAATGCCTTGGCGCTGTGGGTTCCTTAATAAATAAATAAATAAATAAATAAATAAATAAACAGAAGAAAAATAAAAACCTTCAAACCAGCGGAGAAGGCAGAACGACCCTTGAACCCATAACCACACGCGCGCGACGCATGATACAGCGAACGCGGAGCCACCGCGCCACTCAGCAAAGAGAACGTGGGGAGTGGCAGTCGCACCGTACTCTTCAAAACATGGACTTAGGCAGGTCGGGGTGAATATACGAACTTGTAGAAAGAGTCAACAGATAGCGTGGCCAATCCAGGAGCGCCAGCTTTGCGCTCAGGCGCGAAATTTTGAACGCACGATAAAAAATTAAATTATGGAGTTTTACGTGCCAAAACCACTTTCTGATTATGAGGCACGCCGTAGTGGAGGACTCCGGAAATTTCGACCACCTGGGGTTCTTTAACGTGCACCTAAATCTAAGTACACGGGTGTTTTCGCATTTCGCCCCCATCGAAATGCGGCCGCCGTGGCCCGGATTCGATCCCGCGACCTCGTGCTCAGCAGCCTAACACCATAGCCACTGAGCAACCACGGCGGGTTTGAACGCACGATAGAGAACGTACCGGTACGTCAGTGACCCTGTGGGGGGGAAGCGCGATGACTACCCGTACGTCCGTGACAGCGAAAGGGTTAGAGTCGGTCGTCCTCATCTCTTATTTAAGTGATCACGTGCCTATTTTCCTACTCTTTACATGTGAGACGAAAGTGTGCCGACAGCGCAAAAGTGACACGCGCTCACAGTACAAATTGATAACCAAGAACACGATTGCTGATTTTGAAGGGTCAGCCAGCAAAGCGGAATGGTCGAAATATACGCAATGACGGATCCTGTCAAAGCATTCAATCGCTTTCTCAGCATAATCTTTATAACCTTTATTACAAAGCATCCCGCCAAGAGAAGCTAGAAGATGCAAGAAATGCAGGAAACCGTGGGTTGACACCGCACTTCTAAACCAAATAAAGGAACGCGATACACTTTTCCCTACTTCTATAAAGACAAGGCAACCAGAGTACTTAACGAAATACGAAAAGGTAAGGAATAAGTTAGGCCATGGTATAAAGCTGGCAAGGGAGAGGTATCATGAGAATTAGTTCACTCATATTCTTAATTATCCAAAATAATGTTTGGAGAACATTGAAATATCTGCTTCCGAACAGGGACCGAAATTCTGTTTATGAGGTTGTGGATAAAGGCGTATCTTTCACAGGGATTGCACTGGCTGATACGTTTAATCAGCATTTCTTACAATGTGGTGCGTCTGATGTGTTTGATACTGATAGCCCAATTTAAAGGTCTTATATTTCATGTAGTATAAGAAGGTCGCTATTTCTCGCACCAACAGTTGAGGCTGAAATAAGTGACTTATTTCCAAAGGTAAATTCCATAGCATTAGGTGTGGATGGCATAAACGCAGGACCAATAAAAGCTGTGCCGCTGCATACTTGTAAAGCAATGTCACACATATGCAATTTATTTTTTTGTACTGGCGCATTCCCCGATGAATTAAAGATTGCACGGGTATCGGTAGTCTTTACAGGGGGAGACAGGAATGACGTGAACAACTACCAGACCGATTTCAGTTCCCCCAATCTTTTCCAATATAGTAGAGCAGGTCAGTAACGAAAGAACTATAAATTTCTGCACCAAAAATAATATTATAACAGAAAAGCAATACGTTTTCCGAAAACTCCAATGTACTGAAATAGCGTGGCTAAAGAAGAAGAAAAAATAATAATAATAATAATAATTAAACACGATATCTCGTAACAAAAGTTAAATGAATACTGCATTAGTGGAAATGCTCTTAAACTAATTAAAAAAATTTAACCAACCGACTACAGTGCACAAACATTTGTCATTCCAAATCAGCAATGGGTGAAGTCAAATACGGTGTTCTGCAGAGGTCCATCCTAGGGCCACTTCTTTTTTTTATTATACAATGATGGCACAACAAACGTGCCTCTAACACTTGACATAATCATGTATGCTTATGACACTAATATCTTCTTTTCTGGTGGAAACTTGCTTACTCTCGAGCAAGAAGCAAATATTTGGCTCAGTAATCTTTCAGACTGGCATAGAGCAAATAAGTTGTAATGAAACATTAAAAAGACAAGATACATTATTTTCGGCCTTGTAACAAGAGTATTGATAATAGCTTAGCATTAGAATTCCGTGAAGAAGTCATTATACGTTCTACGTCCCAGAGGTTCCTTGGTGTTAGGTTACAAGACAATTTAAACTGGTCCAGTCATGTCGGCAACATTAAATCAGCATTGCAAGATCTATCGGTGTTACTAATAAATTAAAGCGTCTAGTACCTTCTAGATTAAAAAAACAACTATACTATAGCCTAGTGCATTCGCGCCTCCAATAATGTTTATCTGTCTGATGTACAATGACGAAAATCAACATCCATAGTTTACTAACCTTGCAGAAACGCATGATTCGGGTAGTTGAGAATGCGTCGTATAGAAGCCACTCTGCTCCGCTTTTCAAGAATTGTATTTTAACACTAGAAAACCTTGTTAGCGAAAAAACTGCCATTGCAATTTAAAGAGGTAAGACTCAATGGAAGCGCCTTTTTCAAAGCATACCTCCCGAATGAACATAAATACAACCGAAGACAATTACCTTAAAAGGGCAAGAACCATACAAATTACGGCATGCAAAGCAGGCATTCATAGTTGCATTCATGTGACCCGTCAGGGGGCGGCGACACAACGGCTTCCGACGGCCGTCCGGTCCACACGCAGTGAGCCGGCGGTGACGCCATCCAACCGCCCGGCGGCTACAGCTTGTGCTGTTTCGCCACACCAGAAGGGACCATCGACTTCCGGACAGATGGCCTCAAAGGTCTCGTCCAATGTTCCGAGGCCTTCACGTCAAACATAGCGCTCGGAAGAGCGCGTGTCTAGCGCCTCGCAAGAGGCAATGGACACTAACACCAGCCAGACGGCGCCACCAGCGCCTAAGGAGGAACGAGGTTCTCTCGATCGCTTCTAAAGAGGCAAAAATCACGTCACGGCGCCTGGAAAGGGCCCGTGAGATAATCTTCGTCTCTTAAACACACAGCGCTAAATACACGTATCATAATGGATACACAAATACTACAATGGAATGTTAGGAGTCTTCTTCATAACTTTGACGATATTAAAAAACCCCTACACATATATAATCCCAAGTTGCTGTGTTTTCAAGAGGCATATAAAACGCACACAAACAAAATTTCTTCGTCAGTACGCCATCTTCCGAAAGGACCGTGACAAGGCTAACACCTCGTGCAGTGGTGTAGCAATCCTTGTAACAAGTCTTGTAAACAAACGTAGCCCTAATGACACCCCATAAAGCAGTGTCAGCTAGAGGCGTTCTGTTCAATAAGTTGGTAACCTGTCCATTGCATATATATACCCCCAAACTATCACCTAAAAAAACAGATTTCTATAACCTCATAAATCAGCTCCCAGAACCCTACATATTTGTGGGTAGTTTAAACGCCCACAACACGCTATTGGGAGACGCGCGATGCAATGCAAGAGGTGCACTTATTGAAAATTTCCTGCTTACATCGGGTGCCTGCCTGTTTAATAAGTAGGAACCAAAATATTACAGCATCCAACACAATTTATATTCATCCATATATGTAGAAATATGCTCTCCTTTTCTTCTGCCTCATCTGGAATGGAATGGGATGATAATCCTTTTGGAAGTGACCACTTCCCTGTAACTTTGAACTTAACAATGCAGCATGACCACCCTCCCCGTGTTCACATTTCCAATTTAGCATCGGCTGACTGGGAGCACTTTAAAGAATCAACTCATTTATCACCCGATTTTATAAAAACTTTAGTATAGATGATGCTGTTGCATATTTTACCGCTTTTATTATTGATGCTGCTGAAAAGTTTATCCCGCAGACGAATGGTGGTTCACTTAAAAGACGCGTTCCCTGGTGGAACGACGACTGTAGAGAGGCGCGGAAGAGACAGAACAAGGCATGCGGCGTATTGCGCAGATCGCCAAATGCCGAAAATCTAGTTCAGTTTAAGCAAGTTAAATCAAAGAGAAGGCGGACACGACGCCAGGCAAAGAGAGACAGCTGGGCAAGGTTCCTCTGAGGTATCAATTCTTACACGCAGGAGGCGAAAGCGTGGAATGGCTTAAGAACGCTGAAAGGGCAACAAATCCAGACACTTCCTTGGCGGCAAGTTATCGCCCGATAGCACTTACAAGCTGCCTGTGTAAGCTTTTTAAAAAATGCTTAACCGTAGACTCATACATTTCCTTGAACTCAGCAATATACTTGATCCTTGTCAGTGTGGCTTCAGAGAAGCGCGGTCCACAACTGATCATCTTTTGCTCATTGAAGGATATATTCGTGTTGCATTTGTGCATAAACAGTTTTTGTTATCGATATTCCTCGACATGGAGAAGGTGCATGACACATCATGGCGTTACGTGATCTTGCGAGACCTGTCGGGAATGCGCATTCGTGGAAATATGCTAATTATAATATAATCGAATCGTATCTTCCGCATGAAAGTCGGCAACGTATTGTCGAGAACTTTTATGCAAGAAAGTAGTGTACCACAGGGAGGCGTGCTTATCTGTACGCTCTTTATTGTGAAGATGAACACGCTTCGTGCTCCCTTACCACCAGCCATTCTTTATTCCGTCTACGTAGACGACATTCAAATAGGCTTCAAATCCTGTAACCTCGCAGTATGCGAGAGACAGGTACAGCAGGGCTTGAACAAGGTATCGAGGAAGGCAGACAAAGATGTATTTAAGATCAACCCCACAAAAGTTCTTGCGTTCTTTTTACAAGAAAGACAGGCCTGGTTCCAGATCCCCGTGTAGAACTGTGTGGACAACAAATTCCTGTCAACAAAAAACATAAATTTCTAGATATTATTCTTGACTCCAGGCTTACTTTCGTTCCACACATTAAACATCCTAAAGCAAAATACCTAAACACAATGAACTTGCTTAAGCTTCCATTCCATACAACATGGGGTAGCGACCGGAAGGGTTTGATGAATCTTTATAAGAGCCCAGTTCGATGACGATCGGACTATGGTGCCGTCGTATATAACTCGCCCGCTCCCAGCGCACTAACGATGCTAGACCCTGTCCACCATCTATGTATCCGCTTAGCCACTGGCGCTTTCAGGACAAGCCGTACTGAAAACTTACATGAAGAATCAAATGAATGGTCACTCAATCTGCAAATAACTTACATCAGCCTCACAGATTTCCTGAAAATACGCTCCAATCACCAACATCCATGTTTTAACACCGTTAACGATGCGACGTGTGCTGCACTTTACCGTTACGCCCCTCTGTAAGACACCCTTTCCCACTGCGTGTGAGGGAGCTTAGCGATGAAATAGATGTCCCACTCCTTGAGCATCGCTTAATGAATTCAACCAAACTTTTAACTCCTTGGAAGTGGCACGGGGTTGAATGTGACAAATCCTTTCTAGAAGTTACAAAAAACGCATCAGATGTCGAAATCCGTATGCACTTCCGCGAATTACATTACAAGCACTCGTGCACAGAGTTCTACACAGACGCTTCCAAGTCACATGCCGGGGTGTCCTATGCAGCCGTCAGTCCATCCTTCGCGGAATCTGATGTACTGCATCCGGAAACAAGTATATTTACGGCCGAGGCGTACGCACTACTGTCGGCTGTGAAGCATATAAGGAAATCAAAACTCCAAAAAGCAGTTATATATGTACAGACTCTCTAAGTGTCGTGAAGGCTTTGATGTCATTCTGTTATCACAACAATCCAGTACTCAATGAACTATATTCCATCCTGTGTAAAGCTTATATATCCAACCAGCATGCCATTATATGCTGGGTGCCTGGCCATGGGGTATCGAGGATAATGTTCTGGCGGACGAAATGGCCACGTCAACGGCATTGCAAGCTATTAAACCTACCGTTGCTGTCCCTACCACAGATACGAGGCCTTTCTTGCAAAGGAAACTGCGAACCCACTGGCGATGCTTGTGGGACGAGGAAAGAAATAATAAGCTGCACGTGATAAAGCCACAGTTAGGTTTTTGGCCCTCCGTAACAAAATCACGGCGAACAGATGCCCTATTCTGTCGTCTAAGAATAGGACACGCATTTGGGACCCACCATAATTTTCTACTTTCTGGAAATGAACCTCCTAACTGTGGTAGATGCGGTGAGAGACTGATCGTGCTCCACGTCCTACTGGACTGTCGGGAAGCCGAAGCTCAGAGAAAGAAACATTTTCCAATGGCATACCGCTATAGTACCCCACTTCACCCGGCTATGTTTCTTGGCAAAGAACCGCTTTTTAACGCCAAAGAATTCCTCGGTTTCTGGAATGATGTTGTCCTATATGCTATTAGTCCCATACATTCATAGCGGTTCCTCTCTTCAGAGGATGCGGCTGCGATAGCAGTATTGTATAGTACATGCCTCCAGGCCCTTGTGTCTCAAGGGCTCTGGTGAGGCCGTAATGCTGAGGCCAATCTTTGATTCTGGCATGTGTTGTATATCATATTAGTATCGCTATGTACCTTAAGGCTCATAGTACACCTCATTAGTCATCGCGATAATCTTATTACACGTATATTTTGCGCACTTTACAGTGACTATTTTTAAGCTTCCTTACAGCCACGTCACATCTTCATATAATCCATCACTCCACTGCGAAATCACTAACACTGGCGTGGCGCTCTTTGGCCATACCTGGCCCTTGCGCCAATAAAAAGCACACATTCATTCAAAGCCCTACGGGGCTTGGGTGTGGCACAAAAGCCACGAAGGTGCCGTAGCGTCCGATGTCTTCGCGCGATCACATGTCAAATCTAAACTTTACGAAACTACTACGCATCCAAAAACACAGAGATTCGAAACAGAAATTCGCGCCATGTTTTGTTGAATGAATGCGTACAAGTCACGCACTTAGCCAGCGCTTTCTGTAAACTTCATATATACACATGGCCTTCATAAAGCCATCATGCATGCGTTTTTATGCGAAGCATATTACGAGAGCTCAACCCAGCTCCTCAGGCGCGGCGGTGTCGCCTTCAATACCACGTGACACCGTGACGTCACGACAGAGGAGAAACGCGGCTCCAACTCGCGCCGTCGCTCGCGGCGTCGCGGCGGTATTTGAGCAGCTGCGCTTGCCTCTGCTAGACACTCACGAGGTGAGATGCCTCCTGGAGACAGAGCTGCTCGTTGGAATGAGAAGCGAAGGTTGCGGCGTGCTACAGAGACTGTTTCTAGGTGGCTTTGCTACGGCGCCGCGACTACGCGCTCCGCATCGGACGCGGTGAGCGTCGAGCAACGCAGCGTTCGGCGCGACAACGAAATGTGCGCCTGAGCAAGCGCCGCACGCCTGAGGCGACGCCGACGACACCGGCTTTTCTGCGACACGAGCTCCTTAACGCTGTCGCGTTAAAATAAAGGCTAGTAAGCTTCGCATCCTGGGCTTAACCTTAGCTAAGCCACAGCCAGTTTTTTTTTAATGACAACGCATAAGGCGACCTGTACTTGTTTTCAGCTCTTTCAGTAGCAATGGCGCTGGCCACATTGACGAGCAGCAACAGGGCGGCGCCCTAGCGGTTCCCCCTGTTTCGGCCCAGCTTTTCCTCTAGAGTTATGACTCTATGCGCGCGACGCCGTGGCGCACCTTAGCAACCGCTGTGAGCGTTCGCCGCGCCGCCTACAGCCTGTTTCGCGCGGATGCGATCGCCACGCCGCACCATACGCGGCACATATAGCCACGATGTTTCGTCGAAATTACACCCGTAAGTAATTGCGCCGATTGTTTTGGGAAATGACGCTGGCCGTAGAACAACGTTTACAGACACTTCAAATTGAGTGGAGCGTGGAATGCGCAAGGGGTACGTACGACACTCGAGCAAGGCAGCTAAAAACTCGTGGGTCAGATTCGGTTCTGCGATTTGTATTCGTTTGTTGACACGATGCGTTGCCCATCAAGCGACGCTTCTCTCTCTCGGGATTCCGTGTTGTGTGGGTTGTGAGCGACAACCACCAAGCCAATATCTGGCCGTTTAAGAGCCTTTCTGATGACGGCACGCTTTCGTGGAGGCGATCCGCTCTTTCTCTTTTTTTTTTTTTGATCAGAACCATCTCACGAAGAATTTCCGTGACAATTTTCTCGAAAGAGCACTGTTAGACGGGGATAAGCTAATCGAAGGGTCTGCATGAAAAAGGTGTTCGAAATACAGTCTCAGCTGCTCGCGAGGCCAGTAACGTTCCCCACCCGTGCTCATATTGAGCCAAATCACCTGGAAAAATCGAAAGTGCTAAGAAAGTGCCACTTTTTCCGATTCCTCAGGGAAGATCTAACAGCCACGGTAAAATTCCTCCAAAAAAAACCTGGCGCTTGAGAACTTCAGAACTGCCTCGCCACATTTCGTTTGTGCGTGCGTCCGTCCGTGTGTGTGTGTGGGTTTGTGTGTGCGTGCATGCTTGGGCGCGCGCGCGCGCGTGTTTGTGTGTGTGTGTGTGTGTGTGTGTGTGTGTGTGTGTGTGTGTGTGTGTGTGTGTGTGTGTGTGTGTGTGTGTGTGTGTGTGTGTGTAAATAAATATTAGGAAACCATAATTTTGTTCGTGCTTCTTTCTGTAGGTCGGGATCCTGCATACCACAAAGACAGACAACGCACCGTCCGGCTCTGAGTCCACTGCTATCGGCAACCTTCCAGTGCAAGGCAATGATATGTTCCTGATTGCCCATTTGCAATCGAATCTGCTGCCAGAGAGCTTTCAAGCGACCTCGAGTACGTGACTTACTGTTCACAGGCGCAAGATGAGCTTAAAATTGCTCCAGCCGCCTTTCTGGCCGGCTACCTCGCCATGAACTCGAATGTTATAAGAGCCACGCGATGTGAAACAACTGGATTGTTGAATTACTTCAACAGCATGCGCCCTGCCCTGTTCTTTCTTTTTTCGGTCGTTAGAAATATTCGGTAGGCAGAACAGAAACATAACTTGTGGTACTAGAACAAAGAAATGCTTCATGTCTCATGGCTCAATCGGTGAATCCCCCCTCGAGGGTAAGCACTGCACAATATTTAAAGGCAACAACAACAATGTGCTTATATTCATTTGCATTGCCACTGTTTCAAGCATCACAGATCCAAATCGACTAAGCAAATTACTGCATCTATGCGCTTATTCGAAATTCTTTAATAATGTAACCTTCCTAAAGATTACAATATTTTATCTGTATGCATTATACTTTAGGAAGTTTCCTAGTCTGTGGGTATAGTCTATATTTTAGGACGGCGATAAAGCAGACGAATCAACAATAAAAATATCGTCACAGGGCTGGTGAGTGAGTGAGTGAGTGAGTGAGTGAGTGAGTGAGTGAGTGAGTGAGTGAGTGAGTGAGTGAGTGAGTGAGTGAGTGAGTGAGTGAGTGAGTGAGTCGGTCGGTCGGTCGGTCGGTCGGTCGGTCGGTCGGTCGGTCGGTCGGTCGGTCAGTGAGTGAGTGAGTGAGTGAGTGAGTGAGTGAGTGAGTGAGTGAGTGAGTGAGTGAGTGAGTGAGGAAACTTTATTGCAGGTCCGGCGAGGACGTGAACTCGTCGCGCAACCGGCT
Source organism: Dermacentor albipictus (assembly GCF_038994185.2). Lineage (NCBI taxonomy): Eukaryota > Metazoa > Arthropoda > Arachnida > Ixodida > Ixodidae > Dermacentor > Dermacentor albipictus. The sequence goes on along the minus strand of NC_091823.1, from coordinate 159,298,666 downwards.
ATTCCCAAGTCGGGACCGGCAGGTCTAGCCCACAGGCCCGGTCGTGGGGCACGCTGTACAGCCAGGATTTGCTTTTCTAGAGCGGGGCTATGCAGAAGCGAGTCCCACTCCTCCTTGATGAACTTAGGGTATGTCGACCCGCACTCTCGTACCATGTGCACTAGAGTGGAGGTCTCCCCGCCGAACGAGCAGGCGTCATCGCGATACACGTCGGGGTAAGCCTCGTGGAGAGCGGACAGACACGTATATGTGCTGGTCTGAAGAAGTCTAAGCGAAACAGCTTGCGCCCTATTCGACTTGGGGCGAGAGAGTAAAAAGATCTTTGTAGACATGTAGAAGAATTTAATAACCTCGTTGTGAGTAGCGGGAGCGTCCCTGTAGCAGTAGGGAGGAGGGGAGTCGGCGCTCCTTGCAGAGGAAGCGCGGTCGGTGAGGTCACGTGCAGCCTCGTGAGCAGACTCATTGAGGTTCGGGGAGCACCCTCGACCGACCCTACGTGAGCGGGAAACCAGTGGATTAGATTACGCGTGAGAGCATAGGGACTCGAGCTGCTAAGAATACGAGCAGCTTGCTTGGCGATGCAATCCTTTAAAAAAGCCCTAACTGCCATTTTCAAATCGCTATAGATCTCAGACCCACGACCGTCTAGATGGGCGAGGGCGATCGTGACTTGCTCGGCGACTTCGTGGTCTGAAGTGCGAATGGAAGCACTATTGGAAATCTTGCCGCTGGAGTCGACCACAACGACGGCAAAGGTCGTCCCATCACTGTACTCCGCGGCGTCGACGAAGCTGGCTCTAATGTCTCGTTGCTTGATCTCTTTGAGGATGGCTGCCGCTCTGTCCTTGCGTCTGCCCTCGTTGTGGACGGGATGGACGTTTCGGGGTACAGGGGTCACTTCGAACTTGTCTCGAATGCACCTAGGGATCGAGGTACTGAACATCGGGAATCCCGCTGGGTGGTAACCCAGTTCTTCGAGGATGCGTTTACCTGCCCCTGTGGTGCTCAGGCGAATGAGTTGCGCGCGTTCTTGGGCTTCGGCAATCTCTTCGGCGGTGTTATGCACCCCCAGCTTGAGGAGACCCTCGGTATGGGGTCCTCAAGGGTAGCCGGAGAGCCCTCTTGACTACTTTGCGGATGAGAGCTTTGAGCTTGTCTCGTTCCGCTCTGAGCCAGTTGTGCAGGGCTGGTGTCCCGGCTACCCCTTTATGCCAAATCTGTGGAGACGCTAAGACCATATATCATTTTTTTATTCTGGTGCGGTTTTTTATGGAACGTTTATAGAACCAAAGATTAGACAACTCGGTTATACATTTTTTTTTCCATTCTACATATTTTTTCTCCAGATGCCTCCTCTCTTGGAAACTACCGTAGAGATATTTTGCTCAGCAATTGAGGAATTTGTATTTGTTTAAGGTTTTTTTGTCTAGCTTTTCATACGTTATTTTATTCATTTCTTCCTGCAAATTTTTTGCTAACTTTGTCATGACCGTGATTTTCTAATACCATCCTAATCTTGGTCAATCAACTTCAGTGGGCATGCTCCATCATAAAAGGGAAAAAAACGAAACATTTTTTTTTATTTTTTTGCACAGATTTCGTACTGCACAGGTAGTATTCGTACAAAACTTAGTTGAACCTTTAAATGTATGCATCAGTGACATATTAATTACTAGCAGTGCGCCACAATTTTTCATGATATCTATCCACGTAACACTAAACATATTTCCTACAGCATCTTGAATAGGTTCCTACAGAATCCTTCAACAGATCTTGCTATACACACTATCGTTGCTACAGATGCATCAAAATGTGAGAAAAAGTGGGATATGGCATTTTCTTCCCTGCTCTGGATTGGCCTTCCTCCCTTAAAACTCCTGGTGGTATCAGCGCTCAGAAAGCTTAGTTTCGCACCTTGACTAGTTATCAATATAACAGATTCGTTATCTTTACGATCATCACTCACTGCCCTCATAGTATCTCACATGATGCATGCATTCCATTGTCTTGCGCCTGCCCAATAAAAATTCTAAGGCTTGGCTGGGTGCCTAGGCGTAAAGTATTATTTATCAATTAAAATGGCAGATAGCCTGGCAAGAGCGGCCGTCAGTGGCCCAATTCTATTGGTACTTTCAGTGTCAACATAACTAGTACAGTTAGATTCAGGTCATAAGCTATCATGAAATGACGATATATTCCCAGCTATAACAGATATTGCTGAGTGTCGACACCTACTATTCTCTTGACGCAGAAATTTGTTTCGAACTCGTGAAACTAAGGTAACATTCACTCGCTGACGTTGTCGTATGCCTACCTTAATGTTGTATCAGCACAAAGCATGGCTTTTCTCCCTCCCCGCCGTGTCTGTTCTAGGGTAAAGATTACAGAATCGATCTTTTTTTTTTCTTATTGCTTAGAACATTTACACATGGAAGGAAGAGCATTTTAAAAACACCATTTGAAAAATTTTGAATGAATTTTTTCAGTTCCTGAAATTCCCTCTCTCAGAGCCACCTCTCGTAGGCAATGTCATGAGGATGCTTTCTGAGCCGCTAATGATTTCATAATACTTTCAAAAAGTTTTCTTCTTCAATAAACTTGTAGTTAGTAGTTATTTTCACTTATTTTGATTGTTTCCCAACTGTCTCAGTTGTTTTCGTGGAATCACCAATCAACTTCTAATTCCACGCGCATCTTGGCCAATCCCGCATAGTGGGTATGAGCCGGTGACAGGGCGGCAAACAAATACACAAGAATGCCGCCTGCGTTTCGAAGCCTCGTTTCCATCGCGTTCACGTTCCACGTCGCCTCGTGCGCCTCCGACCTGTTCACGGCAACGGAAGACATGCAGAAGTCCGTGGGCACCGAACACGTCGGTCTCGAAGACGGCCACTTCTACATCCTGTTGCAAGAGCGTAAGCTGGCCGCTGCCATAAGCCGCTACGAAACATTGAGGAACGCCAAGTCGCTGCGAACCGGTCAGGGCGCCTTGGGAAAGTTCCTCTTCCTGAGCGAGCTCACCAATTTGAACTCGTACGCGACCCTGAGTGCCACGCGTCCCTCTCTAAGAAGTCTTCCCACCGCTTTCCTTTCGCCTTCCTTCAGGGAGTGGTGGCCGACGGACAGTGATGTCGCAGGAGCCGCTATTGGAATCTGTAAGTTGCAGCACCTGTACAATATCCCGGCGACTAAGATGGCAGCCATGAAGTCCCGCCTGCTGCCAGCCGCTTCACCCGAAGACTTCGCTTGCGTGGCCAGGGGCTGTTCGATTGAAGCAGAGTATGGAAACACCTCCGCCTGGGTTCGAGCAGCGCTTTCAGAGACGTCGTCGTCCCCAACAAGAGGTTCTTTCCGGATCCTTCGATTAGGCCTCGGTTGGTTACAGGCAAACGACGAGCGCTGGCCTCGGTTGCAGCGATGGGCAGAGTCTATTTATACGAAGGCGGGCAGAAGCTACCCTTCCTCGCCGGAGTCGGATATCAACGAGTACAAGAATGTCTGTGTCCAACAAGGATTCTTGAGGCCGTCTGGAAGCAGACTCGTGTGCAAGATGTCCACGAACTTTGGAGACCCACGCTTGATTCTTCAGCCGCTCAAGTTAGAGGTGCTGTCGCTCAAGCCACGAGTGGTGGTCATCAGCGACTTCCTCTCCCCATCGGAAGTGCACTTCATCCGATCAGCGGCTCAGAAGGGATTCAAGCGTGCAGGAATTTATTCCCCGAAAACCGTTAAGGGAATGCGAAGCTGGAAACGGATCGGCAAGGTAAGAGCGCATTGATTTTGCGACCATATGGCCGTGGTTTAAAGCGAAGCTTGTCTTTGCGAATCTCGTCGAGTTTCCCGACCGTGGGAGCTTCGCACCTGTTCAGTCGCCGAATAGGCTACACAATTACGCCAGAGCGCGAGTGTCGCGCTCTCCGCTGGATTCCTTGCAGCAGCGCCAGATGGCGCTCACCTCCAAGCATTCATATTGTCACGTGGTCGTGACGTCAAAGAACACAGTAGAAATACTGTGAAATGCAAAACTAGCTTTTATTGGGTGAACCTGTGCCCACAAAACAGGCTACACTCAAAGCACAACGAGAGCGGCGAACACAGTCGGCGATCGTCGTAAATCTGATCAGCGAGTCAAGCGCGTCGGCTTTTATAGAGCAGTCGTCGAATGTTCCAGACTAATCGTTTGGACCCGCGTGCCTTCCACAAAGTTCTACACCATTCGCGTTACGCGATGAAATCAGATAACACAAGGTTCGGCGACAACAGACAGCTGGGTAGAAGCATCGATAACTTTCCAGAAACGTCGGATACATGCAGGCGCGTCCCTCGCTGTGCGATTACAGTTTTTGAGCGGCGAAACGTGGTCGCCCGATAAAGATAAGTACACGTGTCAATACCCCCCTCTTAAAAAGCATCGACCCGATGCTGCAAACAAACGAAGGTAATAAACAAAAGCACTCGTAGCAAAGAAAAGAACAAAAATGACGAAGTTCGTCAGCGTCCGTAAAAGGGTTTAAGCCGCACCACGTGGACCACTTCAGATCGTGCGCGGCGCCGCTGTGAATGCGAAATGCCGTCTGGGAGGACCTCATAGTCCAGAGCGCCAATACGTCGGATGACCTTGTAGGGTCCGAAATAGCGTCGGAGTAGTTTCTCACTGAGTCCTCGTCGGCGTATCGGGGTCCAGACCCAAACACGGTCGTCAGGCTGACACTCGACGAAGCGTCGTCGGAGGTTGTAGTGTCGGCTATCGGTCCCCTGCTGGCTCTTGATTCGCAGGCGGGCGAGCTGTCGGGCTTCTTCGGCGCGCTGGAGATAGCTAGCGACGTCAACGTTCTCTTCGTCAGTTACGTGCGGCAGCATGGCGTCGAGCGTTGTCGTCGGTTTCCTGCCGTAAACCAGCTTAAACGGCGTGATCTGTGTTGTTTCTTGCACCGCCGTGTTGTACGCAAAGGTTACGTACGGCAGGACCGCGTCCCACATCTTGTGTTCGACGTCGACGTACAGTGCTAGCATGTCGGCGAGGGTCTTGTTCAGGCGCTCCGTGAGACCATTCGTCTGCGGATGGTAGGCAGTTGTCCTCCTGTGGCTTGTCTGGCTGTACTGCAGAATGGCTTGGGTGAGCTCTGCTGTAAAAGCCGTTCCTCTGTCGGTGATGAGCAGCTTCCAGGTTTATTTTATCCGGACGGCATTGTGTTGCTAGCTAACAAGCAAAGTGATTTGCAACTTCTGGCTAATATCAATGGACTGGAAGGCGAGCATTTAGGTTTGAAATTTGGCGTTGGAAAATCAGCTAGGTTAATCAAGGAAAACAGTGAACAGACAGTGGCAATAGAGGACCAAGAAATACGTCGGGTGAAAGAATATAAATATCTTGGTATATGGATAAACAAAGGCAATAGATATATGTAAACACAGGAAAAAACAATAACAGTAAAGGGGAAGAGAAATGAAGCAAGGAACGCAATTGGAACACAGTAGGTATGAGGTGATCCGGGGTATGTGGAAAGGTGTAATGGTTCCAGGACTTACTTTTGGAAATGTGGTTGTTTGCTTGAAATCAGGGGTACAATCAGGACTCGATGGAAACCAAAAGTCAGTGGGACACCTCGCATTGGGCGCTCACGGGAAGACTACAAAGGAAGCTGTGCAGGGTCATATGGCTGGACAGGTTTTAAAGTGAGGAAAGCGCACATTAAAATTGATTATGAAGAACGATTGAGGAATCTGCAAGAAAGTAAATGGGCTGGTGGAGTGTTGAGGTATTTATACAGAAACCAACATTGATTCACAGGGGGGGGGGGGGGGGGGGACTAGGAAGCTTACCAGCAAGTATGCGGCCTCTAGCCCGTACAAAAATGAGTGTTGAATAACCATTGATATAATGTTGGGGAATTGTTAAAACAGCGGACTTCAACAAATTTTCGAAAGCAATTGAGTTCACTCAACCCTTGCACAACAATATTACCGTTGAGTGTTCACAATAAACAATTTATTGGGTAATTTGTGTCGATTTTTCTAGTTCTTCTTTTGTTGTGTAGCAGTTGAGTCCAGTATACAATAATTAGGACTCGCATATGAAGACATTCCAAACACGTTTTGCGATGCGTTTCCACCTCATTCCTGTCACTTTGCGGCAAGTAGGTTCTTCTTTCGCCTCGCTTTCATTAAAAGACAATTGTGAGACCGATGAGGTGGAATCGAACGTCGGCCGTCGAGCCCGGTACTCTAACCAATAGGCCACGAGCGCGCGCATACTCCTCTCATTCGAAAGCCAGTAAGCTCTGAAATGCTTGGCGTGTGCGCCGCGTGCCACTTCCTGGTGCTGTCGCTACAGCTGGCGCTTTGAAGCGCCTGTCTCCGGGACCGCCCCACGTTCGTAGCCATCTTCGCTACGTAAAAACTGCAACGTTAGACTAGATTCATGACCGCCCAAGTTCATAACGATTTATTTCTTCGCCGGTGTACAAATGCCATCGTCGTTTTAACATACACTAGATGACATAACCATTGGTGCGATCCGAAATGAGCACGTTTCGGGGAGCAGAAGAATGCGAAATTCACTTGCAAACACGGTGACTACGCGCATGTGGAGTTCCCCGAATGTAGACACGGCGGCAGCGCGGCCGGCGATAAGACAGGTGCCGACAGGCGACGACGCTACCTTCGAGCTTCGGCCGCACTGTGGGAACCGTAGGATGCAAGCGCGCACACGCTACAAACATACACGGGTGAGGTCTTGGAATTTCCTGCGACGTACCCTCTGTCCGTAAAGCAAATATAGTTTTTTATCCAGTGTCCGTGGTACTAGAGATCAAAGAAGCACGCGATTTATTTTAGCCTCGCCGAACTGTCGTCATCTCATGTCCCAAGCCTGCAGATCTCGTATGTTCAGTTAAGAACACCAAAGGGAAATGAAAGAAATACAGGTAACGGACTCTTATCGTACCTTGTCACCTTGTCATCTGCAAAGACGCTACAAACAATTTTGGAAGCTTTATTTTTGTTAAAGTAGCAAAACTAGTAATAACCTTTATTTCTAGGTGGCGCTACAAATGTTAGGGTAGCGTTCGGGCGTATATGTGCGCGCGCAAGCGGGCGCAACCGAGCTTCGTTTTGCGCACAGTTTTGCAACAGTACACACGGTTACCGCTAGTTTCGTAGTCGCATTTTTCGGTCGTAGTATTTATTGTTTACGCTATAAATTAGGAAGTTCTTAAAAATTTATGAAGGTTAGTTGATGAAAAATTATTGCTAATTAATTAGTGGTTCTTAAGTGCCGTTATTTTGTGTTTGAAAGATTTTTATAACTGAATACGATAGTGAAGCCATGTGAAGCTGTGAACGGCTTTTGGACTCAGTTATTTGGTTGCAGTTGTGCGGTGGTTCACGCCTCGTGCTTTTTGATGAAAGTATTTTCTTTTCAGACATCATGACGCACATTTCAGTGAAATGCTTTAACGACGTTAAGTGGGACGTTTATCCGTTGAAGTGGTTGGCTCACCCAGCTACTAGTCTTCTACTGATGTGCGAGCCTGACGGTTTTAATGAGTTGCGCGGCAGAGGCCATGATGCCTGTTGAAGAGAAGGCACCCCGAAACAGTCGCAACCGCACTTCTGAAGATAGGTCAGCAATCTCGTTTTCTTGGGCACGTAGCCTTCTTTTCTATTTTGACATTGACGAGCGTGACATGTTAAGCACACCGTTCACTTTCTTCAAGCAAACCGCATGCTCCGGAGCAAATGCGCGCGATACTAACTCTCGCTGCCGCCGTCACTTCGTTTGAAACAATGGTAGGCGAAGAGGCAGCGGCGCCCCATGTGCGTAAAATTGCATTGCTTCATTTGTTCCTGTCTAATAACGTTTGCTTCATTTGTATGAGAGAACACAATTGGAACATAAGGATCGGCTTCTCTGCGCAGTGATAATTTTGTACAGTGGCCACGTCATCTTTCACGGGGGCTCACGTATGCAGTCTAAGCGCTTGTTATCGCGTTCCGATACGTGAGAGGCGCGCTGCCTTTCAAGGTATTTAGGCAGGCACTACGAGCTTAGGAGAACCGCGACAAATAATCGTGCAGCAGGTGTGCAGCTGTGCTACGCTTGTACCACACTCGTACCGGAAGGCAGTGTTGCACTTCACGCTTACGCATTTCGTAACTATGGCGGCCTCCGTGGCAATTTGGGGCTCGAGGTCGTGGATACGATCCCTGCAACGGCCGCATTCCAAAGGAGCGGAATGCAAAAACGCTCGTGCATTGTGCATTGTATGCACGTAAAAATTTCCAGGAAGTCAAAATTAATGCGGAGTCCCCGACTACGACGTGCCTCATAATCAGATCGTTGGTTTGGCACGTGGAACATCAGAATTATTTTTTTTTTTTCGTAGTGGCTCATCGTATACCATACGGTTAGTGTGATCACCTTTTGTGCCGTAGCGGTTAAGCGCGCCTCGATTTAGGTTGCGGCTAATGATGCGGCGCACCGCAAAACATATTTCGCCTCTCTGGGATTTGCGGAGAACGGCCAACCGATTAGTCACAGCTTCCGCGCGGTGACTGTACACGGATACACAGCGCAAATGAACAGAGGTGTGGTGACGTGGTCAAAGAACCGAGCCGCCGACGGACTCACCTTATCGTCTATCACCGCCAAAACTACCGCAGTAAGCATCTTTATCTAGCGCGGCGGGTTGCCGTTGAAGGCGTACTGTACAATTTTAATAAGTGATAGCCGAAACATGCCACCGTTCTCTGCTGCCTCTTTGAGTTGGACCGATCCGAATGTGCGTTGTTTCCAGAAGCGAAAGGAGCGCCAATCGGCGCGTTGTCGCCTCGAGCTAAGCGTCGCACTCGAGCACCGTTTGCGCGGTGAATAATGACGCGTGCATGAAGCTCGCTCACTGCGCGGACGCTAGCGCGTGTCGGGTTCGTTAGACGATCCTACCGCTGTCAAGCAGATGTAGGAGTCGTCGGACTACCTCGCCGCTGCCACCATTTGGAGGAGTCGAAGGTCGTAGATGAGGAACTCGGTTAACAGGATTTATTTACAGGATGAACATATTTTAAGACAAGACATACATCCGCATTCTAGCGCGACTCCCATATGGAGCCCGCAAGATTAACATTCAGCAAACAGCATTCGAGCACACAGCTCACTACTACATTTTCAGCATAACATCGAGCACTCAGCTCCCAACGACGAGTACGACACGAGCACGACACGAGCACGAGCACGCTCTAGCAGCCGGCAAACGCTGCTTATAAGCTCTCCGCTTGACGTCATCGTTCGGCGTGGACGGAGCACGAGTGGTCGGGAATGTTCGTCCAATCATTGTAAACTTGCCGCCGCCCCGCAGTACAGCCCACACACACAAAGGCTAACACGTTCGAGCCCACACACACAAAGGCTAACACGTTCGAGCGCCCCGTGGACGGAAATGTTCGTGTTGCACACACACAGGTTTCAGTGCCGCACAGCTCTCGGTGTTGACGTCAGAGGGCCTTGTAGAACTCTCGGTACAGCATAGCCCGCGGTGTCGTCGACCGAGGGCCTCGTAGAACTGTGCGCCGTCCCGGGTGGCGCGGCGGCGCACCACATTCCAGAGCTGACCGCGCGCCACGTGGCCGCCTGTCATCCGTAGCTCTCACAAGGCGCCTCGTCTGGGGGGCTTGGAACACGCGCAGCGGGCTGAAAGCTGGCACGTTGCCACCCCGTACGGTCATTCCTAACACGCGCAAAACGCGAAAGAGCGTGTACGCGACGAGCGTTCGTTCCTCGAGCGTTCACGTTCCTCATGAGTTCACGTTCACGAGCGTTCACGTTCCTCCTGAGTTCGACCAAACCCGACCGTCACGCTGAAGAAGAGTAAAGGTTTACGCAGAATTAAACTGAAGCCTTTCAAACACCAATACTCAATCATAACTTCAGCAGCTTAACTTCACGAACAGCCTGTTCTTACCCTATCGCAGTGGCGTACTTATTTCATGTACTGCTGCCACTGAACCGTCTGGCCAACTCTACAGGTACGTCAACACAAACGCGCCAAGTTTGTGGTCCCTATTCCGAACACGTGCTTGCATCATGCAAAGTTTTCATCACGCTGACTCACATTTGTTCCTTTAATCCACACAGGACACGCTCCTTAAACAAACAACCACTCTTGCCTAACTTACGTAACACAGAGGAACCTCTTAACAAATGTGTCTTTTACTAACTAGCTCTTCGCACGCGTACTAGAGAAGTCAGAATACGGCTGCCCTCGACACACACGAGCAACCCAGTCATCAACGTTCTGCTTCCTTCCGTCCGCACAGGACACGCGCTAATGGACCTAAGAGCTCTTCTCAGTGCAAATCACGCACTTACTGAAAATCTACGCGCTTAACCTTAAAATTCAAAAAACACTTAAAAAGAAAGAAGGTTAAATAACACACACGCGCGTTACGATAGGCCTCTCAACGATAACCTTGACCTTCAGGTTACTCACACACATAAAAAAGAAAGCCTATGTACTTATTAATGAACATCTCGCGAGACTACAGGTTTACTTAAAACGCATCTTTCAAATCTCGAGCTTCTCAAACAAATCATAAACAGAGCTCATACCTTACATATTGAAAGAAATCCTAGTCTCAGATCGCGAAAATTTGCAAATGTTCAAAAATAAAACAAAACACGTTTCACTTCTACGGAAGCTCTCCTGGCTTCCCGTTCCCGATTGCTTACGACTGACTCATACTTTCAGCCGGACTCGAGGTGGTCGCACTTTACAAGCTACTCTGGCTACGGAGGAACAAAAAAAGGGCTGACTCACTATCAGCTCCCCCAAGACGTTACGGTCTCCTGCCAATTTGCGTCCCCGCGCCCCGCTTTCAACATGACCTCGACTGACCGCATCGCTACTCCCCACCTGGTCTCGTCTTGCCACCTTGCGCTTCTTTGTACTGCACGCTGAGCTTCGAAGAGAACGACGGAACGACGAGGAATTTGACTGCCCCGTGCCCTTTGTCCGCGTCCGTGCAGAACAAGCTTCTCGGTCCCTCTTTGACCGGTGGCTCGAACTGGTTCGATGCGTCAACATCGTCCGTGACAACCGCACCTGTCGTTTCTCCGCGCCCTGCCCTTCTGGTTCTCTCGCCGTCTTTGGCGGCGCTACATTAGTCACCGCATTCCGATCTTTTCGGCGCTTCTTTTTGCGGCGCTTTCTCCTCGAACTCCCTTTCATGCCGTCATCTCGCGCCTCGTGCTGGCCGTTACACATCTCGTCGGCCCAGATCGGTCTCTTACCCACGCAGTCTGATTGATTTTCATTTAAATCAACATTCTCTCTGCCTCGACTGGCGCACAGCTCGACCGACTCTGGCACAATGCAGCAGGCTTTACTCGAGTTAGACAACTCGCACTCTTGCGAAATGCCCTCTACTGCATTGCCCAGCTCACGCTGTGCATCGACACACAGTCCGTCGGTCTCGATCGCTGTCTCACGCGCACAGTCTGAATGATTAATAACTGAATCATCCCTCTCTAGGCTACCTAGACTGGCGGAGAGCCGCACCGATCCCTGGACAATGCAGTTGTTCTCTCGTGAGCTACGGAGCTCGCCATCCCGAGAACTACTCTCAACTGCATAGTCCAGCTGGCACTTCTCTTCTGCACGCAGATCTGACTCGACATGGGTGCTCGCGTCTGTCAAGTCCGTAGTATTCTGTACCTCGCTAACGACCTCGATACCATGAGATGCGACGCACACACGCGGTAACTGTGCCAATTTGTTCGCAGCTGGCCTAGCTGTCTCTACAGTCCTCTGTTGGCACAGCACCTCGTCGCTCTCACTCTGGCCTTTAACGGCCTCTGCTGCCACTAAGGCATCGTTAGCTGCTAGCACTTCGAGTTCACTTATGAACGTGTTGCTATTCTCACAGGTACTACTACTTTCCTCGGCTTTTGCGCAAAATCTGCTATCTACTTCCTCACACTTACGCTGCGTCCAGCCTACAGATTTCTCAAGCCGCTGTTCTCCTCGTGCGTCTAACTGCTGCAAATCCTGTATCTGTTTCTTCACTGCTGCCATTTCCTTTTCAACCTCCTGCCGTTTTTGCTCACGCTCTTGGCGTTTTCCCTCACGCTCTTGGCATTCTTGCTTAATTGATTCCTGTTCCCGCTTTTTGCTTAGAATTCGTTTACTCATTTGTTCTATGAATTTCGCATCATTGTTACTTCCTAGAATTGCCTTACGAATTTCTGCTTCCGTCAAGTCCTCCTCTACGTTTACCTCTATCTCCTCACACAACCACAACAGGTCAGCCCTCGTCAAACACATTAGGACCATGGTCGCTACTATAAGCTTTGGCTCTGCTGTCACACAATACTTGTTGCGATACCCACGCAAATCAAAATACAAGTAAAAGATCCCCAGCGAATCAAATCCAAAAACACAGTGAAAATGAAGCCTGGTAAATCTTACAGCCAAAACCAAACGCTTACCCACTGAAGCAGCACCATATCACCAGTCCTTCCCCGCCGTATCCAGTCAATTGCAAGAGGTGGTCGCCCAAGTCGCCTCCAACTTGATCAGGATGCCGGTCGGTCACCATGTGCCAACGTCCGTCAGCTGCCGTTGCTGTCTCCCGAGTCGTAGGCCGATCTAGGAGCCGTAGTCGGATCCCTCCGCTGCCATTCAGTTGTCAGGGTTGTCGGACGATCCCACCGCTGCCACCAGTTATCGGGTTCGTCAGACGATCCTACCGCTGTCAAGCAGATGTAGGAGTCGTCGGACTACCTCGCCGCTGCCACCATTTGGAGGAGTCGAAGGTCGTAGATGAGGAACTCGGTTAACAGGATTTATTTACAGGATGAACATATTTTAAGACAAGACATACATCGGCATTCTAGCGCGACTCCCATATGGAGCCCGCAAGATTAACATTCAGCAAACAGCATTCGAGCACACAGCTCACTACTACATTTTCAGCATAACATCGAGCACTCAGCTCCCAACGACAAGTACGACACGAGCACGACACGAGCACGAGCACGCTCTAGCAGCCGGCAAACGCTGCTTATAAGCTCTCCGCTTGACGTCATCGTTCGGCGTGGACGGAGCACGAGTGGTCGGGAATGTTCGTCCAATCATTGTAAACTTGCCGCCGCCCCGCAGTACAGCCCACACACACAAAGGCTAACACGTTCGAGCCTACACACACAAAGGCTAACACGTTCGAGCGCCCCGTGGACGGAAATGTTCGTGTTGCACACACACAGGTTTCAGTGCCGCACAGCTCTTGGTATTGACGTCAGAGGGCCTTGTAGAACTCTCGGTACAGCATAGCCCGCGGTGTCGTCGACCGAGGGCCTCGTAGAACTGTGCGCCGTCCCGGGTGGCGCGGCGGCGCACCACATTCCAGAGCTGACCGCGCGCCACGTGGCCGCCTGTCATCCGTAGCTCTCAGAAGGCGCCTCGTCTGTGGGGCTTGGAACACGCGCAGCGGGCTGAAAGCTGGCACGTTGCCACCCCGTACGGCCATTCCTAACACGCGCAAAACGCGCAAGGGCGTGTACGCGACGTTCTGCACACAAATCGCGCGGGATGATCGGAACCACGCCGGAGCGGCTAGCTTCAAAGAAGCGGTACATGTTCTCACTCGTACAGGCACGCTCACGCTCGCTACGCTCTCGGCGTATGTTTAGGTCATTCCTTCTACCGGACTTCTCCCCAAAGATTCGATATCTGTTTGGTATGGGCTATGCACTGTCGCGTGGTCTTTGGTTCTGCGAGAGAGCCGGGAATATTTTCCCCACTGAAACATCGCTGTGCGTGTTTCAGCTAACATTTACCGTAGCAACCCATTTCTTCCTTTTCTCGACGGCACTCGTAAATAGTCGCAAACTTTTACTTGACGGTATAGTGTGTACTTCTATTTCGTGCGTAGTTATGTGCAGTGTGTGGCAGATTCTTAATCCGCGCAATCTCATTTTCTCTCCACATTCCCTTCTCACAGGTTACGTATGCAGTAAATTCCCAGATGCTAAAGTGTTCTACGCCAAAAGCACCTTGGCGTCGTGCAAGAGACACCCGTTGATATGTGGCTGATTCACTAGCAAGCTGGCATCTCTGTTGCCACTCTCCATCAAGTGGGATTTTCAACTATTTTTTGTGCTGCTCTGTGGTGTACTAGCTGCCCCATGGACGCTGTGAAGGCTTACTTTCGATTTGCTCTGGCGTTTAGTAGTAAAGGATGGGCTACCTTTTGAGGGGAGGCATTTACTTTTGTTTGTGAGAATGCTTACCAGCCTAACCAAGTGATACGTGCGTACTGTAAACAGCAGCACGAACAGAGGCGGACGACGGACGACGAAATAGGTAGGAGCACACACGAGCGCAAGCTCTACTTAAAGTTTGCTTTTGATGACAAAGATATTAAACACACTGGTCAACTTGGCAAAGGTAAAAATCCGTGCAAGCGTGGCAGAAACAGCCACGTGCGACAAGACAAAAATATGAAAAAGCCATGTCATGTAGAATAAACGTGCGTGAAAAACGAGAACTGCCGGTCAAATCTTTCGAAAAAGCGAAAGATTTGTCCGATAAGTGATAATACCCAACGAGAAATACTCTTTTGAGAACTGCAACTTTTTCCCACTAAGGGCAACAGATAACTTGGTTATGCATTTGTTTCGTTTGTGATCAATAAATATTGCTCCTGGAACTCCTCTTATGTTGCGGTATAGAGTAGAAAGAACGATTGTTTCATCACAAAGACCAGAACACAGGAGGACCTATGGAAGCATTATTTATTGATCACGAAGAAATAATCATAAGCAAGATTTCTGTGACCCTTAGTAGGAAAGAGTTGCTGCAGTACTTCTCGTTAATATCACTTACAGGAGAAACCTTTCAGTTTTCATGTTTTTGTTAGTTTTTGACGCACATGTTTATTCTACAGGACGTATTTCGGTCCTTTTTTGTTGTGCCTGGCTGTTTATGCTGCGCATCCATGGCTTTTTCTTTGTGAAGTTGGCCAGTGTGTTTAAAATCTTCGTCTTCACGAATAAACTTCTAGTTGAGTCAGCGTTCATGTGTGTTCCTACCTTAATTCATCCTTCTCGTCTCTGTTTGGGTGGTTGTCAAATATAAATGTACACCGAATTGGCGAAGTGCCCATAGAATTGATACATGAAGTTATTTGCGCTGTTTATTTCAGGAAGAACGCTATAGGGTCTTGTCTTTGTACATTTTGTACATTTTGTACACTGAGTACATTTTTCTAGTTCAACTTCAAGGAGTCCCCTGAGGAAGCCAATAAGAGTAATGGTAACTTCCTTTGTGTGTAGGATTTATGCATTTCATCCATTCAAGGCATGACATGGCACATGCCTGATTGTAGGTTGCAAGCATTCGTAGTAAGATCTACTTTTCGGTTCTCATGACGCTTCTTTGTACTGCGCTGCATTCTCCAGGCACATGAACCTTTTCATGATCTAAGTGCATGCGTTCTTTTTCTATATGTTGGAGCGAAAATTGTGGGCTCAAATATGCACATATATCATTTTTCTTGTAATCTTTTTCAACATGGGTGCTGCAGCTCCCTCTGTCTTTCAGTTACTGCTTTGCCCAATTTTTATGCAACCTTTATGTATATTATGCAGCAAAATTCTGGTGCTATTTTAATATTTTATCTGCGAAATTCAGGTAATTGGTGTTTCGTATATGCATTTATTTGCGTTTTTCACTGTCTCAGCAATCTGGCTGTCGAGTCATTGGAACCTTTTCTCATCCTTTATGACTATTTCTGGGGTGCTTGATACTGAAAGTGCAGGTGACCATTTATTTGGCTGTTTGGAATTGTGTTAGCCATGTGTTACTACCAATTTTCTGTGCTAAATAATTATTTTTTCTCTTATCGTTCAAGGTATTAGCCTTTCCTTATCTCTTTATTGACTGAGGTACAACTTAGTTGCTGGGTATAGGGAAAAAGACCCCAAAAAGTGCTTTAATTAGCTTTGTGCAAGTCCAGAAAAATTACCTAAAAATGAGCTCACTAAATTGAGTAAATGCCACTAACAAACTCTTCTGTACCCCAAATTAACATAATCAAATGGTGTACTGTTCTTGACTTGTGCCATGGAGATGAGCTGCTTTCATTACACAAAAGCTTTACAGGTTTATTTCTGAAGAAAGCAATCCTGGCTTGTCAGAAACACGATTCAGGTGTTCACCATGCCCGACAACTTTCTAAATGATGTCTCGTCAAATAATAGCTAAGTTGAGTGATGATATTTTATAAAAAAATTGGGCAACATGAAAATATATATATCTCGAATACAAAGCTCAGGCAAGTCTACTTTGGTACTTCATTAAATTTTAATCCCGGTAAAAGACGTGTGCTAAAGGTTGTACATATTTACGTGAAGTCATTTGTTTCAAGTTTGTTATTTTGCCTCCTCACAGTCAGCCGTAGCTCTTCCTGTGATGTGTTAGTGTGCGCAACATTTTAATGTAACATAGTCATATGTCTTTTGTGTATTCACATGCAAGCAGCTTCAAGTGTTCATGTGTTCAAAGTTGGTTGTTACAAGGGTATGCTTAATGCCTGCCTTTTGAGTCGCTTTGCCTTCTAGTCATAAACTTAAGCCGAAAGTGAAGAGCACAATGATCGTTTTGATTGGATTCATATGTATAGATTTTTCAGATGTATTTACACTGCTAGAGTGCTGTAGGCACTAGCCTATGCCTCCAGGTTCGATGTAGTTGTGCCTTATCTACTGTAATGATTCACGTGCACGCATCTTTAGTGTAACTAAAGGTACTTCAAGTTGATCAGTCTCTCCTTTGATTTTGTTTGTGTTTGGGAAAGTTATGAGCAGGCACCGGGGCATGCAAGTGTGAACAGCGAAGCAATTTCAATATATGAATAAAAATACACTAGCCCAACGAAACAATCATATTTCAATGGCGACTTCTGAAATATCAATGGCATCTCAACTGTGCCACAATATGCTTTTCAATGCTGTGGCAATATTACCTCAACAACAGGTCAACAGAACTACCACAATGTCAGTTCAACGCAGAATCAATGGTAACTCAACAACTATTCAACAAAACAAACACAACGGGCCGTCTAAGCACAATGGACTTTCAATGGTAACTTAACAATTATTCAACATTAAGCTACCCAGTGGTGTTTCAATTAAATTTCAGTGGCCGATATTCAAGAGTCCTAAACACTCAACCCAACAATTATCCAACAAACTCTCAATATTTCCTCAATAAAAAACTCAACATTGACCAACAATATTTCAATGCCTTCTCAATAATTTTTTGTACGGGCTAGGTGAGCAGCACAGCAACAAATGACATCAAGCGGAAAGTCGGAGAGGCTGAAATAACCTCGTGGGTGACGGCAATGGAAACCTGCCAAGAGCAACTACTTAAGAGCGAAAAACGAAATCAGGAAACAAACAATTTATGATAACTCGAAGGGAAGCTCATTATTTTTCGAAGCGAGATCAGGATGCCTTAGAACACGCACCTATAAAGCGAGATATAAGAAGGAAGAAGAAGCATGTGCTTGCTGCGGTAAAGCTAGGGAAACGATGGAGCACGTTTTAATATATTGTGAAGATATTTGCCCAGCGGTTGATTTAGCCCCCAATCGACTCCCTTGGGTTTAGCGAGAGCAGGAGGAAAGTAAACATGTCCGCAATAGAGATTAGTAAGAGGCGATTGGAAGATTGGTGGAAGAAAAGTAGGGAAAAGGCAAAAAACGTTCACACTAGGGGGTCAGAAAATGTAGTTATGGGAATTCATTGCGCGGTTTTCTTCTTGTTCTTTTTTTTACCTAAGTAGGACAGTAGGCAGTATAATAGCAAGAGCTTGGTGGCGCAACCGACAGCCCCGTTCCAAAGGGGACGCTCATAGCATCCATCCATCCATCGTAAGCATTCGCGCCAGCGATGGCGCCGGTCGTGCGGAGAAATGAAGGGGAAATGAAGATGAACGCTTCGCCTTCGCGCATCCGCAGCTGTACGTAATGAGGAAGTAAACCCTTATTGCAGATAAAAAGGATTGAAATTACGCTACGTATGAATGCGCATGCTGCCACTGAAACCACGATGCGTTCAAGGCGTCCGCTTGTCAACAGCGCCGCTGAATAAAAGGCTCGGTGAAATTTGTGTTAGCGCGTGCTTGCGTGCGCGTGTGTGGCGTGCGTGCATCTACTCGCATATCGATTCTTTGTGCGCTCTCACAAAGCTTCGCTATACATAGATCCCAACTATCATCCGTTGTATTTTCTTTTCTTAGAATTCATGCAGCATAAAATTCACTAGCATTTCTTCGTGTATACGTACCTTCTGGACAAAATCTCGTTGCCTCGCACCGATAAATGAACGAGTGCGAACAGGATAGTGTAGAATTTGAAACATGAAGTCAAAGAGTGTGAAGAGGCACTGACGTCATCAGAAAGCAAACCAGATAAAACGAAGGAGGAGGAGATGCTGGGAAGAAAGGAAGTTTGAACATAACCAGTCTCTACTTCGCATCGTGCATGAGGAAAACAAAGAAGAAATATAAGAGTGTCTGCAGTCCAAGTTTGTCATGTGGCCATAAGTGATACAAAATTGAAGTTCCATTTTCTTAAGTTGATTATATTTGAAATCCTATAACTTTTCTTTGTAAGTCGTCTGTCCCATAAGCAATAGATGGAGCTAAAAGTTTCGGACAAATGGGTTCAGACATGGCCAAACACGTGACAAAGAAGTGATCTCAAAGTTAATCATCGATGGTTAATGCAGCTTTAAATTTTAATGTGAACAGCATTCTGTATCAAGCTTTAGCCACAACCATGTGAAGCCAACAGATAATGATACCAAGGAAAACATGAGGGAAATTACCTAAGTTATTCATGGAATTGACAAGCCAAAGGAAAATCAACGAGAACCAAGCAACAACCTGCCGTCGATGAAGGTCGGATCCTCATTAGGTTGTTCTACCACCAGCGGCAAACTGTTCCATCGTCGACTTTCAATTCCCTTACGTTTATAATTTCTACACATCAACTAAAGGCAACAAATGCTTTCCTTTGCATCATTATCTATTGGATTATATTGTTGTAGTGAACAACAAATCACTTGCCTTAGTTACCCTTCTTATTCTTTGCCTATTTTACACAATTTGAGTAGCTATTTCCCTAAAGTCTCTTACGCCGACCAAATGATCCAAATTTTCTACTAGCTTGTGCCATCCCACGTCATAACGTCGCCGTAATTATACAGCCGTCATTCAATCGTGATCGTGCTGCCATTGTCAGGTCCAGGACAACATTCATTTGGGCTAGATGGTGCATACAGGATGACGCTTGTTCTGTGTCGATCTCCCTCTCGCGATCGTCGTAGCTGGTGCTGTTCCTTCCTGATTTATTGTCGGGTCATGGTCGTCATCGCACTGTCGCCATGCCGTGGCCGTCATACTGCATTCGTCGTTTCATCGGCGCCGTTCTTTTTCGCATTCATACTGTCGTCATGGGGTTACGTCGCCTTTATCGTGCTATTGGCGTCATTCCCTCCTCTTCGTACACTCGTTGTCATATTGTCTTTTTGTTATGCCGTCGCGGTCGTTCCATCCTTCCAGCTTTCCGATCTGTTTGTTCTCTCACCGTCGCCACCACCCCATAGTCGTCTAGACATTACCGTCACACAGCAGTCTTCGTCCAATCGTATTCATGCGGTCGTCGTCCCGCTATCGTCGTTGTACCATCGTCCCTCATTTTAGAATCGTCCTTCATCCCATTGTCGTCATACCGCCTTCATGGTTCCATCGTCGTCACTGCCCTGCCATCATGCGGTCGTGATGATGCCTTCATAGTGATGGACAACCCTGACGAGCCAGTATCTTAGCAGAGTGGGCGTATCCCGGGCAGTGTGTGTCGCACAGCCGCAGCAATGGCACTCACAGACTGACCTCCACAGATTGCAAATAAGGGCGCCTTCAGCAATGCCAAGTATCGCTACATTGCTTGAATGCTGATCGTATTAACGTTTACAGTCGTGGTGAAGTGGGTTCGGCCGCAATTCTTTTTAAGCCTCGCCAGCATGGCTCGTTTTATATCAGTTTCCACTCTGAGACAAGGAATCAATATCTAAAGCTACAGTTACATTCCAAATTAGTAGTGCGATATTTAAAACGTCAATAACAACGTAAACATTCATCTACATCATTTTACAACAAATAAAACAATTAGGGATGAATAACCGTTGTCATTAAACAGGAATTGAACCTCTTACGTGTGCCCTGGCTAAACAAGAAACGAGAAAATACTATATTTCAGGCCAAAATATATATACCCGGCCTCGAAATTACGAGTAACTTAACTAAAAATTTTATGCTAGGAACACGAATTATGCTTTAACAGATCACTTACGTGCTTTGGCGAACAGGCTTATTGAGAACAAGTCAACAAATACAAAACAAAGAAATGATAATACCGTAATAATTGGAACTTTACTTCATTCTTCCTCATTATTTTACACACCTGCAGGTGTCCTGGCTCCGGGACTCCAAGCACAACTTTCTGCAGCGCCTCTCTCGGCGCATTGAGGTCACTACTGGTGTGTCGCTGGAATCGGCCGAGGCGTATCAGGTGGCAAACTACGGCCTCGGCGGACACTACACGCCCCACATGGACGCCCACAAGTTCAACAAGGTGGCCAACCCCGTGGCCAGTAAGAACGGCAACCGACTGGCCACCATGCTCATGTACCTCACAGACGTCGCCGCGGGAGGTGCAACAGCGTTCGTCAAGCTGGGCGTCGCGGTGAAACCACGCGTTGGCGACGCCCTCTTCTGGTACGACGTAGAACCGTATGATGGGAGCGAGTTCCCCGCTGAGCTTTCTTTCTGGCACCAGAAAAGGAGGGCGGACGAGCTCACGACGCACGTTGGCTGTCCCGTCCTGTCGGGCTCCAAGTGGATCGTGACCAAGTGGATTCACGAGCGAAACAACCTCGTCGTGCACTACAACACGCCCGGCTGACGCCATGGTCACGTGCGCCTAAGAAAATCGAGAACCTCGCTTTGGGTCTGACTCGATCAAATTATACAAATTTCATCCTTTTCGAAATTACGATTTCAACGTACGTGAAAGGCCCCGCCTCGCCGAATTGATCATTTTCTGTAAAGACAGAAATGAGCCGAGCAGATCCGCTCTTTGCTTGATGCAACACACTGAGTAGCCGGTAAGGGAGAGAAGAAAGTGACTGGGTTTCCTGAAAGGCGAAACATTGATTGAGATAGTTAATTATTAGAGAGCTATACGCATAAGATTAGTAGGTTTATCAGCTGTATAAACTGCTGCAAACATTTGCTTACTAACTAAATTAACAAGCGCTGAGCACATGGAAATATGAACGCATCTCGCTCGATGAATGCGGACGCTTGCTGTCAGAGCGCTGACGTCATGAGTGGCCGCATCAGCGAACGAATTCCCCATCCCCCTCAGATTACCCCCATGAAACGTTGCGCGCGACCGCAGTAAATGTGAAGGGCCGATTTACGCTCGAGCCGCCCATCGCCGCAAGCCGCACCGCACGCGGGCGGTACGTAAAAAGCGGGCGGTCGTCGCGATCGGTCACAAAATTGCATTTATGCTGAAACCGCTGTTAGATATGGGGCTGTTTCCTGCACCTACTTCGAGTTCCCCAGACCACATCGAATCGCAGCACAACTAATTGAGAAGCGCAGAAATGCGGAAAGCACATTCCAGAGGCGCGAACGTGCAAACAAGTTGAAGGCCGCCACTTCGTACGCCACCGGTGGAGCTATTCAATGCTTGGCTCTTCCAGAAAGCGAGGGGATAGCCCGGCACTGTTCCAGGTAACGTGAGTCCCGAAGCCAGATGGCTGTGATGTACCGGGAAGGCCTGGCAGCGTCGCACCGGTCGCCTTTGAAGAAGGCATTTGCAAGCCAGCGAGGCCGTACCGCCGGGAGTAGGGAGGCCCTCGGACAATGGGGCCCAAGCGTCCCCCTTGTCCGCCTTTGAAGAGCGCATTGCAAGTCGGCAAGGCAAGACCGCAGGGAGCCGCCGGGTGTGACACCGCCGCACGGGCGCCTACCATTGGCCGAAAATGGCGTCATCTGAGCGGACTCTCCCATTGGCCGAACATGACGCGACTTCCAGTCCTCGAAGGGTTTAAAAAAGGATTCCAGAGGTATCAGAGCATTCCCTGATTCACCTCTCTCGAACTTCTTGCCGCGGGCCGCAGCGTCCGAGTTGCTGCCGGCCCGTTATGACTGTACGACTGTTACTTGACTCTCACCTCACTGTAAATAATGTAAAATAAACCCTTCCAAGTTTTTTTTCATCCCGAAGTGCGTCCGCCAACCCCTACAACTGGTTGGCAGCGGTGAGATCGCCTCCGAATGCAACAGCTGGTGGCAGCGCTATGGATCAACCTTCGTCGAGAGAGATCCTAAGGAACCGGGAAGAGTGAAGAAGAGGGAGCCTTCGTCGAAAGAGGTCCGAAGAAACTGGGAGTGGCGAAGAAGAGCGAGCCTTCGACCCAGGGACTCCGCAGGAACCGGCAACAGCGAACAAATGAACCGGATGGCAGGGTGCTGCAACCGTAAGTGAGCGCGTGGTTTTTTTTCCTTTTGATTCGCCAGACTCAAATGTTGTGTGTTCATTTTGATAGTTTTGGGAATCGTGAGTTTGTTGCATTGTCTGTTTGCACAAATTAAGGAAAACAGTTCTAACCACCTGTCGGGGCAGCTGCCATGGATCTTAGAAGGTTGACGAGGTTAGACTTCTTATTGGTGTGCGACGATTTGGGAGTTGAGGCGGACGAACGGATGAAAACGCCAGCTATCATAAAGGCGATTAACGATAGTGGCAATGATGGCAAAAGCATTGAGCTTGCTTGGGAGGTGATACAGGAACCACGGGATCGTGAGCGTCGTGAACGTGAGCGAGAGCGTCGTGAACGTAAGAGTGAGCGCAAGCGTGAAGAACGCGAGAATGAACGGAAGCGTGAGCTGCAAGAACTTACTCTTAGCTGTGAGCGTCACGAACGTGAGAATGAACCCGAACGTGAGTATCAGGAACGTAAGCGTGAGCGTGAGCAAAAGTATGAGAGATAGAAGGCAGCACTGATCAAAGAGATACAGTATTGTGATCAATTAATGGCACAGAGACAACTGCTGTCTGAGAATTCTGTAGGTAGTACAGAGCGAAAGAATGAGGCAGCATCGAGATAGATAGAATAAACTTTAATGTCCAACGGAAAAAGGTGATCTGCCCACCCCCCGACGCACAGGTCAGGGGGCGAGTGCCGCCGCCTCAGATGCAGGCTGGGAGGTCTTGGGTCCCAGCAGCCTCTTCGGCCAGTTGGACGAGCCGGAGCTGGAGCTCAGGGTCCGAGCTGCGCAGCAGGGTCTCCCAGGTGTCTCTACTATCTATTTTGTGCGTTCCCCCGGGAGAGTACCGACATTCCCATATTATGTGGTCGAGGGTCCCTCTCGCCCCACAAAGATTACACTTATCGCTCCTGGCCTCGGGGAACATGTGGTTCGCCATAACCGGGTGCGGATATGTATAAGTTTGTAGTCGTCTCCACGCGACTGCTTGTCTGTTGTTTAATTTTGGGTCTGGCGGGGATACCAGTCTACGAGCCAATCTATAATGCTGTGTGATCTCCCCATATTTTAGCATGCGCTCTCCGCTCCCTCGGTCATCGAGGGGCCCCGTAGCGGCTCGGCGGTAGAGATCTCGAGCCAGCTCGTGGGCCGCCTCGTTGCCGGGGACGGCTTCATGCGCCGGAGTCCAAATTATTTGAATTTTTCTATCTAGCTTTCTCTGGCCTAGGATTCTGGCCGCTAAGGGTGAGATCCTTCCCTTACTAAAATTTTGTATGGCAGTTTTGCTGTCACTGATCACAAACTTCGCGTCCGTTCCAGTGCAAGCTAATGCGATCGCAATTTCCTCGGCAACTTCTATGTTGCGCCCGCGCAGAGTGACAGCAGTCACGGGAATACCCCGGCCGCTGACGGCCGTTGCCACCGTAAAACTGCCGCTACCTCCCGCCGCGTCTACATAGGCCACCTCATGCTCCGAGATATTACCGAATCTAATTTTTAATGCTTCGGCTCGTTTATGCCTCCTGTCTTTGTTATGTTCCGGGTGCATGTTTTTTGGCAGAGGGGGGATAATCAGATTTTTTCTAATTTCCCTATCTACTTCCACCTTTTGGGTGGGGCCTCTGTCCGGGTTTATTCCAACTTTGGCCAATATGGCTCTTCCTGTCTTCGTGGTGCTAAGTCTCTCAATTTGAGAGGTTCGCACCGCTTCCGCCAGTTCTGCCCATGTGTTGTGCACTCCTAGAGCCATCAGTCTCTCTGTTGATGTACACATGGGCAGTCCCAGCGCTCGTTTTACGCATTTTCTCATTAGAGAATCAATCTTTTCTCTTTCCACCACTTTCAAATCGAGATATGGCGTTGCATAGCTCACCCGGCTGAATATGTACGCCTGTATTAGCTTAAATAATTTTTTTCCTTTAGCCCTCGACCTTTGCTGGCCACCCGCCTAATTAGGCTCAGGGTCTGTAATGCGTGATTCTGCAGCCTCTTGAGGGTCTCGCCATTGTAGCCGTGTGACTGGAGAATCAGGCCCAAGATTCTAATTTGCTCTACTATTGGTACCTCTTTACCCGCCACCTTAATTTTGATTTCCGACGGTGCCTTGCACCTTAAGTGTTTCGGATTGTATATAAACAATTCTGATTTCTGCGGCGAGCATGCTAGGCCTCTCTCGGCCGCGTAATCGACTATGATGTCGGTGGCGGCCTGGAGCAGGCTTTCGACGGCTGAATCACTTCCCCGGTTGACCCAGAGGGTGATATCATCCGCATATATACTAAATTTTAATCCCTCGAGCTTTGCCAATTGCTCGGGGAGTTCTCGCATAGCCACGTTGAAGAGTAGGGGAGACAGCACTGATCCTTGGGGCGTACCCTTACTCCCTAGCTCAATTGTGGGGGATTCCAGCGTTTGGAACCTCATGCAAGCAGTTCTTCCCGTCAGGAAGTCCCTGATGTATCGATATGTCCTGGTACCTACATTAATCTTGTTCAGCCCTTCCAGGACCGCCTCATGCTTTACGTTCTCAAAAGCCTTCGTGAGGTCCAGTCCCAGAATTGCTTTTGCATCTTTAGACCTTGAGTCTATTATATCATGTTTGATTTGGAGCATGACGTCCTGCGTACACAATTGAGGTCGGAACCCGACCATCTCATGTGGCCACAGATCGCCCTGCTCCATGAAGCCCATCAGTCTGGTCTGGACGACGTGCTCCATCAATTTCCCCACGCATGAAGTTAAGGAAATTGGCCGTAAGTTTTCCAATTGCGGAGGCTTCCCGGGTTTTGGTATTAAAGTAATGCTTGCCGTCTTCCACTGTTGTGGGAGCTCGCCTTTTTCCCAACATTCCTGCATGTACTTCGTTAGATAGCTAATGGAATCATCGTCTAAGTTTCTGAGCATTTTGTTCGTTACCCCGTCAGGGCCTGGAGCCGACTTCGTTCTGAGTCTTACAATCTCTGCTCGCACTTCCGCTTCTGTGATGGGGGCGTCCAACGCCTCGTTAGGCGCTCCACCATAGTCGGGTAGTGGAGTTCGCGATGTTTCCCCCACGAACGTCTCAATTAATTTCTTCATGAAATAATCATCGTTCCCTACGAACGCGTGCCTAGCTTTTGCCAATCTTATACCGGATTGAGTTTTCGAGCTTGCAGGGTCCAACAAATGCCGGAGGATGTTCCACGTCTTGGAGAGGTGCATGCTCCCCTCCATTTCGTCACACTTGTTGGCCCAATTTTGTTCGCATAATGTAAAAGTATAATCTTCGATTTCCTTATTGTGCCTAGCAATCCTTCTTCTGAGGTTGCGGTTCCATTTCTGATTTTTGAGACGACGTTCCATGCTTTGCTTAGCTTCCCACATATGCAGAAGACGGCTGTCCGCTATCTCCGGGGCGTTATCCCCTTCGAGCGTTTTTGTCGTCCTTCTAACGTCCGATTTGAGCGCCGTCGTCCATTCCTCGATGTTTCTGATGGGCCCCAGTTCCTGCGCTCTCCTGATATCTCTAAAGTTATCCCATTCAACGACGGCCGGCGCGCGAGCCCTGCGCGTTTGAAGGCCCCCTTTCAGTATGCAAACAATTATGTAGTGGTCGCTGCCAAAATTTTGATCCGAATTATGCCATTCTAGATCTTTAATGTTTTTCGAGAATGTTAGATCTGGAGATGTATCCTTACTAACGCTATTGCCCACCCTCGTTGGACTCTCAGGGTCCGTGTGCAGAGTGAGCCCTATGTCATGCGTATCTTCCCACAGCTGTCTGCCTTTCGGGCTTTGGTGCGGGTACCCCCATTCCTGGTGATGTGCATTAAAGTCCCCCACTATCAACAGTGGCTGGTTGCTTGAAATTTTGAGGGCCTTGCGAAGCAGAGCCCTGAACCTCACCTTCCTTTGCCTGGGTGAGCTGTATAAATTTAGAAGGAATAAACTAGGGTCCTTCTGTTTTCCGGTTAGAATTTCGACAAACACGTTCTCGATCTCTCTCGACTCTAAATCGTGTTCAATGGCCGCGATATTTCTTTTCACGAGTGTTGTGACCGAGGATTTCTCCCCCCTGCCACTATGAAATGCCTGATAACCTGACAGTTTTGCGGGTCCTCCAGTTTCCTGGAGGGCAATCGCCAAAGGAGTCTCATCTAATAGCGGAAGGTACTGTTGCAGAATCGACCGCTTGCGCCGGAAGCCGCGACAGTTCCACTGCCAGATTTGATTTTCATTTGCGCGCCTGGCCATTTTGCAGTTGCGTGACGATCTGTTCCATATTCTGTTGCCACCCGTTCATGGCGACCATCTCATTCCTTAGCCTTTGGCATTCCTCGGCCTGTTTCTGAACTGCCCCGAGGACAGTTTGAATTTGGATGTTGATTTTGGATGTTGAATTTGGAGAGTGGGCCAGGCAGCAGCGCACCGGATACCATGCTGAAACCGTCCTGCCTTCTTGCGCAGGTTCTTGCTGTCTGCCTGTCAACGCAAGTTTCATCGCATTCACCTGCCCCGGGTGAATGGCATGCCAACTACAACATTGATTTGATCTGGCCTCTATCTCTTCCTGATGACCACTGTCACATCATCGAGATCTTCATATGCTCTCCGACACTCGTGACCTTCCCCGTGGACCATGTGACTGCACGGACGGCTATAAACGGCTTCGCATCATCGATGGTGGCCAGTGGGCCAGGCAGCAGCGCACCGGATACCATGCTGAAACCGTCCTGCCTTCTTGCGCAGGTTCTTGCTGTCTGCCTGTCAACGCAAGTTTCATCGCATTCACCTGCCCCGGGTGAATGGCATGCCAACTACAACATTGATTTGATCTGGCCTCTATCTCTTCCTGATGACCACTGTCACATCATCGAGATCTTCATATGCTCTCCGACACTCGTGACCTTCCCCGTGGACCATGTGACTGCACGGACGGCTATAAACGGCTTCGCATCATCGATGGTGGCCAGTGGGCCAGGCAGCAGCGCACCGGATACCATGCTGAAACCGTCCTGCCTTCTTGCGCAGGTTAGTTCCTACTTGCCAACTAAATGCTATAGAAGTGACAACCGGTCTCTTTTGCTGCTGCCCTGCCCACTGTCCACCGGAAGGCGGAAACTTGAATTACTGGAGTCTTTATCTGAATGCTTTTCTATGTTTTGCTTATTGATACGTGCGGGAGACGTTGAGCTTAATCCTGGTCCAACCACCCGCTCCGAATCGCTTCTCGACATGGAAAGCTTGCCTGATGATCCCAAACAGCAAATGCCAATTATCTTCCAGTTTCTAAAGGAAATTCATGCGCGCTCATTGCAATCAAGTAAAACTCACGCAGAGCTTGCCGCTGATATTAAAGCAATTAAAAATGGACAAAAAAGTATTGAAGCCAAACTAGCGGCATTTCAGAATCGCTTGGACACTTTGGAACAACAGGCTAAACAGGCTCAAGACCTGTCACAAAAAATGTCTTGCCTTACTGAAGAAATCCAAGATTTATCCTCGCACAAATACACATTTCAGTCACGATTTGACGAAATGGAAGACCGGTCACGTCGCGACAACCTAATTTTCTATGGCCTCCTCGATTCCAAAGAATCTTGGAATGACACTGAAAAAAAGTTAACAGATGCAATAATTTCGGTGCTTCCCTCATTTTCTGCCGATTTCATTCAGCGTGCTCACCGGCTAGGTTCAATCACTCCTGCCAAACCGCGTCCCATTATTGCTAAGTTTTCCAACTTTAAAATTAAGGAAAAGGTGTTATCACTGCGAGAGCAATTCAAAACAAATAACATATCCATCAGTCAGGACTTTTCACCCGGAACCCGCGTAGCTAGAAAGAAACTAAAGGAATTTGCTCGTAGCCAACCACAATCGTCCTCGTCCCAGCTGCGTTACAACAAAATGTTTTTAAGCAAAAAATCCTTCAAGTATAATCCTGCCTCCGATAAGGTAGAAGAAATCGAACTACGTGGAAGGCCTGCTCCCACTACACCTAACCCTGGCACTTCAAGCTAGGTTAGCGCGAGGGGTGATGGGCACTTAAGCTGTTCTCGTGTAGCTGTCCTTTTTACAAATGCAAGAAGCGTACTAAACAAATATAACTCCTTATCATCCGCAATAGACACACTTTCTGCTCATATCATTGCACTGACCGAGACCTGGCTGCATGATAACGTTCAAGATGTGGAAATCTTCCAAGATGCATACCGTTTCTGTATTTATCGTTGTGACAGAGATGCGCGCCGTGGTGGCGGTGTGCTCGTCGCTGTCTCTAAAGATTTTTTATCATCGCGCATTGACGTCAACACCAACCTAGAAATCATCTGGCTGTCTTTAATAATTGGCCATCAAAATATAGTCATTGGAATTTGTTACCGTCCTCCCACATACACTGATTCTTTTGTCCCGGAACTTCATGACAGTATTAATGATATTTTCTCACGTTTTCCTTTATCTCCCATATTGTTATTCGGCGACTTTAACTTTCCTAACATAATGTGGAACACAGAACCAGCTGCTATGTCACCATTTTCCTCTCAAGCTCACGATTTTTTAGAACTATGCTCTACGTTTTCATTATCGCAGTTAACCACTCAAGCTACTAGAATCACACCTGTCTCAGCCAACACCCTTGATCTAATCCTTACAACTAGACCTGACCTTGTTTCTAGTATTTCTTATTTACCAGGCATAAGCGACCACTCGTTACTTTCCTTTTCCATTGATGCACACGTTCCAAAAAACAACAAAATACGCAAGACAGTTCGTGACTATGCTAGAGCTAATTTTGAGGCAATCAACAAAGAATTAGCAGATTTCACTAACACATTTCTTACTAACTTTGATGAACGTTCTATTCAACATAACTGGGACATGTTTTCAACCAAAGTAAACAAATTAATTGAAAAATACATCCCTGTTCGTATTATTACGTCTAATCCTCGAACACCATGGTATAACTCCCATATCAAACGGCTTTCTAATCGAAAGAAACGTCTGTATCGCTTGGCCAAATTATCATCCTGAAACTCACGCTGGACGGCCTATAAAACTGCATCTGATACTTACATTGCAGCATTGAAGGAAGCTAAAGATAACTTCATGTCGAATACCTTACCCGAACTTCTGAATTCTAATGTTCGAAAGTTTTGGCGTATGATTAACCCCTGTCTTGATAACTCCATTGCCTTGGTAGACACAGCTGGCAACCCCGTCCCACCTAACCAATGTGCTACTATTCTTAATGACACCTTCTCAAGAAATTTCTCCGTAGCTACAAATACTAATCTTCCAGATACTTTTCGTTACAGTTACCCATTCATGCCTCCCATTATTGTTGACACGGCTGGAATTACGAAACTCATCAATAACTTAGAGCACCATTCCTCCCCTGGTTATGATTCTATTGATTGCAAATTTCTTAAAAATACTTGTGTCTACAGCTCAATCATACTAACAAAAATATTTCAGCAATCACTTGACACATCAACTCTTCCATCCCAATGGAAAATTGGGAAGGTGATTCCAATATTCAAATCGGGCAACAAAAGTTCACCATGTAATTATCGACCCATTTCCATTACTAGCACATGCTGCAAACTCTTAGAACATATTATATACTCGAACCTTGGCGCCTTTCTCGAATCTAACTCCTTTTTCTCACCAGCTCAACATGGCTTCCGGAAATCATTTTCGTGTGAAACGCAGCTCATATCATTTACTCATAAACTGCACCGCATTCTTGATCGTTCTTCGTTAGCTGACTGTATTTACTTAGATTTTTCTAAAGCATTCGACAAGGTCTCCCACATACTTCTTTTTCATAAACTTAGTCAACTTAATATCGATAATAGTCTTTATTTGTGGATCAAAGATTTCCTTTCAAATCGTACCCAATTTGTCGTAGCCAACGAACTTTCTTCTAACCAATGTCCTGTCCAATCTGGAGTCCCACAAGGATCCGTACTAGGCCCCCTTCTTTTTCTCATTTTCATTAACGACCTTCCTTCTTTAGTTTCTTCTAATATTAATCTTTTCGCTGACGACTGCGTTATTTTCCGTGAAATAGTTACTGATAACGATATTAACATTCTCCAGTCAGATTTAAATTTTATATCCCACTGGTGCAATACCTGGCTAATGGAATTAAATATTAACAAATGTAATGTGATGCGTATCTCTCGCGCATCCAGTAGTCCTGTTCCATATTACCTAAACAACTGTCCTTTAACCGCGGTTTCCTCCTATAAGTATTTAGGCGTTCATATCACTTCTAATCTAAGTTGGTCTCTGCATATTGAGAAGATAATTAACAACGCTAACCGCATGTTAGGTTACTTACGCCGTAACTTTTCTGCTGCCCCTTCGTCTTTAAAGCTCTTATTATATAAAACACTCATTCGATCTAAATTAGAATACGCCACTCCAGTCTGGGATCCAAGCATTAACAATTTGGTTGACTCACTAGAAATGGTGCAGAATCGCTCTACTCGCTTCATCTGTTCCTGTTATAACCGCACTGCTAGTATAACTTCTATGAAATCTGATATATCTCTTCCATCCCTAGCATCCCGCCGAAAATATTTTCGCTTGAACTTTTTCCATCGGCTTTACTATCACCCTACCCTCCGTGACGAATTCATTCTTCAGCCACATTATATATCTAACCGTGTTGACCATCGCTTTAAGGTTGGTATCGAGCCATGTCATACTAAAACCTTTCTTTACTCTTTTTTACCTCGAACTTCACAAGACTGGAATCACCTTTCTTCCGACATTGTTTCCATTAATGATAATACCCGATTTAAACATGCCTTAGCTAACATTGTATAATTATGATTTACCATACCTTAGCATGCTTTGTGATATGTTTATTATGTTCATTATTATTTTGTTATTATGTTACTATGCACTGTGTTTATTCTCTACCCACTCCCCTCTGTAATGCTTCGGCCCTGAGGGTAAAATAAATAAATAAATAAATAAATAAATAAATAAATATGGTTCATAAATTCATTCATCTTGGCCTCTAATCTTACCAAATTTTCGACCCTTTTTTCTATAGCCTGAATAGGGTCGGCGTCTTGAATTTTGCGTTTCGTTGGTGGCGGGAGGGACGCCTCTGTGACCATCTTATCCTGTCCTTGCGGCTGTTGACGTGCCGCTGGGGGGGGTCATCTGTCTAATGGGTTGTTGCGGAGGAGGGGTTGCCTGCCTCTGTGGTTTCTTTAAGTTTTGGATTTCGGACCGTTGCGAATCGACTATCCCCGTTAATTTTTCGACCATTTTCTTTAATTTCTCAATTTCCTCGTCCCGTTTATCCCTCTGATTATTTTCCTGGGAGACCTTGCCCGCGAAATTCACACCCTTACGCTCCTTGCTCCTACCTCGTCTCCATGGGTTGGCAGGGTCCCTTGAGCTCGAGCGCCCCCTGGACTGGCTCCTGGCATGGGAACCGGAGCGTCCTTTGGGCGGCGGCGATGGTCTGCTCTGATTTGCTTCCAGTTTTGGGAAAGAGTCCTCGCGGAACTTGAAGTCTTTTCCCTCTTTGGGTTCGCGTTGTCGACTCTGATGTCCCCCACCAGTCGTCGTTGCTTGTCCCATCTTCTCCCACTGTCGCTTCTTAACTTCGTAGGGAGTGCGGAAGAGTTCTCGGCACTTGGGATCTCCTAGGGCGTGGCCTTTGCCGCACAGCTGGCATTTCAGCTCACACCTGTGGTCACTTGACGGGT
The DNA here is from genome assembly GCF_038994185.2 of Dermacentor albipictus. Taxonomy (NCBI): domain Eukaryota; kingdom Metazoa; phylum Arthropoda; class Arachnida; order Ixodida; family Ixodidae; genus Dermacentor; species Dermacentor albipictus. The sequence goes on along the minus strand of NC_091823.1, from coordinate 159,266,322 downwards.
TCTCGAGGCCGCAGCCCCGGCACTTGACGTTCGTCGGGTCTGGGCACACATCAGCGCGATGTCCGAGTCGGCCACAGGCGACACACACTTCGTATTTTTTGCGGTACAGCTGGCATCTGTGCGGTGCCCCGTTGAGGTAAATCCACCTTGGCACTTCTTTCTCCTTGAAGAGGATAAACATCGACTGTGAATCTTTTCCCAGCCTGCGGACGCCTCGAATCTCGGGGTTATCCTTGCGGTCTAGGCGGTACAGAATTTCTTCGATGGAGTATCCGAGTGGAACCCCGTGGATGACTCCCTTTCCGCAGTGCTCGGGGGTGGCCACGTAGGCGAACGTCTCCACTTGTTCTCCGTCGAACATGAGGTGTTTCACGCTCGCGTACTTCAGCTTCCTCTCCGCACTCGTAGTGATGACGAGAACGGAGTGCTGCTTCATATTTGGAGTTATTATATCTTCCTTCTCTTCGCGTGGGTTAATCCCCGCCGACATTTTGATGACGTCAGTCAGATATGCTGTTCCATATTTTGTAAGCTTAACTAAGCCGCCACGTGGTCGGAGAACAATTTTCTCGGCGCCGTCTGGAATGCGCGTATGCTGACGCTCGATCGACTTGGCCGCCATTTTCCTGCCTGCTTGCCTCTGCCGGGCTCGCTGTTTCGCACTTTTCTGCCCGCTCTTCTCTAGCGGCACGTACCTTCCTCCTTCGCTAGCGTACCATTGTCCTGGCACCGAAGATTCCTCGGGTGTAGTCGCTCCTTCCATAGTAGCCATGATTCACAACTTCCGCGCGACCACGAGCGGCAAACGATCCTCCGGTGGGGACGCCGCGGGCCCGATCGGCCGCGGTAGCCTCAGCGCCTCAGCTACGTGCTGCGTTGAACACACAAAGTCCAAAAATGGAGGAAATAAGGTCCCACTTGCGGAGAAAGCGGTATCCTCGTGGTCCTCTCGAGTTCCGTCGTCGATTGAGCACAAAGCCTAGGAAAACAAGATCGAAAGACTGCCGAAAAAGGCCAAAATTCGCACAGCCCATCGGAAGCGCGTTCTACCAAGAAGGCACTTCCGACGCAGCATCGAGCGGAATTTCGCCAAAAGCCGACGAGAAGAGTAGTGCCTGTGAGATTGGCTGCAGATTCATAAGAAAAGGGAAAAAGCTAGCTGCTAACGATGCCTTAGTGGCAACAGAGGCCGTTAAAGGCCGTAGTGAGAGCGACGAGGTGCTGTGCCAACAGAGGACTGTAGGGACAGCTAGGCCAGCTGCGAACAAATTGGCACAGTTACCGCGCGTGTGCGTCGCTTGTAATGTTAGCGAGGTTGCTAGCGAAGAAAAGGGTACTGCTGACCCGACAGACACGAGCACCCGTGTAGAGCCAGATCTGCGTGCAGAAGTGAAGTGCGAACTGGACGATGCAGTTGAGAGTTGTTCTCGGGATGGCGAGCTCCGTAGTTCACGAGAGAACAGCTGCATTGTCCAGGGATCGGTGCGGCTCTCCGCCAGTCTAGATAGCCTAGATAGGGATGATTCCATTGTTAATCATTCGGACTGTGCGCGTGAGACAGCGATCGATACCGACGGGCTGTGTGCCGATACACAGCGTGAGCTGGGCAATGCAGTAGAGGCCAGTTCGCAAGAGTGCGAGTTGCATAACTCGAGTAAAGCCTGCTGCATTGTTCCAGAGTCGGTTGGGCTGTCCGCCAGTCGAGGCAAAGTGAGAGTAGATTTAAATGTAAATCACTCAGACTGTGCGGGTAAGAGACCGATCCGGGCCGACGAAATGTGTACCGGCCAGCACGAGGCACGAGAAGGCAACATGAACGCAAGTGCAAAGAGAAAGCGCCGTAAAAAGAAGCGCGGTAAAGACCGAAAGACGGTAACTAATGTAGCGCCGCCAAAGATGGCGAGAAACCCAAAACGGCAGGGCGCGAGGAAAGAGGTGCGGCCGTCACGGACGATGTTGACGCATCCAAAACGTTCGAGCCACCGGTCAAAGGGGGACCGCGAAGCATGTTCTGCACGGACGCGGACAAAGCGCACGGGGCAGTTAAACTCCTCGTCGTTCCGTAGTTCTTTTCAAAGCTCAGCGTGCAGTACGAAGAAGCGCAAGGTGGCAGGACGAGACCAGGTGGGGAGTAGCGATGCGGTCAATCGAGTTTGTGAGGAAAGCGGGGCGCCAGGACGCAAATTGGCAGGAGACCGTAACGTCTCGGGGGAGCTGATAGTGTGTCAGCCCTTTTGTTGTTCCTCGGCAGCCAGAGTAGCTTTCAAACCGCGACCACCTCGGGTGCGGCTGAAAATATGAGTCAGACGTAAACGTTTGGAACGGGAGGCAAACAGAGCTTCCGTAGAAGTAAAACGTTCTGTTTTGTTGTATTTTTGAGAACTTGGTAATTTTCGCGATGTAAGTTCCTTTCAATATGTAAGGTATGAGATCTGCTTACGTTTTGTTTTGAGAAGCTCAAGATTTGAAGGAGGCGTTTTTTTTTGTAAACATGTAGTATCGCGAGGTGTTCATTAATAAGTAGATCGGCTTTCTTTGTTTTTGTGTGTCAAGGTTATTGTTGAGAGGCCTATCGTAACGCGCGTGTTTAATTAACCATCTTTTTTTCTATAAGAGTTTTTTTTATTTTCTAAGGTTAACCGCGTAGGTTTTCAGTGAGTGCCTGATTTGCACTAAGAAGCATTCTTAGTTCCATTAGCGCGTGTCCTCTGTGGACGGAAGAAAGCAGATTTATGACTGGGTTGCTCGTGTGTGTTGAGGGCCGCCGTATTCTGACTTCTTTAGTGAGCGTGCCTGGAACTAGTTATTAGAAGACGCATTATTTTAAGGGTTCTGCGGAGTATGTAAGTCCCGCAAGTTTAATTGTTCGTTTAAGTCACGTGTCCTGTAGGACTTTCAGGGAATAAACGTGAGTAAGCGTAAATGAAAAGTTTGCCTACAACGCAAGTACGCGTTCTGCTTAGTGACCACAAGGCTAGTGCGCTTGTGATTACGTACTTGTGAGGTTGACCAGATTGTTCAGTGGCACCAATACGTGCGATGAGTACGCCACTGCGATAGATTGGAAACATGCTGTTCGTGTAGTTAGGCCACTTAGGTTATGTTCGACTGTTTTCATTTGTTGTTTGCAACGTCAACGACCCTTTGTTTTGCTACAACAATGGTACTCTGGTCTTGTCGGCATTTGAGGAGAAATGGATAGCTGTTTGGAAGGGTGGTTGGAACTGCTTTGTGAAAATTGGGGAAATAAAAGATCAGGGTTGGTTTTGACTCAGTAATAGCCTGGCGAGTCAGGGGTGAAGAGCCTGCGCTTACACGTGGTGTAGCGCTGTGTTGTTTTGTTTCTTTGACGTATGTTCTCCAGGGCCCAGGATCCCGAAGTTCGTCAATCGAGGTTCCACACCAATACCCTGCAGGTTCTTTCAGCGTTCCTCATGGCCAGCGAATTGAGTTCACCGGCCATTCAGAACAACCGGGGCGAGGGCGAGCTCTGTTTCCTGCGCTTACTTCGAGTTCCCCAGACCACATCGAATCGCAGCACAACTAATTGAGAAGCGCAGAAATGCGGAAAGCACATTCCAGAGGCGCGCACGTGCAAACAAGTTGAAGGCCGCCACTTCGTACGCCGCCGGTGGAGCTATTCAATGCTTGGCTCTTCCAGAAAGCGAGGGGATAGCCCGGCACTGTTCCAGGTAACGGGAGTCCCGAAGCCAGACGGCTGTGATGTACCGGGAAGGCCTGGCAGCGTCGCACCGGTCGCCTTTGAAGAAGGCATTTGCAAGCCAGCGGGGCCGTACCGCCGGGAGTAGGGGGGCCCTCGGACAATGGGGCCCAAGCGTCCCCCTTGTCCGCCTTTGAAGAGCGCATTGCAAGTCGGCAAGGCAAGACCGCAGGGAGCCGCCGGGTGTGACACCGCCACACGGGCGCCTACCATTGGCCGAAAATGGCGTCATCTGAGCGGACTCTCCAATTGGCCGAACATGACGCGACTTCCAGTCCTCGAAGGGTTTAAAAGAAGGATTCCAGAGATACCAGAGCATTCCCTGATTGACCTCTCTCGAACTTCTTGCCGCGGGCCGCAGCGTCCGAGTTGCTGCCGGCCCGTAATGACTGTATGACTGTTACTTGACTCTCACCTCACTGTAAATAATGTAAAATAAACCCTTCCAAGTTTTTTTTTTCATCCCGAAGTCCGTCCTCAACCCCTACACCACATGGTGCTGGATGGATCGATGGATGGATGTTAAGAACGTCCCCTTTGGAACGGGGCTGTGGGTTGCGCCACCAAGCTCTTGCTATTATATTGTCTAATGGCCTACCTAGGTTAAACAAGAAAAAAAGAAGAAAAAAACACAATGAACTTCCACCACCAAATTTTCTGGTCCCCTATTGCGAACTTTGCTTTTGTACGTCTTCGTTTTTTGTTGTTTCCCTACTTTTCTTCCACCAATCCTCCAATCGCCTCTTACTAATCCCTAATGTGGAAATGTTTGCTTTTCCACTGCTCTCGCTGAACCCAAGGGTTTGAAGGAGGCTAGTGGTGCCTAAATCAACCGCTGGGCAGGCGTCTTCACATACCAATAAAACATGCTCCATAGTTTCCCTAGCTTTACGGCAGCCAAGCACATGCTTCTTCTTCCTTCTTATATCTAGCTTTATAAATGCGTATTCTAAGGCATCCCGATCTCGCTTCAAAAAGTAATTAGCTTCTCTTTGAGTTATCATAAATTGTTTCTTTCCTGATTTTTTTTTCGAAGTAGTTACTCATGGCAGGTTTCTTTTCCAGTGCCGCCGCCCATGAGATTATTTCAGCCTCTCTGACTTTCCGCGTGACGTTCTTTGTTGCTGTGTTGCCCACCCTACAGGCCACATACTTGCTGGTAAGCTTCTTAGTTCTTTTCCTCTACTGTGAATCAATGTTTTTCCTGTACAAATACCTTAACACACTCCCCACCCATTCACTATCTTCCATATTCCTCAGTCGTTCTTCGTAATCAAATTTACTGTGAGCTTCCCTCGTTTCAAAATTTGTCCAGCTCACATCACCCTGCACTTCGAATATTATCGCACGACCATTGAAAGTCGTGCGAAAACCAGGACGTCAGAGACGAAGCGAAGAAGCCGGCACTTCTCCTCACGCTTTGTGGAGCCGACATTTTCGAAGCTGTGTGCGCGCTGATAGCACCGAAGATCCCGGGAGGAGTCAACTTCAATAATTTGGTGACACTTCTTAGGCGGCACTTCGCCACCAGGACATGCGAACTTTAGAGCCGGTACGTCTTTCAAAGACGCGACCAATGGCCAGACAAGTCGGTCAGCAGCTACGCTGCGGCCCTCAGAACCTTGGCAGCCGACTGCAACTTTCGAGTGCTGCCTTCGGCTGCAGTATTGACGACGTCACCTGACACCCAAACGACCGCTTCCGCAGCGAACCCAACAATGCTGCCCCAAGATGTGATGCTCTGAGACAGGTTCGTCCGTGGCGTCTGGGATGAACATCTTCAGCAGAGACTGCAGAAAAAAAACCGGACATTTCAACGCGCTTTGGACATAGCCCTGTCAGTGGAAAGTGCGTCAAGGCATCAGCGAAGAATCAAGGGAGTATCAAACTTAGGGGAAATTAACAGGACGTTGCAAATCAAGACAGGAGGCAGGCATACGTCACCACGATATTGCTATCGATGCGACAGCTTGCACGACCCTAAAACATGCAAATTCAAGACAGCCGAATACCGTTTCTGCCCCAAGAAAGGTCACATCAAGCGTGCCTGCATCTAGAAGAAGAGGAAAGAGGCGGAACCATACTCCGACATCAAGCAGCAACGGGCACACAGTGTTAACCCACCGCCTGTCAGTGAGTCCTGCTGCAAGCTGCACACAGTAAGTGTACGTACACACTGCCCCAAGTTCCTCGTGGACTTGAGAGTGGACGGAAAGCCGCTCCAGTTTGAAGTGGACACAGGTGCGCCATGCTCCCTGATAAGCGAGGACACGGACTACAGAACGAGGAAGAAAAACACTCCGTGGATTTCAAGCGAGCCACTCGATTTGCTCCGCACAAGTTCATGTGAGGTTGAGATCAAATGACTATCTACGGCCATTGTTGGTTATGAAGGGCACTGGGTGCAACCTCCTAGGAACAGACTGGTTTTCGGCACTTGACATTCAGGTGAAGGGGATCAACCACGTTGAAGAGCAAGCACCTGAGATTACAGATGTCCTGGGATGACACCCACATGTCTTCAAAGACGACATTACACGGATTATTTAGTTCGCCTGAAACTTGAAGACGGCGCAAGGGCAAAGTTTTGCAAGACGTGCGGTTCCATGCATTGGCACCATTAACACGCTCTACAGCGCCAAGGCGTCCTAAAACCAACGCAGCATACCAAATGGCAGCCCCATTGGTACTTGTTCGGCAGAACGACGGTACACTCGGTGTCTATGGCGACTAAAGGAGTACTGTTATTGCAGCAGTGAAGAAGGCATCGTACCTGCTACCAACTACAGATGAAGTGTTCGCAAACCTACACGGTGGAACCCTTCTCAATGTTAGATCTTTATCAAGCATATCAACAACTGAAAATTGACGAAGAAACAGCAGCACTGCTCACAGTGAACACCACAAAACGACTATTGAAGATGGAATGCCTCCCGTGCTAAATTTCTGCTGCACAAGCTATCTTCCAGTGCATGATGGAAACAACGTTGGCTGAAATTCCAGGACAGTGTTTACCTTAACGAAATCGTTGTCAACGGGAATGGTGCAAATGAGCACGCATAGCGTCTGAATCAGGTTCTGTCAAGGCTAAGTGAGAAAGGCCTACGCCTCGGGAAAGAAAAGTGCACCTTAGGATTCACGTCAGTTAATTGAGTGTCTGGGACACCAAATTAATGCCAATGGTGCTGGTACCGATGAGGAAAATGTTGAGGCTATGCTTCAAGTACCCAAACCATCTGACAAGACATGTGCAAGGGCTTTTCTGGGCCTTATTTCATTTGACGACCGCTTTTTGGAGAACGGAGCGGAGGTCGCGGTGGAATTGTATAGGCTCCTAGAGAAAATCACGCCCTAGAAGTCGGAGAGCAAGCATCAAGCCGCTTCCGAGGCGCTTAAAGAGATGATCCGCGCATCTACAGTGTTCGCATACTACGACGAGGCGAAGCCCCTTCTTTTGTCCGTGCACGCATCGCCGTACGGCGTCGGTGCAGTCCTCGCTCAGGAAGACGCTATTCGCCGAGAGGCGCCCGTTGCATTCGCTTGGTGAACACTGGGAAGCGTCGAGAAGAACTACGTACTCCTAGCTCAACAATGAATGTGTAGAAGTAATCTACGGCATCAGTCATTTTCACAAGTACATCGCTGGCTGGTATGTGACCATGATAACAGGTTACCAGCCGTTCACTGGAATCATGGGTGAAACAAAGCAAGCACCCCGGGTCCTTTTACCAAAGATGACGTAATGTTGCCTTAAACTAGCAACATACGATTGCAAGTTGGTGTACAGGCCTGGCCGACTGCACCAAAATGCGGACGCTCTCGGCAGACATCCGCTACCGGCACAAGTGAATGAGCCTTATGCCCCCCTAGATGTGCTCATGTTGGCTACCACGCCCAGCTTCGAGCTTTCAGCGCGTCAACTCGCGCGAATGACTCAAGAGAACTCACTTTTTTCCCAAGTGCTGGAGGCTGTCTCAAACGGCGAAGTTAATATACTGCCAAAAGAACATAATTCATCGTAGCGTAAACTGGAGAAAGAGCTTTCAGCACAGGAAGGGTGCCACTGTATCATCCTACAACGAATGGCCCAGCAGAAAGGATGGTTTTTGAAACGAAAGAAGCATTAGCCAAAAAAAGGACGGAACATTCGCGTATAACCTGGCCCGGTTCTCGCTAAAGCTACAACCCCCCATCTCCATCTCAACGGGCAAAACGCCAGCTGCACTCATGTTCGGGCGCGAGCTGGATACAGCTTTCACGCGCATTCAGCCCCAAGCAAAAGCGAACAAAACCCATACCAACTGCAACAGGGACACAGTGTCGAGAGCACTCGCTGTCGGACAAGCAGTTTTCTTTCGAAACTACGGAGGGAATCCGAAGTGGACGGAGAGAACCGTTTTGGAAAAGCTAGGCCACAGATCGTGGCTCACAAGCGTAGAGCCCTTATCCTGTGTCGCCGAATCTTCTATGCGGTGTGTCAAAGCGCTGGGCTTGATGTGTTCACATTATCATCGCACTAACCCGTTAGGGCCTTTAATTATTCGGCGACACGGAATAAGGGCTCTACGCTAACCGCGAGCAGTGTCCCGCTCCCATTTATGCTTTGGATAGAAGCAGGTAACTCCATGTCGTCGGAGGCCACTGTCTCAGAAACGCTGGAGCCTTCGCAATCATGAATGACCAAATCAGAGATTGGCACTGCCCCTGAGACCAAGTCAAATACTACTGCACCCCGCAGGGGCGTCTGCGTCAGCAGGCCTTTGGTTTGTTGCAAAGTTGCAATTGGTGGTATGGCGTTTGCTCCAGACTTAACACATTCCCTAACCCTCTAGCTTACAGCCGCTGTTACCCGGGACTGTATACAGCCGAATGCAAAATCTGCAAAGGCAGGACCGACCTTCAGCAAATAGTTTGCTCGTGCCCCCTCAAATGTAGCCACATCCAACATAAAGATCACTGTTCTTTAGAAATCAGGTCTGTGGAGCAGCGGGAGACCGTGCTGCTCAGCTCCGATGCGGAAGTGCAAGTCCGACTCGTCCGGATGTCTTCAAACGCTACCGGGGCCCAAGGGCTCCTGGCTGCTACCGAAAGGGGGGAAGAAGAGAGAAGAGGATCCTCCTCCTCTTCCCCTTCCCTTGACCCCATCTCGGGCAAACAATAAAGTTGTTTCTCTCTATCCCTCTCTCAAGTAATGTGTAACATGCACATAAATTTACATTGGTTAGCGTTTATTTCCATGAACCATCGGGTACACCAATTAGTTACGGAATCAAGGTCAGAGAAGGCTGTGATAATATCTTTACCATTTCTTTTTATTTTATAGATAACTCAATCATCAGTGAATAGATGAACGCTGAATAATTATTACGCAATCACACTATAGTGCCGCGCTTACAAAATTCAAGCCTATCTTGCTTGAGTCGCAGTTAAAAATGAAAATAGACAAATTCGTAAGAGTTCGAAAGACTTCGAAATTTAAACCCGCGGTTAGCACTAACGACTTTTCATCTTTACTGGTCTTATAGCCATATTTGTTTTTAGATCGCAGCTCTAATGCGCCCGTTCCTGAGGCAAGTGTCGGCATGGGTCTCGGCGTAACCGAACGAACGAGCACAACAGCGAAGAATGAAAGAGTGAACGCGGAGCGTCAGACGAAAAAAAAGGCGAGCCGCGATCAACGGACACCAATGAGAGCAGCCCCTTCAGTGGCGTGCGCGCGGGAAACCGGTTTCATGCGGACCCGCCCGACCGATCTATGCGTACTCGGATCTCGTCTCAGCCGGACCGCTAGTTTCGTACTATCGTCTACTCGCATCAGCTCTTGCTTGGTTTGCTTGGCTTGCTTGGCTTGGTCTCGTTCTCGCTTGTTCCGATTGTCACAGTTCGTGATTGTTTTGTAATCTGATTGTATGCCCAACGCCAACTGTGTAGTACTTTCTGGAAGCCAAGTGGCGCCAACGATTACCCCGGAACATTCGACAAGATCATATTTTCGACCGATTGCCGACTCTGCTTCAATTTGTTTGCCTCAGTATGTCGCGAAATCAAAACACGTATAGAGCTGCCCTCAAATTTCGCAATAGGGTCATTCCATGCCAAACGTCCCGACCCCAAAAGTGACCATCGCTGAAGTTCCTGAAAAAATTTGGGCTAGATTACTTTTGTGTGAATAAGCATTCGCCAAAGTATTTTCGTCTAAAAAAAATTTTTGATCACGTGATCGCTCTTTGAAATTTCCGGGAAGAAGCAAAAGTTGGTTGGAGGTAATTTTTTTTTATTCAAGCCTGAAAGTAGGTACAATAACAAAATTTATTTTAGAACACTGTACTGGCATCCTTCTTTCATATTACGTTATAATTGAATCAATTTTAGAAATTTCCGAATTTATTTGGCTCAGTAAAAAAGCAAGAAAAGTTGCGTTTTCAGACATTTCTTGCATAAACTGCGTTGACTTTTCAGCTGCAATAATTTTTCTGACTCTTTGCCTTTTGCTATATTGTATGTTGAAAATAATTCCCACTTATTAAGAAATATATTTTTTGAAAAAAAATACCTCCAAAGTTGGAAAAAATTGACTTTTTGGCGACATTCAGGCCACATTTAAGCATTAAGGCCCTCCAGATAAAAATATGTCAGATAGGTCAATATACGCACCGGCCTCTCACCTTGTGAAGCAAAAAAAAAATTTTTAAAGTCGGCAATCCATGTCATTAGTAGACACTGCTGAGCTCGGTCTCACTGCACGATGCGTATGAGCCACCAGAGAGTTTTTGGGCTCACATATACACTCCGGCTCTTTGCCGAGCGAACGTTGACTGTGTCGGCTATGTCGCTTGACGTCAGTCTAAACACATCGTAAATGGCCTGTTTTTGTCAGTTCACCTCTTGTCATTTTTGTGGCTCGGGGCTGTCAGGTTGGCGAACACGGCATCGATGTGGGTGTCTTGCAATAATAATTAATGGCTAACTTTGCCTCCTGCAGAGCGGGAGGCAACACGGCCGCTTCTTCTCTGCTGTTCCGCACCAGAATGAAGACGGCTGTTGACCGGGCCACCGACGCTCACAGCTGGAGATTAGAGCCTGATTCAACTTGTCGGTTGCCTTCCGTTTTTTCGTTCACTCATGTTCAACTCTTCACACATGAACCTTTACAGGCAAATGAAAGACTCCATAGAATTCATGCCCGCTTCTTTACTTCAACTTCTTCGGTATTTGAGTATGAGGTGATACCAACCCGAAGAGTTGAAACCGTCACTGGTTTGAAGTGGTGGAATAATCGCGTTCCTTTAACACCGGTTGCTGTACTGAATCTCAAACCAAGCTCTGTTCTTTTTCCTTGTATTTTGCAATTAGGTACCCACATTACTGTAATTCCCTTGATATTAGTTTTCACCCAGTCAAACAGATCCTCTGGAGATTGAATCTGGCTGTGATATGGCCGCTGCAAGCTTGCTCTTGCTGCCAGACGTTTGAGTGTGCCGCCGACACCATCGCATGCACTTTTGCCATGTGAAGTGGCGAAGAAATTCCATTTTGCCGATAGATTAAAGTCCTGTTCATGGTAGCAAAGATTCAAAAAGTTATTTATGTTCTTATATTGTAATGAAGCTCCATCAGAGAAATAATGATTTTTTTTTACTTCAGGCAGATGTTGTTTTACTACCTCGAGCACTGCACTCTGAAGTGTGTGCACTGCGACTGTATCATGCTCCAGGCAGTCAGAAACAACAGCGAAACAACACGCGGAAACCTCTCCAGGGTCGCTTTGCGCCTTCCGAAAATAGACAACTACGGGATGTATTGTAGCTTGGGTGTTAACCCAGTGGTACGACTGTGGTGCGTCCTGAAGTATAAAACTGTAATTTTCCGTGAAATCCAACACCATGACGACCTCGTGTTGGCTTAGGTTAAACTTCAGTTCTCGAAAGCAGCGAGCTTGTTGCTTACTGATAAAATGGTGGATCTTATGTTGATTCAACATGTCTGTGAACTTTTCGGAAAACTCTTCCGATGTCAAAACCATGGTTTCGAGTCCACAGCGGACTCCACTTATCTATTGCCGGACAAGGATGTTGTCTCTGCTCTCTGAGACATGGGCAAGACTTTGTCGAAGCAGATTCTCAGCGTGCTTTATGCCAGGGCAGGATGCGCATTTGCCGAAAATGCAATCTTGGTTATCAAGTCGACATACAAGTGTAGCCAGGAGCTCTTCAGTTGTCTCCTTGAGCCCTCTAGAATGAAGCATTAGTTTGAAGTCCTGATGGCTCATGCAGACACACACTGTGTGTGTGCCACTTCCACCAGCCAAAACACAGTGGGGAGGACGCAAAGCGGCGAACGTTGAAAAGCCACACTTTAAATTGTAAGTCTTCTTCCATTCTTCATGCATTTCCTTCAGGTTCAACAACAATAGTCGCTTTTGATGGCCTTTCAGAGTGTCCTTTTTTCCTGGTAGGCAATAAGACACAGAGTCATCCTCGTAGAAAGCTCTGACCGATGACTTCACTTCCTCACTAACTGGATGACCACGTCTTGTTTGCGGCCTGCCTAGAATCCCACTGTTAGACTTGACTTTCATTGCCTCGCGAACTTGTCGTGCCGATGCACCAAAGAACTCCATCATTTTTTCACGAGACCAAGATTGTGGGGCTAAAGTGAGGTACTGTATTTTTTTTTCTCGGCTATGTTCTTGGGAAAACTTGTTTTTCAAGTCTTGCATCAAGCAGACATAATCATTCAGGAGGAGTTCAGCTCCTTCGCGTTTGTCAAGGGTCGATGGTTGGCACATTTCCGGGGGCGTAGCCTTTATTCCCTTCTCGTTTTCTCGCATTGTTTCCACTTTCTTTTTAGCGTGCGTCTGTCTTCCGCGCTGCAGTTTCCTTTTTACGCTGCTGCCAACATCTCTTTCTAAGGCCTCCTTTTCTGTTCCTGTACCACTTGATTCAGGCTCACTTTCACTACCCCCGACCAGAACGTCAAGTTGCTCTTGTGGCAACACCAAATTTGCCATTCTTTGAGTACTATACAAGTGCCGCTTGCAAGCTTCACAGATTCGATTACCTGGAACCAGGCCTAGAGAAGGGTGGGCATCAACAATGGCCAGTGGGATGACGGTCGACCCCCGGCAATGCTTCGCATGTCTAAAGAATGGGTCTGAGCACAACTTCGAAGCGACTTTAGAAGTCTATCGATGAAGGTAAAGTTGTTTGTGGTGCATACAAATGGTCGCATCGTCACCCAGGCTTCTTCTTGAGCGCAGCGCAAGAAGACGCCGATCTATGTCAGTCAAACTAACTACAGTTGTCAGCCACTGCTCGCTGCAGTAAGTTGTTTTGTGGCAGTTCTTTGGGCCGAAAGAGCATGGCGGAAGTTCGCTTCCTGAAAAATAGTGCCAAGCGTACCAGTAAGCCTCCAGAAATAAGCTCGTTTTAGCTGCACTGCATTCTGTTGGTCTCATTGTCTAAGATTTTGGATTTTCTGACATACCTCAAAACATGCCGCACTGTAAATGGGCTGATTAGATAACCTCAGTCTGTTCACGAAAATATCGCGCAATCGATATAGCAAGCACCGTTTTAGATGATGCCTTGAATTATTATTCTCGTGGAAAAATCTGATTCAGTTCAGGCGCTCTAGGTGAACTGCGCAAAGATTTCAAATCGCAAGTCAATGCTCGAGACATTTTCTTACCTTTAGCATTGCAAGAAATTGATGCTGGAAGGCATGATACTGAAGCTTGGATTTCGCATCCATTCTGAACGTGTTGGACCGAGTTATGTGCCATATTCTTCCCGATGCTCCTTCGTTGCGACAACGTTTGTACGCATTCCCTTAAGATTCGCTCACAGGAAGCCTCGTCTGCCGCCTTGTGCGTCTGTTAGCTGGTCACACTATTTTTATCGGAGAAACACATGAATACAGAGGTAAGGGTAAACAAACATCCCCAGAAGGATGTAAAGCCGTTTTCCTTGTGTTTTCTTAAGCACAGAAAGAGCAAAAACCAAAGAACGTCAAAAATTTTAATCTGCAGTAGCTATATATACTAGCCGCCGTCTGCTGGGCGGCAGACAAGGAGGAGAAAGCAGACGACGATACGGAGACAAGGAGAGCGGCAGCACGTATGCAGTGCCTACTAATGACATGGGTCGCTGACATCAAAAAAAAATTTCTCGCTTCAAACAAAATTTACTCGAATGAAACTTTCTATATCACAAGCTAAGAGGCCGGTGCGTATATTGACCTATCTGACATATATTTATCTGGAGGGCCTTAATGCTTAAATGTGGCCTGAATGTCGCCAAAAAGTCAATTTTTTCCAACTTTGGAGGTATTTTTTTCAAAAAATATATTTCGAAATAAGTGGGAATTATTTTGAACATACAGTATAGCAAAAGGCAAAAAGTCAGAAAAATTATTGCAGCTGAAAAGTCAACACAGTTTATGCAAGAAATGTCTGAAAACGCAACTTTTTTTGCTTTTTTACTGAGCCAAATAAATTCGGAAAATTCTAAAATTCATTCAATTATAACGTAATATGAAAGAAAGATGCCAGTACAGTCTTCTAAAGTAAACTTTATTATTGTACCTACTTTCAGGCTTGAATAAAAAAAAATACCTTCAACCAACTTTTGCTTCTTCCCGGAAATTTCAAAGAGCGATCACGTGATCACAAATTTTCTTTCGACGAAAATATTTTGGCGAATGCTTATTAACACAAAAGTAATCTAGCCCAAATTTTTTCAGGAACTTCAGCGATGGTCACTTTTGGGGTCGGGACGTTTGGCATGGAATGACCCAATAGTGAGTATCTTAATCTTCGGTGAATTTTTTAAACAAGGAAGTGTTGACAGATAATTTAAATATCCATTAATTTGAAGTTTAAACCAAGCACTGATTCGATAGCGGTACAATTGGCGGATGCTGATGACACCAGCATAGCGAAAGAAATTAGCAGTCGCTTTACCGCAGCACCAACTCGGCATTCTCTCGCCTAATTATGAGCTCTGCGGATAATTACTGAATAGTGCCTTTTCTCCCTATTTTAGTAAGTAATACGACGCCCCTAGAAGACATCCACATTGTCCTTGGTCAGCTGAACTGTGAAATATACCACTAACTTCTGAATATGACCTCCGCAAAACCTTTCCAAACATTGTAACAAATTCCCATAAGTCGTAAATTCATACACCAAATTTGTACGATTTATACGCTTCAACGGATGCAACTTGTAGAAATGCGATATTTGTTTTTGATGCTGAGTTGAGGATTTGTAAACTTCGTATTTCTATTTTTTTTAGATTTACCAATTACCGGCAATTCTTGTAAAACATTCCATGGCCTAAATGACAATTCTGTTTGCTGCATTCACTGCAACTTTTTCTCTTAAATGCACCAATTCTCATTCAGATCGGTTGAGCGGTCTTCTCATAACAGCATTCTTGCGTCTTACATGCATTTGAGCAGCAGGCATCAGAGATAGGCCCGACTTAAAGCTTCCTCTTAATGCATCACACTGGTTCTATAGGTAACCCACGGTACATAACGCTCACTATACGCAAGCCCACGGCCGCTGTGGTGCACAAAAATAAGGAAAACCATCAAGAAAGAAAAACCAACGGAAGCTTCGCGGGAGCAGTTATCCCGGCATTTCCAAGTGCCGAGGTAAAGCAACAGACTCAGTGTGGGCGTGTGCGTGTGTGTGTGCGTGTGTGTGTGTGTGTGTGTGTGTGTTTGTGCTTCTTTTATTGTTTGATTTAGTTGTGCATCATAGCATACCTCATGGCGCGAATTTCAAATTCTTTAAGGGGGATACGCCACGTGGTGACGAGAAAAAGGAAACTGAACGAAATGTCCGGAATTTCTGGATATGTGAACCAATTCTTGCGGTAGAACAACTTCCAGCGAATGACCAAATTTGCTATGCTGCCTGGCGAGGGGTGTAAGTGAGCTCACAGCTGTTCTGGAACTTCACAGCGTTAAACTGTTCTCTCTTACGCGCGCGGCCTTCAACTTCAAGGAGCTAACTCACTGTACTGTGCACGAATTGTGGGCGTCGAAAAAAATTGCCATCTGGTTCTTTGTCGTTGCAAAGCTACCAAACGCCGTGTTTGGCTCGGCCTTTTTATGGCGTCTATCGACCTGTGCTTCTTCACTGCAGTAAGAATGTCTATAGAAGGGCGTGAAACTGAGCTTGCCGGTACCTATTCGTGGCAAAAAAACAGCGCGAGAAGGGGACAACAAATACTAGGCAGCAAGAGCACTGACTACCCACAGGTAAAATTGTATTAGCGCACATATGCGCCCTATAAAGGAAAGAGTGTGCTCAAGCGCTTCCAACCACGCGTTGTCAGGATTGGGGGCTCAATCCCATCGCTCGTGATCCGTTGTCAAGATTGGAGTCGGGCATGAATTAGAAGGTAGCTGGCCCATGCCGTCGTCCAACTTATCCACGCTGAGGACGTTGATGAAGGGAAGGACTGCTTCTCATCGAGAACGAGGAATATGGGTTTATTTACAGTATTTATATCAGTCTAACATGACTGTTTGAGAAAGTACATCAGTCTAACATGACTGCTTGAGAGAGAGTGACCTGAGCAGCCGCACAACAGCGCTTTTTAAACACTCGGTCCTCTCCCGATAAAGGTGATGCGAACGTTCGTTTAGTCATCGCAAACTAGCCGCCTCTCCGCGGCACGGTTTACACACACACACGCACACACACGCATACACACACGTGTTTACGGCCCGAAACCGACACCACACGCATTTCATAGAACTCGTAGCCGTTCCAGGTAGCGCGTTGTCTTGCGTCTTGGTCGGTGCGTGGGAAGGAGTGTCCGTCGGCGTTCCCGCGGCAGCTCCCCCGCCCGTAGGAGCTCAGGTCCGCTTTGTCGTGTTGCGCACAAAGCTTGCTTCGTCGAACTCCTTCAGTCACAACGCATCCTAGCTGAACCGACGGAGAGTGGATGATGCGCGTATTGATATCGACACAAAGTTGACTTCGCCACGCCGTTGCTATAGGTTGGCGGCGATGCTCCCGAGATGTTGCTTCCACAGTCGCAACTGGTTGGAAAAGCTTGCACTGCAGCTGGCCGTTCTTCACAGCGTGTGCCCTAATAGTAAATAGTTTGGGCATCTCCAAGCGATGGCAAACAACATCACCTTGGTTCTGTCCAGCTACGTGGCATTTGCATATCTTTAAATCTTGGCGCATGATAGTTGGGACATGATGTCGTTTGCCGTCACTTACAGTTACCCAAACAATTTTTTTTCATTCTGCCTAATTACAGAATCAGCCTTAATTAATTAAAAATTTTCAAATATAATTAGTTGAAAAGTGTAAATGAAAGAACTGCGGTAAAACATGAAAAACTCCCGATACAGCTTTCAGCTGCTCAATGCGTGCTACATAAAAGTGTTTTTTCCGAGCGTCAAAGAAGCCCGCGACTACACACAAGGCGCCTCGAGCAGCTAGTCGCGCGTCAATCTTGCGTGTATTCGTGGGCTTAATCTTGCACGCTCGCAAAAACGCGTTAATGTAGTGCGTATTGAGCAACACAAACAGGCACGTACCCAGGATTTTTTTCGGGGGGGGGGTCTCCAATCCAAGGTGACATTTCTATACAAATGAGGGCGGGGGGGTACCTTTATTAGTACAAACTTAAATAACGCCCACCATTCACCGTAAAAACACGTAAACCCACAAAAGAGAAATGAAATAAGGTGTATTTTACAGGTACGCCTGTGCGATACACCTCTCGTTTACTTGGCAAGCAAAGAACCACGTCAAATGAACTCGCGCAGGAAAGAAGCACAGAAAGAACACTGCCAAGAACAAGTAAAGAAGCGAAAGTGTAAAATAAAGATTGCTTTAGTTGACTAGAACTTAAAAAAAACAGCAGTTAGCAACAAAGGCACATTGACCGCGTGGAGTTAGGTTATTCCGCCAGCCAATCACAGAAGCAAACAGAATCGTCGTCATGCGGCCTTTTCAAGATGGCGTCGTACTTGATAGCTCCGGAGCGCCTGCTGTTCTTGAAGACGCTTTTCATCGGCACAAGCAATGAGGTGTGCATCAGACATGGACAAACTGTATGCAGTTTTCAAAAGTCTGCGGTGCAGTTCATTTCACTGCTGTACCCGTTTTACTCATGAAACTTCACTGCCAACTGAAGTGAAACTTCACAACAAATAGTTGTAGCGAAGCAAGCATGTTATTTCAGTTGAATGAAGAATTAGGGCCGAGACATGGCACCGCGCACAGAGCTACCGCCGCAACATTCTCCAGCATTTGGCCAACACTGAGAAACTATATTGCCGCCCACCCAGCACATTTCGCAGGATAGACCAGCAAAGCTACACCTCATCAACCCGCACTCCTACCCGAGCCCTAAGTGCCGGCATGCCCGGCCAGAGGTACGGCCGAACATCCTCTGTGGAGCTGCTCTGCCTTTGACGCGGTCCGAGAAAGGACACTACGCTCCCTGGGCGGGAACCGACCTGGCACCCTGCAGGAGTGGCTCGACCCGCCATCGCACATTAGGCTCAAGGACGCAGTCGAACTTTGGAGTGCTTTTTTGGACTTTTTCAGGGACAAGAAAGGGCCTGGTCGCCTCTTTGCAGAGCCGACCTCGGGACCACTCCACCTCGAGGAAGAAGAGAGCACCGGTCCCCCTCCCCCTCCCCCATAGAGCACCCCTTTTCTGCTGCAAGGCTTGGCCTATTAAACGCAGAAATAAAGACGTATGTAAAAAAAAAGAATTGGGCATTCGCCATTCCACTAGAGTAGGCGAGGTAAAAGGTATGAGATTACGCGCTAATAATTTAATTTTTGTAGTTACCGCCTTATTTGGGTAACAGAAAAAGTTTAAATTATTTGAAGCCTCGCGGAGGAACAGTGGCTGGCGGTTATAAGGGCGTGGGAGGGGCTTCACTGCAGACTTAAAGGGACACTAAAGCCAAACAATAAATCAGTTTAGACTAATAAAGCATTGTTTGAGAACCCTGCAGGCAGTCATTTCAGAGTAATAGTTCGTTTATTAGATGAGAAAATCAAGGTCGAAGTATCGGTATTTGAATTTCGCGCCGAAACCCCGCCGCCGGTAAGCAGTGTGGCATCAGCGATTCCAAAGTATGTTTTCGCATTTGGGCAGCGTTGGCTGAGTAAAGGTTCTCGAAACTTGCCATGTTTAGTATTCGGTTCCTTTAGAACACAATGTAGTCCGTCTGTACCGCTATATAATTAAGTAGGCCCTTGAAGGTTCCACCAAAATCCGTGATGTCACAGCGACCAGGTGCGGGAACTTCAAGGAGGCGTCGCCACCCGTCTTTATTTCTTGCGCTTTTTCTGGCTTACCAAGAGCCTTATCGTGGTAAGAGTGGTGTGTTTGATGTTGTTGAAAGGCAATTTACTGATGCAGAAGAAATCATTTTTCTCTTTAGTGTCGCTTGCCAGTTGTATCCGACCATAGTAGAGTTTTTTGAATTAGCTCTGGAAAAATTATACAGATATATATATATTTGCGGAACAATCACAGTTCTTTTTGATCCCCGTTTACTGCTCTAACAATTAAGTGCCACAACCGACTCGTATTGTTATTTGGAAAGTTACGTAACGATGCGTGGCCACCAGTCGCGTACAAGCGCGTATGGCGCAGGAAGCTGCGATTCTATATGTACTGCGCCCACCGCGGAAGGTTAGAAAAACACCTACATAAGCACAGCAGAGAAGTGGCTACGTTAGGCGGCTCTAATGATTACTGTAGAAGCGTCATTCAGAAGACACGGAATGGTCATCCACTTCCGGTGGCGTTTTCTCTACTTCCTTTTTAAATAAAAAGATGTTGATCCATATATATTTTCATAAGCAACTGTTAAATTCGTTCATTTTCGCTTTTCCTTCCTTTTTGGCTGTTGCCTTGGTGCTCTCCCTTAGTAGGCCGCTTAATTTCTCAAATCCTTGCGACTCTTGTTTCCATTGTTGCCAATTTCGCACGAAAAGTCCTGTACAATTAGGGAAAAGCCAGACGAGGTAACGGGTGACAGTCATATTGCTTTTGGTATTAAGGGTTATTGCAGGGTCTGATGGTAGACGCTGTTTCACCTTATTTTATTTTACACCTTATCTAACCCATATCACGGGTATATGGTTCCGAGGATCTGTCAGCGTCGCGGCGAGCCTTCACTCGAGGAAATAATGAAATGAAAAGAAGAGTTAAAAACAACTGGCATTTTCTCAGACCGCAACTCGTTCCACGCGCATAAAGACCAGCTGACTACGAACCGAATCCCTTTCCTGGTCCCTGGATCAGTCTAAATGAAGAAGGTTGAACTAATGAAGCAACAATGATGCGCGTGACCGTTGAATAGACGGTGACAACTGAATGCATCTCGAGTTAATCGCGCGGGCAACGAATTGACGAGGAAAGTGGCCTTCACATCCCAGGAGACGCCGATAACTACCGCCATACAAAAGAAGTGAAAAACGCAGCAAAATGTTGACCGCCGAAGAGCTGTCAAGTCTCAACACTGATTTGGCGGTGCTTTAGGAATGTGTATGAGAAGTGGTGGCGTGGGCGGGGAGGAAGGGGGGTATGCGTCTAAATTTCGGAGGGGCGGGTCGCCCCCCCCCCCCCCCCCCCTTGGGTACATGCCTGAACAGAAAGCTGTACCGGGAGTTTTTCATGTTGCTCTACAATTCATGGTAAGGTTCGTTACAGCGCAACACAAGACGAGGACAAAAGAAGGTGTAAAACGACCTACCTTCTTTTACCTTCTTCTTAACCTTCTTTTGTCCTCGTCTTGCGTTGTGCTATAACGAACCTCACTATGAATCCC
The DNA here is from genome assembly GCF_038994185.2 of Dermacentor albipictus. NCBI lineage: Eukaryota > Metazoa > Arthropoda > Arachnida > Ixodida > Ixodidae > Dermacentor > Dermacentor albipictus. The sequence continues at coordinate 159,245,765 of NC_091823.1, read as the reverse complement.
AACCAACTGGCCCACCTTGCTGTCTTGTTGCTCTACAATTTTCTCATTGACACTTTTCTACGAATTATATAACTGGAGATGTCCTGATTAATTAAGGCTAATTTTGTAATTAGGCAAAATGCAAGGAAAATCATCCGTGTATCTCCAAGCGACACTAAACAACGTTACCGGAGGGACAGGGACCTTTGTCAGGCTTGATTGCCTTTAGCCCCTGCCCTTGCAGTGAGCTTTGTATATTGCTTACTGTAAATAAAACACTTACCCTGGTTCTGTCCAGTTACGCGGCGGTTGCATATTTTTAAATCTAGGTGCATGATAGTTGGGACACCCTGTATATGCAGGCGACTTTTTAAAGTATGCGGTCAATTACAAGAAACTGAAACCTTTATTGCAACTGTTCTAAAGAAACAGCTTTGTTGGTTGCAATACTCCAAGGTTGAACACATCTGCTGTCTCTTTTTCTTGTGAATATTGCAAGTAATTTAGGTTGGTTGCACTTTGTTGCATATAACCTCGACAATGCTATTTCTTAAACTAGCGATACATCTATGCTGCAGACTTAGACACCAAGTACAATTCTTTATTCATCAGAATTTTTTGTAGCAGATGTGCATTCTTCATGTACGCTGTACTGCTGCTACTGGGAGGGATTCAGCACTTCTGTGAGGCACTCATTGCCTTTTGTCCCTGCATCATCTTGATATTTTATATAGTTGCAAGAAATAAATGCAAATTCAAATAATGTTTCGGGCCCCATGGTTCCCCATGTATGATTGATAAATAAGTCTGTTAAATATCAATATAACAGGAGCATTTCCACGCTCTGTCACGTATTGTAATAGCAATTCGCTATATATATATATATATATATATATATATATATATATATATATATATATATATATATATATATATATATATATATATATAGTCATATCATAAGAAGCCAACAAACACTGACACCAAGGACAACATAGGGTAAAGTAATTGTGCTTAATAAATGAAATAAAGAAACGATAAAGTAATGGAAATTAAAGTGGATGAAAATTCGGGCCCCTCGGTTAACCCCCTTTCTTCTCGTTATATATATATATATATATATATATATATATATATATATATATATATATATATATATATATGAATTTTCATCCACTTTAATTTCCATTACTTTATCGTTTCTTTATTTCATTTATTAAGCACAATTACTTTACCCTATGTTGTCCTTGGTGTGTATATATATATATATATATATATATATATATATATATATATATATATATATATATATATATATATAGAGAGAGAGAGAGAGAGAGAGAGAGAGAGAGAGAGAGAGAGGGGGGGTCACATCGCTTGCCCATCCCCACTCGAGGGGGTGGGCAAGCCCTGTCACGTGCGTATTGGGGGCGAGCTCCACCACTGGAAAAGGTGGCGCCACCATCGGCGTTACGTGGCATGGGGGATCATGTGGACACAGTGGCCGTGTCGGCTGCTTCGGAAGCGGCGAAGCGAGCTGAAAACGAAAGTTTAATGTCCCATCTGCCCAGTGGTTCTGATTAAGTGGTAAGGCTTTCCCGCCTTGGGTGTCTGCTTGACAACATTTGAAAGTACTATAATCGGTAGTGGCTGCCTTTGGAAGCGTGCAGCATGGCAGGCTACTGTTCGGTGCCGCTGTGCCGGACGTACGCAGCCGAGCCCGGAGTCAGCCTTATTCAAACATAGCCGCAGGACAAGAAGCTGCGTGAAGCTTCGGCTACAACTCGGGTGTGCAGCAAGCACAGACGCGAGGAAGATTTCTACTACGGCGCCGGGACTGCCATGTTCTGTGAATAGCATAAAACGCGCAGTGAGACGCCCGCCCGCGCTCGCTGTCCGGCTAATGGCACAGCAGTTTGGTCTATGAACTGTTGATGCTAGATACTGGCAAGTTCAGCGGGAATGGAAAGGTGTGGTAAGGAGCACATTAAAAGAAGCATGGCATATGGTCATGTTTGTGTTATGAATTAATGCACTGGATTACGACACAGACGCAGCGGGAAATCGCACGCCGCAGAATACCGGTAAACATTCATTGCGACGCAACTCGAGAAATAATAGCGAAACGTCCAAGAATTTAGAAAAAAAAACATAAATATTGAATCGTCGCGACGGCACATCACAGTCGCTGTAGGCGTCGAAGTCTCTATAACGAAATTATTTTTGAACAGCTCGAATAGCGTCCACTAAACAATGGTCGCTTATTGTGTGCTATCAAATGTTCATATTCTGCGGCCTAAAGCACGGCGCGACAAAGCGCTCCCAGCAAAAGCGAAAAATTGTGCGCGGACATGCATGCAGACGCCCACTCGGTCGCTGCGAACCCGTGCGACCGCTGCATTGAGGCTTCATTCTGTTATGCAGACAGCCCACTATAAGAACACATTTCACATAGTTTGCTCTCAGCCGTTTGCCCACCTTTCATGCAAGAAGCCGGTTCGGGAGACTCCATCGCGGCGATCGCGCGCACTGGCGTTCACTGCGTATTCGGTAAACAGATCTGTAAACGATGCTGTGCTTTCAGTTTGCCAGAGATTATTATATCGACAGTCAAAAACAGTCAATCTAGCTGTGGTCGCAGCTATATCGGACAAACAGGTCGATGTTTCAATGAGCGTGCAATGGAACATTGTCGTAATCTGCGCAACAAGGAAGGGAGTTTCCTTGCAGAACATTGCAGAGACTGCTCTAATTGCCGCCCTCAGTTTGACAAAACTAAATTTTTGAAGTATGGAAAAGACAGGTATGAGAGAGAAATTGTGGAAGCCTTTTTCATCAAAAAAGGGAAACGCATGCGTCAGCAGGGCGTCCATTATGCTTAGTGACAAAGAGACGACTTTTTTAGGTTTCATTTAGGCCTCTTTTTAGAGTGATTTCATTTGTTTTACCGTCTGTCTTCCTTTTATTTAACTAGCTCTTATTTTGTTGACGATTTTCTAGTGGCTCTTAAGCTTTTGTTGCTTTTTTTTTTTTGACGCAGACGCTGTTCTTAGACCTTTATCGTTCATCACTTCTGTCCATTTCATTGTTTGTCGCGTGGTTCTTTTCTCGCGCGGTCACATGTTTTATCAATTTTTAGATAAGTGACTTTTAGAGATTTTAGTTTTAACGCAGACACTGTACTTAGACGCATTTTTCATGTTATTTCCGTGTTATTCGTTGGTCATTATTCCCATAGTCGTGCGGGTTTTATCACTGACTGGGCGTTGGGCGTTTGAAGAGTGTTATGTTGTGGATAGATTGGATGGAAGTGATGTGTAGACGGTACTTTTTATGTCTGGTTTTTTGTCCCCGTTGGCTTGGAAAAAAAGACTGTACTATATCAATTGCCTCCTGTGCTGATCCACGTGTGGTTCTTGTTTGCTCTTTCGATAGCTGTGCAGATAACATTCCTGAATGGTCGATAGGTTGCTGGTTTTTACTTCTAAAGTTTTGTGCGTGACTCGGCGTGAATGACCTACATAAGGCAAGCTTGTTGCGAAAATAAACTTAGTTTATTGTTTAAACTTAGTTTACGGAGTGGCGCCGGTCTTGTCGTTTGTGTTCTTCTTCCCAAGTCCTGGTCTTCTGCACCTTGCCTTTACTACTTCAAGCATGAACCAACTAGCCCAAGCAAGAGTTTTACTTGACCCACCTCTTAGCATTGCCTGGGGTCCTGACCATGGGAAACAGTGGTCGCATCTGGTACCTTTCACAAGGTACCAGGCCCCTGCCGCTGTGCAAGGTCAGCGGCGACAAGAGAGACGTGTGTCAACCTTTCGTGGTAGCGTGGAAGGTGTCTATCAGACACTGTCGCTCCATGGGAACAGCACCTTCCAGGCGTGTACCTCCACTGTATGCGCGAGTAACATGAGCCTGCGACCCGCCCTGGAGGGTATCGGCTAATAGCAGCTTCCTATTGGAATCTTGCATTTGACAATATATGCAAGACGTTGGACTTGGCAGCTTCAAAATTGGCGAGAAAAAAGGGAGTTTGGAAAGAGGGAGTGTGTCGTAGTGGCGACTTTGCGCTCCGCTTGTGAAGTCAATGTGGCCGAGATGTTCACAGCTGCACATGTTATACAAGGAATGTGTTTGCCCATCGAGCCCAAGGGGTGGTTCAGTACCCGTTTAAAAATCCAGTTTTATTCCGGACATTGTGGAGATAGGCAATGGGCAAAATGGCAAAGGTATAACTTGGCTCAGTTGTGGACACGCTTTCAAAATATTGTCTGTACAAACTTGTGTGTGCAAGCAAACAGCTTTGGCTATTCGTTTAGACTGACAGTTATGGTTCCTGGGCAATTTATTTTGCCGAGAAATGTGCAATCGTCTGCCCTTGCATTTCCCAGGGATGTTGCCTCGCAATATTCACCAGTCTTTCTGCGGATTGTCCAGTGGTCGCCCTTAGAACAAATTGTGATGCCCATGGATCAATGGAAATGTCTCAAGGAAAATGTACTTTAGATGTCCACCAGGCAAAACATGCATTCCCTCCCCTCTGTGCCCCAGAAATTTTATCTTGAATGCCCTTCCCCGGTCACAACACCTTTAAATGTGCAAAAGCTTGCTCGTTAAATTTCTTTCAAGGCAGACTACACTAATGCCGTTGCAACATGTTCTCTCAACAACCTCTGCAGAGCAATGGCAAATGCAGAGCTTTCCGCAATCGTGAAGAAACTAAGCTATCCAGCTGACCAAACCACGATACATGAAGGTAGTGCGTGCGAGCCCCTGACCGTGTCATGCATAGATTGTTTCAGTGCATGGTGTTGCCTTAACGTGGTGCATGGTGCACACATGCTAGCAGCATCCCAGTTTGGGCCAAGCATGTGCTGTAAGGTCACAGGGGTTGTAATAGTACACCAAAAACTTTATTGTCTATGATACACATGCCTTAGATTGTGGTAGCCTTGCGCTGCATGTGCTAGATGGGAGTGTATGTCTTCACTGGAAGTGGCGTAGGAATTAAGGAAGCGCTCCACAGTGGCATTTTGCACTGGGCAAACAGAAGCATGCAGAACTGCTACAAACATGCTGCCACGAATGCTTACACAAGCCTCGTGGGGTGTGAGCAATTCCGAGTGCTCCTGTTGATACAAAAATCGTACAAAAGCCACAAAAAAGCACAAAGTGTACACTGTATTGTGATGTGCCATCAACCCGCCATGGTGCTGTCAACCAGCCAGCTCCTTCAATCACAAATTGCCCCTCAAAAAAAGTGATGCACAAGCGACAATTCATACACGACTTTATTATTTGCAAGTGGTCTGGAACATTCTTTTAAAAACCCTCGGGCTACGAGCGAAGAAACCAAACTGCCTCGCGCACTTTATCGTCACCCGCATAGGTGGCCTGGTGAGGAGCAATTTATTTCACTGAACGCAATCAATCAGCTGCCCCGGACGAGAAACCCGGGGTCAGAGCAGTGGAAAGCCCACGGGTGTTGCCGCCGCTCCCTGGCCGGCCATGCTTGGTGCTGGAATGCCGGCCCTGCAAGAAAGTGAGAGATGAACACTCTGCACTTCGTAGCACGCACCGCGACCTTTACCACTGAATCCAAGGGTTTCTCCAATTTGAAATTGCCTCTAAGGACGGACCCTAGAAATGAGACCATTAAGCGTGGCCACCAGGTGGGCTCATTTTTGATGCGTTGAAAAAGACAAGTCGATGCCGGAACTGACGAGTGAACTTTTGTTAGCCTCATCGGAAAACTAAATCTACAAAAGACAGACGCTAGGCCACCATTTTTATTTTTATTTAATTGCACTAAAATCAATGTCAACTGATAAAAACAAAGCACTCCATGAATTCAAGGTAACTCGCACTACTAACCCAGGTAAGCAATTACAAGCATCCAGCTCTTCCTGAACCACACATACACACATTGAGCACTGTACTCATTCCATCTTTGCAAGACTCAAAAATTGTGGTAAGCATAGTTGGCCGGTACGCTAAGGTGAGCTTTGCACTCAGATGAGAAACAGACAACCCGACATTCAAATGCAGGAGACGAGATCAGTGCCCTCACCAGATAACGAGGGGGCACCAATTCCAAGCCTGGCATTAGCCAGGTTAGGAGTGGTGGAAAAAGGACAAATTTCAAGAGGGATGGGACGTCGCAGTGTCGGAACAAAATGACAATGAGATACGGTAAAACCTCGATAATTCATTCTCGATTTAATATCAAATTCAGGTAATTTGTAGAACTTATACAGTTCCATATTGTGCATTGCAAATTATACTGGATAACTTGAAAAGCCCTTGCACATCCATCCGGATAATTCGTAGTTTCTGGTTGTGGCTCCTGAGAACAGTATGCTGCGATGCACTTCGGCTTCAGGCAGAGTAAAAAATGCGGTACCAGCACATTTCGCCTGATACCGGAAAATACAGTCAACGAGTGAATTTTCTGACGGCCAAATGTTATGGTGCTCGCGGCACCGCCACGAGCCCCATAGAATCAATGTATAAGGACATCTGAAGTTTCGGACGTTCGAACCTCCCGCCGTCCAATTTTCCAGACTTTTTGACACAACGGAAGGCCCTCTGGCTCCTCGCGCAGCGCCCTTGCGAAGGAAATCGACGTGCAGCCGAAGCATATCACCGCTTGGAACCACAATTAGCCGAATCTAGCGTTCACTGACTGATTTGGTCTGGCCACGCTGGCTATGTTCATCGCCGCACTTCCGCCTCCGGCGAAGTTTCCGGAGCGACGCCATTTCGTTTGTTTGCTCAGGCCACGTTTTGGCTAGCGTAGTATGTGGTTGTGCTGTTGTGTTAAGTGTACTCTGCGACGCTAGGCCTAGGTGCTTCGACGCTCGTCAGCAAACTCCACTGTTCGCAACTTGAGGATTTCGCTTGCCTTCGATGGCCCCCACTCCGTCTTCGTCGTCCTCGCCGATGGCATCGAAGCGCGGAAAGCAGTACCGTCGGTTACTGATGGAGAAGAAGGCCGCTTTTATTAAGCAAGTCGTGAGCGGCCGATCAACCGGAACTCAACCGGAACAGCATGCAACCAAAACGCCGTCCAAACAACAATCAACAAGTTCTTCAAGCCAGTGCAGCAATAACACCAGCTGCCCGACGATGCACATGTACATAGTAAACCGGCAGTCGGTTGCATAGTTTTTGAACGCCTCTTTTTATAGCCACTTCACTGATGCTTTGGCAGGGTTTCGGAAGCCTGATACTTCGCCCTTTACCTGTAGATCCAAGAAAAAAAGGAAAAAGGTGTGTTTCTTTGCATGCATTCATTTTTTCGGACTGCCTGAATTTTCGGATGTTCTGATGTTCCCTAGAGGGTCTGAAAAATCTGTTGTTGACTGTATATGCAGTTTTCGCTAATTCAACCACGTTTCAATTAACTCATACCACCCGGAGTGTGGCGACAATGAAGTGCCACAAATGTGGAGAAGATATGGCAAAGAAACCAGACAGAAGGAACAACAGGTGTGCTTGCAGAGGCTACTGAGGTGGCGACGTGACGCGCTACCCAACACCACTGCTGTCAGCGGTCATGCCATGGAATCGTGCACTCACACTAAATTTCGTCAATATGCAATATTATATACATCGCAAATCATCCACAAAGAAGTCAATCATAAAGAAGTCGAGCATGCCGCCATCGCTACATGTACCACACTCATGCATGTGCTCCCAGCAGTTTGAGGACTGAAAATTGAATTGGCTTTGCTGCACGGGTACCATACCCAGAGTTGTGGTTTCATAACTATTACAATTTGGTTGTGCGAATGTGGGAGGTTAGGGTGCACCTGGGTGCAGGCGTGGCGTAATTTAAGCGAAGAGGAGCATTTTGGCACAGCACGCACCAGCATTTCTGTTTCGGCACAAAATGATGCAAATGGCATGGCACTTCCATCACTGCAATATTATAATTGTCCGACTGAAGGGTTTGAACACGGAACCTCTAGCACAGGAGCCCGATATTGAAACGATTATGCCACGGACACATGCATCGACAAGCGTCACAGAACACCACTAAGAATCTCCTGCGAGCAAGCCAGTGCATTCCGACGTGTGGCGCATTTCCATTTGGCCATCTCTGCAGCCAGAACCGCTGCAATTAGTAGCAATTATGCGTGTTTGCAGAGTTTTATTTCCTTTGGCATTTCAAAAACTGTAGAGTCGTTTGAAACTTAGGCCAATGAAAGCAGACAAAGTGTAATAAAGCTACAAGAACATCTGAGGCTACAAGCACAAAAAATATTACGGTGACTGAATGATCACAGCGCCAGAATTCCCACTTGTAATCATTGCAGGAAACTTCATGCATAGAAGCAGACGTGCTATGCTAACGTGGAGGATGACGTCATCGACAGGGTCAGAGCAGGCAGAGACATTTGTGCACCTCCTTTAGTGACGGTTATTCAGTCCCCGAACGTCATTCGCAGCTTTGTTCAGTGCAGCAGTGGTGACTACGAGACGCTGCGCATGATTACCAGGCTAGAGATCATGGGCAATATCCTCGGGCGATCACTTTTACAATATTTCACGACTCGGAGATAGACGCAAGCACGTATACGGCCGACAGCATTACTGGAATTATGTCAAGCTCACTATTTTCACCAAGCTCATTACAGTGACGTGTCCCGCATTACAGTGACGTGTCCTCTTACGGATTCCCATCAAGTGAAACTAGCATCTACGAAAATTATTGCCCAATAATTTCCCCATGATTGCCCTTGGTGCAGCAAACTACTGTATGAAGCAACCTTGCATCAATGATTACTCTGAGTAGTCCAGCTACACGTAAAATAAACTTGACATGCTTGTGTCACACCGTTTTGCATTTTTTCTGGGGTTTTTTTTTTTTACTTCTTTTTGTGTAATTCAAAAACCCACTTCATTTGAAGATTTTTCGAGGTCGAGCAGACTTAAAATTAACGAAGCTTTATTGACTTTACATTGCAATGGCTTTAAGCAACAATTTTAGACTCGTTTTAGTGTGAAAGCTATGGCGAGCAGAGTGTCACTTCTGTTTCCTGCCGTGCCATGCAGTGCCACTCGCCACAATGTTTGCTCAACCGGCCAAGCTACTTACCATCGCCGCATGGTCAAAGAGGAAGGAGTGGTTTTGCTCGTGTGCTTGTTTACGCCGTATGGGAATTTCAAGAAAGGATACCTAAAAGCATCCTACCAGAGGACGTTACATTTTACAAATACATACAGTTAAACCTTGACATAATGAACTTCAATATAAGGAAGTGTTTACCTTTTGATAATTTCTTGTCCATAGAACACGATGCATTTTGAACCTCAATATAGCCAAGAGTGTTTATACAAAATTTCAATATGGTGAAATTTCTTTGCCGCTGTGAAGGAATATCGAGGCAATAAATGGAAACTGCAGTGAACACAGATCCTCAAATGGTTGAATTAGAGGTGCCTGCTTGCAAACACTCCTCTCAAATCACGTCCAGCACTACAGACAGCGACTGCAGAAGCGCAGCAGCAAGACAACTTTTGCCGTCAGCTTCCATATGAAGTCCAAGTACCTTAAGGGAGCTTTAGGCGATTGTAGTGACCCCCTAGGGTTGGCTTTTCCACATAGCTCAGGCAACCAGTGGCTGAGTTAGCAGCAGTTTGAAGAGCAAGGCAACAAAGACATGTTACGTTTGTGTCAGGAACCAGAATATAACATAAGGTGCATATTAAAGCCAGAAGTCGTGAAGAAAAGAAAAAGCTTGTATTTTGTGCAACTTGATATTTTTGGGAATGCGGTACTAAGATTACACTAGAGTCACAGACAAATGAAAACGAAGTCCAGCACTGGCTTTTAGTGATGATGAATGACATTCTATCAAATGGCAAGTTCAAGAGCTAGGTGCGGCCAGTGCCACAGGTTTGTTCTTAGTTGCGTGCACTGTGTTGTCTATGCTTCACTGATAATGTACAATATCACAGCCGATGTGTGGCGTTATCACCTTGCATTCTTTGTGGATTTTACTTAGAAGTGCTTACCGGCAAAGGTTTCGATCACAAAATGTGTTCCAGCAAGCCTGTGGCCTGCTTTTCCCAAACTCTTTAGATTAAGTTTTTGGATGAAAGAACAAGTTTAACCATACAGTCGAACCCACTTATAATGATCCTAGATATAACGATCCATCAGTTATAGTGACCATACTTCAGTGCACTTATGATTTTCCTATCCTACGTCAAGAAATAAAAAATATTTTTAAGGGGTCCTACTTTTACTACAAACACTTAAACATCATCACAGTAAAGATCAAACAAACAAACAAACACAGGCCTTCTAAAGCGTGAGAGGAGAATGCGCTGCGCTCCAGTTTAATCACAACGAAGATATGGTCTCCTAGATCAGCAAGCACCGCACACAGATTTCTGACATCGCAAGCAAGGTCACTCACTTTCCAGGCATTTCTCCAGAGGCAGAATGGCAGAGATTAAAAAAAAAAATAGGAGGGAGCATGAAGCCAGGCCGTCAGGTTTCACATGGCAACCTCTTCTGACACTGTTCTCTAGAGTTACGAATGCCTACGACGCACCAAATGCTAAGAATGTCTTGGAATATCCAGCAGCCGTAGAGGAGAGGCGGTTGCCTTGCCAACGCTACACTGTCCCGAGGCTAGCTGCCTGCATGTCCGATGTGTCAAGTGCACGAGTGCCGTGATCGAAGTGGGTCAGCCATGCGAAGGCGATGATGAGACATTGCAGCAGTGGCATGAGCGTGCCGTAGAAAGAATTCGAACAGCAACAACAACACGCGAGCAGAGAGAAAAGAAGAAGTCTGGGTGACGTGGAACAACAGGCCTGCGCGGAGGAAGGAGTTCGCAAATGCTCCAGGCGCAGGAGTGAAGTCGTCGGGCGTCAGGCCAGTGTTTCGCACCTTCTGCTGGATCAATGCAACTTTCCAGTGACGTGTCACCACGTTCTCACGAACCGCGTTCTCATGATCGCATGCAGGAAGATGCCAAGCGACGTCCGGAAAATGAAGTCCATGCACTGGGAGCAGAGGTGAAGCCATTTGACTTATTGTCTGGCGTCGAGACCTCTACCATGCCAAGGCCACCTGCCCTTGTTCTTAACGACGCAACCAGACTTACTCCTACAGCACTGAATCCAGGGTGTTCGCCTGAGGGGGACTAGGATTTTTCTTCAACAGTGCCTGTCTTCAGCACCGCTTCTATGCTCCAGGGGGCGGCCTCCATCGCCACGTCGAGTTCATCTCGCAACTCCGCTGCGGACCGTGAAACTGCAGGCCCTTTCTGGCCTTGACACTTTCTTTGAAAACTTAATTACGTTTTGAGTATGGGCTTGATTAGTTTGCAGAGTTTCTGTTCCTCTTTGTGCTGGATGTTCTTTAATGAATGTCTTGCAGTGTGATAACGAACGACTTCGACACTTCATGCGCTGAGGCAGTGCCTCAGCTAGGATTAATTAAAAAGAACCTCGTCACAATGTCAAATAAAGCCTACCACAAACCAAGTACACTGGTCGACCTGACGCACTTAAAACCTACCTAGCTGAGTGGTCCAGAAGATATATGCGAGAATGCAATCAGAAACTTTTTGTTTTTATTTCTTTTATGGAGAAGCTTTTTTCTTTCATAATTTCGGATCCGAATTTCACTTTCCTATAGATAGCCCAATACAAAAAGAAAGGCCACAGCTACGTATCATGATCGTCATCATCATCAGAAGAGTCACGTGTTGAAGGCTGACTGCGTTCCTCCATCCATGCTCCTTCCTTGCACAACAGTTGGATTATGTCGTTCTTTGTGGCACACCACATAAAGTTGAGCTGTGTTTGTATTGATTCGTGTAGTTGTTTTTTGTTGTTGTTGTTGTTGTTGTTGCTTTTTGCCAAGATTTCTGAACACGTGTGGCATTTCTTCACCGGGAGCGCCATTTTTGAAGTTTGAAGTGAATGAAGTTTAAATGAAGTTTTTGTGAAAAGCACAAGACCGCAACAAGGACGAAGAAAGAAATCTCTGGCTGGAGCTGCTTGTGCGGTGTGTGCATGTGACTGTTACGGTGTGCACTGGAGCACAGGTGTATGTTGGCATGTGCAATGGCTGAAAGTGTGCCCAAGAAGGGAAACCCTATCCTGATTGAAACGAAGCTTGACATTATCCATGACATTCGATCCAGGGTGAAAAATGCCAAAGTCGCGAAGATACACGATCTTTCTAAGTCAACGATCTCTACAATCATGAAAGATGAAAAGAAGTTGCAAGCATTGACCAACCTTAGCGGTGAAAACAAGCAATGAAAACAAGCGGAAGTGCTTATGCAAAGCTATATATGACGACGTAGAAGAAGCGCTATTCAAATGGTTCGTAGACGCTAGAGGGAAGAACATTCCTATCAGTGGACCCCTGTGGATTAGAAAACTAAGTGACTTTGCATTTCTCCTCAACTATCAGGAGTTCAAGCCTGAACTGCAAGCCATCAACCTTTTTTTTTTTTGCCACCACCTACAGCCCCTCAGCATGAGCATAATTCAAAACTTTTTAAGATCAATTACCATCGCCGAATTTTCGAGAGGCTTCTCATCCACAACCGTACGGACAAGATTCTCAAGATCAACTTGTGGATGGCAGCTCAGATGCTCAAAGGAGGACGGATGGATATGACACGCAAAACTATGCAAAGTTGTTTCAGAAAACCTTTCGAACATCAACCTTTCGAACATCATACTTTTCTGGCCAAAGCAACACAGCTCTTGGTGCACTCAGCCTGGCGTGGCTGTTCCATAGCTACAAAAGCTATTACTGAATGTTTGGAGATTTTGAAGACGTCCTGGAGAATTTCATTATGTGCCTCTCCCAGTAGCGGTAGATTCACTTTTTTGGAAAGGCACTTTAACTTGTAAGCACACAGCGGGAGCCACTTCACAAGGCGGAAAGGCTTAACCTATCACCGGATGGTATATTAGTGCGTTGTAATAAAAGTGCAGCAAAAAAAGATCACTGGGTCGCTATTTGCACACACCTTGAAGGGCAAATCCATATGCAACAAACTATTGATATAACGGCCACTTTTCGCTTAACTATAGAGTTCGTTATAAACAGGTTCAACTGTATATGATGTGGGGTTTCTGGCTCTCATGGCATTTCTCTTGCTCTCGCAGTGGTTGTGTGGAGCCATTGCGTTGTGTTGCCGGGGGCTCCGTGTCCCTCTCCTCCTTGTCTGGACGGGGTGCCAGCGGGTCATAAAACACTGTCACTCTGCTGTCCTCCCGTCCATGCGAGGGTCAACAAGGTGTCCCCATTGGCTGACATTTTGGTGGGATTCGGGCCCTGCTTGCGTGCACTCCGGGTAAGGGCGCGCAAGGTAAGGGCGTGCAAGGCCGGGACCACGACGAGCCGAAGTAACCATCGGCCGGCGGCGGACAAGGGGGGCCGCCGCCGGCAGAGGAACCATACGCACCTTCCGACGCCCAGATGTGGTCTCCCCGGGCCCTGTCTTGCGCGCCCTTACCAAAAGTGCCCGTAAGCAGGGCCCAAATCCCACCAAAATGTCAGCCAATGGGGACACCTTGTTGACCCTCGCATGGGCGGGATGACAGCAGAGTGACAGTGTTTTATGACCCGCTGGCACCCCGTCCAGACAAGGAGGAGAGGGACACAGAGCCCCCGGCAACACAATGCAATGGCTCCACACAACCACCTCAAGAGCAAGAAAAACGCCACAAGTGCCAGAAACCCCACAATGTATGAGGGGCGAAGCTTGCCAAACATTCTTTTTCAGTTCAGTACACTACGGCCTGACCTTGGCTTTAGGCTTGCTGAAATATGAACCACATGGTGAGCAAAGACCTGCAGACAGCATATGAACTATGTTATTGTACTGTTGACCGTGACATATATAAAAACTTGTGACACCTATAAAATCTATGTCTTGCATGAAGGATGATTCTTTCAAAAATTCTCCTGACAGACACAAAACAACAGCTATAGCTGTCCACTAATTTTCATGCAGGATACACTAGTTTACAGGCATGTAAGCCCTCCATACCTTTTATGCAAGCACCAGAAAAGCACAGAAGGGCACTCACCCTGAGAAAGGTGGGGACATGGGCATCTGTGGTGGCAGGCCTGCTGCCATGTTGCCTCGTGGATCCTGTACTCCGCAAGCAGCTCCCTCACCGACAGGACCATAAGGCTGCAAGACGAAGAGAAGAAAACCGATCAGCAGGACTTGACAAATAAGGCATGGTGCGTTTCTGATCTTGGTGTGGAGCAACAATCAGCTGCACTGTCAATGACAAAGATGGCAACAGCTGTGCCAGCCATGTTTAGCAAAAGAACCAGGTGTGCACAACACCATCAGCCTTATCAATAACTCCTGGGATTGCAAATGCCTTGGTTGGGTTGCACTCTGAATCACCTGTTGCCACTGCAGAAGCTGCCAGCTGAACAGTCTCAGAGGCACCCTGATGTGCCAACAAGCACAAAGGTATAGCCCGGTACAGGCACACTGATGTTCATGGCAGGGTCCACAACAGTGTCACCACTACTTCGAAGGTCAGGCTGTCTTTTTGCACCGCCTTTCCCTTTTAAATGAGTTGACGGACACTTTTCAAGCTTGACGTTGAAGAACTGCCATCACAGTAGCAACAGAGCAGACACGGTGAGTGCGCTGGTGGCACTTTCTCACAAAAATCATGCTTCTTTCTCTACAGCCCAAATCACATGCACGAGTGCAAAGACCTGAAATGTGCCCCAACTGGTCCCATGCTGAAAGCCCTGTTAGTCTCCTCCTCACACAAGCACAAAGTGGTCTGCTCCAGGGAGAAGATTCAAATCAGACAAGGTGACCTTTGCTCCTGTAACTTCTCACGCCGACTGAGCTGTTACCCTGCTCGGCAGTCGTGCATTGTCGGCCACTCTTGCCGTGCCAGAAACTCAAGCCACACCTGTCGTGCAATGCAGAGCACTATCTTTAGCTGTAACAAATCTTCTGCTACTGATCCATCACACTCCAGAGCCTTCTCTGCACATGTTTGTGAGTCAAGAAACCCAGTCACAGCATTCCTTGTTTGATGCAGAGGGCAACACATGCCCTGCATTTAACTGCCATGCACGTCACTCTATGCCACCTCGCCTGCTATGGACAGTTAGAAGAAGGAGAAAAAAACCATGTGTCCCATAAATGTAGAAAAGGTAAAGATGGAAATGGCACGAGGTCATTAGTATTTCAGTACAATGATTGATGTCAGGCAGAAGATATGTCAATGAGTGAAGAACTAGCACCGCACTTCCCTATTTCACGGCCTCACCTGCTGTTCCCCCCCCCCCTTTTTCTTGCCTCGCTCCTGCATCAGATGTACCTGCCCTTTTTCCCTTGCACCAAACTGTCCCTCAGAACTTGGCAGTTCTTGAGCTTACCATAGGTGGAGCAGCCTGCGGTGGTGGTGGCGGAGGCGCAGGTGCACGCATCAGGCTGTGGTAGAGGGTCAAGGCATCATTCAGCTGCCGACTTGCAGCCGTCAGAGACGCATGCCGCCGGTCGATGCGCTCCAGCTCCTGCTCTATCAGGGGACCCATTCCTGCACAGCGCTCTGCAAAGAGACACAGCAAAGGCTGCATAAGCACAGCGGCAACAACTTCCACTCGAGTTGAAATGTTCCCTTTAAAAAGCAAGGAAAAGTCACCAATTGGACGAGTTGGCGATTCATTGTCTTGGAAAGAAACATGAACTGCACCACAAAATGGAAGGCACAGATGTACACAGTACTTTCCTACGCTGACAAACACCATCGCTACCGTCGCTACGAGACGGGCTGAGACCATCCAAATAAAGAAGTGCTTCTGCTGCACACCGTGGTGGTGGTTACATGCAGAGTGAAAGCCTTCAAATGCGTACTTAGAACACGAATTCCCGCAGTAGCGCCAGTACAGTCACCGACCAATTAATTTGAACTCGAACGGGCAAGCTAAATAACCAGAAGTCCGAAATACCGGACTTGCCCAAAGATACGCGATTTTATATTCCACAAGTGGCCAGAAAAGGTGTGCCATATTCTCGGATTGTCACTTTCGAGAATAGTACCTTCAATTTCATGCGACTAGCGCAAAACACATTGGCATCTTCAAGCGATGGCATTCTTGGCATAGTGCCAAGTATGCTATCTTGTCACAGTGCAGAAATGCTTCAGCCATCAAAGCGTACAATGCTAGTCACACAAAATATTTCAAAAATGAAAGTATCCTGAAAAGTGATCATCCAAAAATATGACCCATGTTATCAATGCGTTTCTTTGGTTGTATGCTATTTCTTTTCACACTCTTCACAATTTGTAAGTGGTCAGAGCAATCCTCCAACATATTATCAATGGGATCAGCCCGTCATTAACAGTGGATGATAAGAGTGGCATAGAATCAAGCAGAAAGCATTGCTACAAAATTGCGGCCCATATATCAACTAGGCTTAACTAGTTTTGCTGTTGAGGTGGTTAAGTTATGGGGTTTTACGTGCCAAAACCATGATCTTATTATGAGGCACGCCGTAGTGGGGGGACTCCGGACCACCTGGGGTTCTTTAACATGCACCTAAATCCAAGTACACAGGTTTTTGCATTTCGCCCCTATCAAAATGAGGCCACCGTGGCCGGAATTTGATCCTGCAACGTCATGCTCAGCAGCCTAACACCATAGCCACTGAGCAACCACGGCGGGTCCACAGAAAAACCACGGCGGGTTGTGGCGGTGCCGGCAATGTATGAAAACAAAAGTGTCTCTATTTCTGCTCAACTCGATCGCCAAACTCGCACACAATTGTGCAGTCCGATTCCGAATTATTGCACGGCGTGCTACAAGGTGTCCAAAATTTTCGTTGTCCTTATACATTAAATCTAAGGGGCTAGCGATGGTGTCGCGGAGCTGTCCTAATAATTAAACAATGCAAATCATCAGTGTCTGAATGAATTGTTAGTCGGAGACTGTAACAATCATGTGTTCTCAGTGAATTAAAAAAGCTATGTGCTTGAGACAGCGCAGTTGCACATGGGCCCCAACTACATGACATTTACCAGGCGTGCTGTACACTACTTCTGCTGGCTGTTACATTATGTTGACTCACCAACCCAGTTTTGTTGCGCTCTTAGTACAGAGATACAATTAGCCTAGAAATGAAAGTGATGCACCAGTTATTTCACAAAAGTGGGTGCAGAAATTAGCCATTTTTTTACACGATAGGAAAATGCAATTCATCCATGGGTGCACCTGATGAAGGCGAGACAATACAGCATGTTGCTTTTGCAACATGCAGACGCTAAGAACAGCCTTTACCTAATGCTCATCTAAGCAAGTTCCTATTCCTATTTTCTACCAGTGCAGAAATGTAAGCCAGCCCAGTTTATCCCTTTAAGGAGGAGATATATTAGTAACCCCAAAAATTTTCACTTTCTCTCTAAATTTGGAAAACACATTGAGAATACGCATTACTAACGAAAAGAAAAAAATATTTGGGGGGAAATTTGTCAGCTATAGGGGCGAAACACCGGGGAGCGAATTGGAAGTGAGCTTCACTTCAAGCCTCCTATGGCTTTGTTTGAAATTTGTTTAGAGAGCTCTCATCATATGTGAACCGCAGGTGTAGATTTCATTTGCTTTCTGTCACGTGTGTTACTACTGCAGCCGGACATGTTGTATCAGGGCTTGCTTTCAAAAGAAAGCGAATCGCGTGCCAAACATCTCCCTCATCCTATGTTCCTGCTCAAAACCAGCAAATGACGCTTGCCGCTACTCAAAATTCACTGTTGGGCAGACATTAAGTCAGAAACTGTACTCATTACTGAACCTCTGCAAGAGAAAAATCTATGTAATGGCAACATTCGTCCAAAAAGGGTTAAAGGGGCCCTGAAACACTTTTCTAATTATAGAATGTCCTCACTATTAGAGGACTCCGTCTCACAAATTCTCATACTGAAAAAAAATGTTCGCATCCTTCAACTGTAAGTAGAGTTCTCGAACCAATACCCGGATATCCCTCTATTTTCATCTGTGCTAGCACGCTGGAAGCTATACAGCGGAGAAGCCAAGAGAGCAAAGCTGCGCCCGACAGTCAAGTGTCACGGCACCAAATGGGCTTGTCATGACATTCCGTGATGGTCGCGGTAGGCTATGCTGCACAGCATGCCGCTGCCATCTCAGAGGCCATGTGCAGCAGACGCAGATACTATAAAAATTAACTAAATTCTGGGGTTTTACTCGCCAAAACCATGATCCGATTATGAGGCTTGTCATAGTGGGGGTCTCCGGGTTAATTTCAGTCACCTGGGGTTCTTTAATGGGCACTCAATGCACAGTACCTGGGCGTTCTTGCATTTCGCCCCCATCGAAATGCGGCCGCCGCAGGCGGGATTCGATCCCGCGCTTAACAGCCCAACACCATAGCATTTAAGCAACCACGACAGGTTAGCAAATGCAGCTACACACAATTGTTGCTTGTAGGCTGGGAGTACAAAGATAAAATGATTTTCACGTCGTTTTGAGATCCCAGACATACGTATTTTTCATTTATTCAACTCACAATTAGCAGTTATGCATTACTGAGGATGCTCTCGCGATCACAATATCAGCCAATAGCATTGGTGGGCCAGCTGCTTTCGATGACCTTGCATGATGACATTGCAGAAGTGAGAGTAAGCAATTTTTCACTGTGTGTGACAGCAGATTGTAAATCTACTGCTGCAGGCAATGCAGTAACACTTCACTGCTATGTTCACAGCAGCCTCTACATCGGATCAGCAACAATTTCTTCCTATGTTAAAGAAGTGTTTCAGGGCTTCTTTGAGACAGTATAGAGTCAAATTCCGTGAATTCGATCATGACGAGACCGACTAAACTGGTAAAATTATCCTGCAGGCAGAATTGAAAACAATGCAGAAAACATGTCGTTAATTCACTTGGCAGTATTTGGCTTTAAAGTTCGCTTCACTGCAATACAGCTGTGTTATGAGGTGAATGCTTAAAAAAAGTTTGCGCGGAGACACGAAGACAACGCCGAGAAAAGACAGGGACGAGCGCTAATGCACAACTTGTGAGTTGGTGCTCGTCTCTTGGCGTTGTCCTCGTGTCTCTGCGCAAGCTTTCTCAGTATGCCTTATGCATTTTGACCTACTAGCCCAACCTTCTGCTCTCCTAATTATGCAGTGAAGCATGCTAAGGGGGAGGGGGAGGGTGAGGTGCCGCTGTTATGGGGCACAGCATGTGTTCCTTAATTTACACACACACACACACATGCAGTCTCTGCTCCCAATATGAGCACCGAGACACCTGATAAGTTCACGGGCAGGCCTT
This sequence comes from Dermacentor albipictus, assembly GCF_038994185.2. Lineage (NCBI taxonomy): Eukaryota > Metazoa > Arthropoda > Arachnida > Ixodida > Ixodidae > Dermacentor > Dermacentor albipictus. Next base: position 159,226,456 of record NC_091823.1, on the reverse strand, counting down.
CAGAGTTTTAGATAGACCCCCTCTGTTTTGTTGGCTTTGAACTTCTCCTCGACTTCCCGAGTTCCTTTTACATTACCACCTTCCTTTTCGCTAGCTTTCCCAAAACACAGATGACTTTTATCCGCTTCTCGGTGCACAGTGCTTGCCCGGGTGTATACTTAACAGGCATGTACTCGGCCCAGTTAACATTCTCATATACAAGACATGCATGGTGAATGAAACGAGGGCTCAAATCGCCCCAGCAATGTCAGAAACCACTCTAAATGGCTACCAGTATGCTTACTAGGTGTCTACATGCTCGTGCTGTTACCGGAGACAGCACACGAGTGCACATCTACACACATTATGTCCCATGACAATGGCCCCTTTCCATCCTTGGTATGCTTCACCGCATAACACGGCTGTATTGGGCGAAGCTGTCTGGTTAAGTTCGAATTATCTGCCAAAGGTCAATTTTGAGATCGAAATAAGTTTGGGTGCCGGCTAGGACCTTCGGTTGGGATAAAATTAACTGGAGTCAGATTAACAAAAGTTTACCATACCAGTAAATCGAGATTTCTTTGTCAGATCAGAGGGCATTTTTTCGCCAGAGATAACAGCATTCACATTAGCTAGAATTTCCCCAACTCATGTTTTGTCTTTTGCAGAACATGTAAATGCAGTAGAACCTAGTTCATACCTTCTGGAAAAGAACACAAGAAAAAGCACACTAACCGAGAAAACATACAATCTACAGTAACTAAACATTTTGACAGACTTAATGGTAGTTGACATCTACGTAATGCTACGCGTTGTGCGAATCATTGCAGCAAGATACACCGACACGTGCCGAGCTGGTAGAGCTCGAGCGGCTCGACGCATGTTGCCATTTTGTGCAGCTTCGGCAGGCTTACCTTAGTGCTCCTCGAATTCAGCATGGGTCAGCATCTTCTTCGAGCGGGGTATGTTGGTATGATGTTAGGACGTGCCCACTCAGAACAAATCTTCCCTATTGCTCAGTGTTTTAAGATGGTGACTGAAAACCGAAATGAAATCGAGCTGGTGAGGGATGCCAGAATATTGTTACGTGAAGCTGAAGCCGAATACTATATGCAATTTATTTACAGGGAAGCTCATGGAGGCCAAAATGGCGACGCTATTTCAAACGGGCACACACATCTTCTTTCTCCTCAGTGCAGCCACACTGCGGCGGCTGTTCCGTAGCATCACCCCCTGCTGTTGAAGCACCCTTCCGGTGCTTAATCTACACATCCGTGGTGGAAGGTGTGTGGTATGGTTTTAGTCTCGCCACATGAACGATGTCACTTGCAGCTGATGACGACGCTGAGAGATTGGCAGGGATGATTTCATACGTGACATCGGGCACTTGTACCACATGGTAAGGGCCAGTGTAGCGCGACAGCAGCTTTTCGAAAAGGCCCACACGTCGAACGGGTGACCAGAGAAGCACCAGAGAACCCGGAGAAAAGTGCTCGTCACGATGGTGGCAATCATAGAGGCATCTCTGATGCTCCTGTGAGGCCTCAAGATGGGTGCGGGCGAGCTGGCGCGCGTGGTCGGCGTGTGCGATCGCGTCGCGGGCGTATTCAGTGGCGGAACGTGTGGCCGAGGGCAGCAAAGTGTCCAAGGGCAACACGGGTTCTCGGCCATATAGGAGATAGAATGGTGAACAGCCAGCGGTGTCGCGACGCAATGAATTATACACGAACGTCACATATGGTAAGTGAAGATCCCAGTTGTGGTGGTCGGTCGCAACGTACTTCGAAAGCATGTCGGTGATGGTCCGGTTGAGGCGCTCCGTGAGGCCATTTGTCTGTGGGTGGTAGGACGTGCTGAACTTGTGCTTTGTCGAGCAGGAGCAGAGGATGTCCTCGACGACTGCCAACAGAAAGCTGCGGCCATGGTCAGTGAGTAATTGGCGAGGAGCACCGTGCACTAAAATGATGTCATAGAGCAGAAAGTCAGCAACGTCAGTAGCGCAACTTGTCGGGAGGGCTCTGGTGATTGCGTACCGCGTAGCATAATCGGTAGTGACGGCGACCCATTTATTTCTGGAGCCCAAGAGAGGAAATGGTCCAAGAAGGTCTTGACTAACACGGAAAAAGGGTTCGGGTGGGATGTCGATCGGCTGGAGACATCCAGCTGGAGGGGTGGAGGGCTTCTTCCGGCGCTGACAGTGCTCACAAGCGGCAACGTAGCGCCACACGGAGCGGGCAAGACCCGGCCAAAAGAATCGACGGCGTACACGGTCGTATGTGCGCGAGACGCCCAAGTGTCCACAAGAGGAGTAAGAATAGCGCGGTGGGGACGTGCGTGGAGACAAAGGTTCCGAGCGTACGGAACGAATGGATTGCAGGCCGACGTTGGACAACTCTTGACGGATGACGGCCTGGATCAAGGAGATTGTCACCGGAGAATGATCAGTCAACGGGAATGAAGGGACTCTCCTTACCCTGCACCTCCACCAAATTAATGTTACATGAAGCTGAAGCCAAATACTATTTACAATTTATTTACAGGGAAGCTCATGGAGGCCAAAATGGCGACGCTATATCAAACGGGCACACACGTCGTCTTCGTCCTCCTCGGTGCAACCACACTGTGGCGGCTGTTCCGTAGATATGATGCCTACGATGTCGCCAGTGCAAAACATGAAGCTCACTTCGTGCCGCCTGCAGCAGGGAACGGCCGTGCATTTGCATTATCGCCTATTAAAAGCATCCAGTCCTTCTAATGACACTATGCCTCATGTGCTGCAGAACGGATAGAGAAATGTGCTTATTGCAATAAGGTTCACAGCGATAGCTGTGAATCCGGTGCAGTGACCCAGGAGGAGATTTTTAGTGGTACCAGAAAAGAAAACTGAATGTGCCCTGGCGTTTCCACCAAAGACAGGCGAGCGAGTATTGTGGGGAAGCTGCTGCAGTGGGCAGTTACTGTTCTGGATAGCGCGTGCCTCACTCCTTTTCTGGTTTACACGAAATCACAGTTTAGCAACGTACAGAATGTTGGCACCAAGTGATTGTGTTTTCTGGGAACGTATGCACCAGTAAAATAAAGTAACTGTATTGGGTAATTTCTTATGTTCTCGAGGGCAAACTTTGGCACCAGAAAATCATAGATAACGGGATCGTATCAACACAGTTCTCCTGTACTAAGGCACATAGCTGGAAGCTATTGAATTGCTTCTGCAGGTTGTTTTATTTGCAAGCTCTTATGGAAGGTTGGCTCTTGCTGACTGCCCAGTGAGCTCGCATAACAGAAGAGTAACAGTAACTAAACTAGGTTACACATACATATACAGCAGAATCATATTAAACGGAAACAGCTCAAACAAAATCACTCGCTTTAAAGAACAAATACCTCTAAAACAGTTCATATCATATTTCAGTAAAGGAAAAAAGACAAGCTTCTGTTAAGTGGAAGCATAATTTTTACATCTCTATGTAAAAACACAACCGCAGTCAACGTTCTAACACTGCAGTCGGAGCTGGCAGTACAAGCACTATTTTTTTCTTTTCAAGAAAACCAGGATGCAAAATTTTTTTGTAACACCCACCATCTATGGAAACCAGTCTTCTACAAAACCATCTAGCGATTAATACTCTAGCAATCAAACATTGTTACCGTATTTACTCGCGTAATGATCGCACTTTTTTCGCCAGAAAAATTGACGCAAATTCAGGGGTGCGATCATTACGCGGGTTAAATTTCCCACGAAAAAAAAAAATTTTTTTTTTCGTCCCGCGTTTGCTGCGGGATGCGGGTGCGGGACACCAAAACAAACATAGCAGCCGGCGGAGCAAGCCGAACGCGCCGAACGCAATTTTTTTTTTCTTCTCGTGAGTACATTACGTGCATTGAAACAGTTTCTTCCGTATCAGTGATGAATAATATCGTTAACATCGGCAAGTTTGCGGCAATAACGTAGCCATGTCCACTTTGAGGGGACAGAAACAGATGGGCGCACTTAGCTGCCAGTGACAGAAACGCATGGCCGGTGTGCTGCGGAAACTGCGGCACCGGTTTCACTACTGTCCTAACACGGCACGTTTCCGCTAAGGGTGGGCGAATATCTTAGCTGTGTTACAAGCGTCGGCGTATGAATAGGGTACACTTTTAACGTATCCGTGTAAACGTGGCTACTATCATAGCCGCGCGCGATTTGTTGTGTGCTTACGAGTGCAGATGAAAAGAATCAAAACGCGCCTCTTTTGTTTTTGTTGACCACAACTATTATAAAGCCTACCCATAATAAAGACAAGTTTGGTAGTACGTCTTTTTGTCATGGAATTGCGGAAAGTGATGAAAGTAATGAAATGAGGCATCCACTTAAGAATGTTTGGTGCGTGCAGGCGAGTCGTTCGCGTAGCATTCGACAGATGGTAAGCGCGATCATTGTTAGCTAGACTTGGAACACCACATATCGCTGCGGCAAGTTCGGGGTGCGATCATTACACGGGAAATAAAAAAAATCGAATTTTGACGACAAAATTCAGGGGTGCGATCATTACGCGAGTGCGATCATTATGCGAGTAAATATGGTATATCTTTAATGAATAGTAAATACAGTAGAACCTCCTCGATATCATCCTGGTACAAACAATTTGCCAATGTTTGCGATCTAGAACCCAAAAACATGACCCAATACAGTTACACTTATTTTTTTACTGGTTCATACATTCCCAGAAAACACCATCTTTCTGCACCAATGTTTAGTAGACCATCAGAGTGCAACTCTGATGGTCTACTGAACATTGGTGCAGAAAGATGGTGTTTGGTCCCCTAGCATCTGGAAAGTTACCCACCGATTGGTTAATAGGAAAAATAATACCAATTCACAAATCTGGAGATGTTCATACACCTGACAACTATCGGCCCATATCTTTAACCTGCATATGTTGCAAAATGCTCGAGCACATAATCACTTCCCACGTGTATAGCCACCTAGAAGCTCACAATTTCTTTTTTTCTAATCAGCATGGTTTTAGGAAGGGATTTTCCTGTGAGACGCAATTGTTCGAACTAACGACTGACTTGCACTTTAACATGGACTGCAACCTTCAAACTGACTGTATCTTTCTGGACTTTTCTAAAGCTTTTGACCGAGTGCCCCACTGTCGCCTAATTTCTAAATTATCTGCCTTACGACTTGACTCTTTAACATTATCCTGGATTCGTAATTTTCTTTCTTTTCGAGAACAGTTTACTGTTGTTAACAATTTCTCTTCCCCGCCTTCTTTTGTTAGCTCTGGTGTGCCACAAGGCAGCGTCCTCGGCCCCTTACTCTTCTTAATCTACATTAACGACTTACCCACCCAGATTACTTCCTGCATGCGCCTTTTTGCTGATGACTGTATAATTTACCGTCCTATTCACACGACTGACGATCACTTGAAACTTCAAGCAGATCTTAACCTTATCGCTAACTGGTGTAACAAATGGCTCATGACACTAAACTTTACAAAGTGCGAGGTGGTGTGCTTCAGCCGAAAATGTGTAAATTCTAAATATTCGTATCATCTTAATAACACTATGCTTTCTCACACTTCATCATATAAGTACCTTGGTGTTGTTCTTACAGAGAATCTTTCATGGGCCCCACACATCACTTCAACATGCGCCAAAGCATCACGTTCTCTGGGCTATATACGACGCAATCTGCGAAATGCCCCGCCAAACATTCGAAAACTCGCTTTCCATACATTCATTTTGCCACAGTTAGAATTCGCCTCCCCAATTTGGTCCCCTCATCAAAATTACCTAATAAATATGACGGAAAGCATACAAAACAGAGCAGCCCGGTTCATATCGCGTAACTACAGCATAAACTCGAGCATTACACAAATTAAACTAGACTTACTGTTGCCGCCATTAGATATCCGCCGTAACATCGCTCTTCTGTGCTTATTTCACAAATATATTTACACTAATAAACGAACCCGGTTGCAACTACAAATACCGCACTCTTTTTCACGCAGATTACATAATCAGTTCAGTTTCATGCGCATATACGGTAAAACAAATGCATTTAATTCATCGGCACTACCACGTGCCATCCGTCTCTGGAATAACCTCCCTGATACCATAGCCTCCATATCTAATCCCGACACGTTCCGCTCTCAGTTACTCATGCTTTTCCCATTTAATACCGTTCACGAGTGACCAATCTAGTGTATGTTATCGTGCATTTTTTTTTCCATGTTGTATATCATTTTCATAAACGGTATTCCTTTGCTCTGTTAACAGTAACAAGTGTTCGTGTGCCTTCAGATATTGCTTTGTATTCCTAGTGCCTTCAATATTGTGTAACATGGTAATCTTTTTATAGCTTTGTTCCTATTAGAAATTTGTACTTTTTATACCTTTTACTGTTTAATGTGCCCCCCTTACTTTATGCCCTTCCATAGGGCCTGTAAGGTTCTTTTGAATAAAAAAAAAAAATAAACTGTATGATATATTTTCTGGCTGGTAGATCCCATCTAAAGAAGAAAAAGTGCACGCACAATTGAGAACAGTAGCTTCCTGCTGCAGCAGCTTCCCCACAATATACTTGCCTGCCCATCTCACATCAAAATGCTGGCACACACCAAGTCTCTTACTCCTGTGCCAGCAAGTCTCCCGGATCATTGCACACCGCATTCACAGCTATCACCACCAATGCTATTGCAATAATTATCTTCAGTTATCTGTTTCAGAGTGGGTGGGCCATAGTGCTGTTTGGCAGCATACTACACACCTTTACTAGGCGATAATCCAAACATGCTGCTGTTCCTGTCTGTGCTGCAGTCTTAAAAGACTACCCAATACGAAAACGACAATGTACGCCTCGGGTTGCTCGGGTCAGTACCTGCTCGATGCACATCCACGTCTCATCTTCCTGGGCAGTGATTCGCGCCAAGTGGGCATGCCAAAACTTCCCACCAAAATGCCTCGCTTGAAAAAGCCGCTGACCCAGGCTGAATTGAAGGAGCATAAACGTAAGCTTGCTAAAGCCGTAAAAACAACAATGTGCATCTCGAGGCCGCTCGAGCCCCACCAGCTCTGCGCGCGTCGGCATCTCGTGTAGCAACGATTCGCGCAATGCTTCGCATTATGTAGATGTCAAGCATAGTTGAGCCTGAATTCTTTTAGTGACTTCTGATCATACACTTATTCTCGCATTTTTTTTTTCTTTTTTCCAAAGCGTCAAACGAGGTTCTTTAGTAGCTTCAGAATAAATTTTATGGATACTGTATAAAATTTAATAATTTTTAAGCTAGCTGCTAGATCCTTTCTTCTAAAATTGTTAAACGGTTGAATGACACACAGTAAAACCTCGTTATAAGGAAGATGAAGGGGGGTCATAATTCGTTATAACTATTAATTCGTTATAGCCACTATCCATTTCTATTCACAATTAGCAAGCTAGAGACGATGTACAGTCGCAGACTGCTTATTCAGACCTCACGAGGACAGCGGAAATGTTCGAATAAACAGGTGTCCGAAATAGCAGATTAAGAAAAAAAAAGTCCTTTATTTCCACGCACTTAATCGGGCTCAGCAGTAGGCATGAAGAAATCGTGAATGTGCCGTTGCACGCTGTTCCGTTTACATGCAATCAGATAAGCCTGAATCTCGGAGAGGGTCGTACGATCACTATAGGCAGCTGAAAGCACAGTCGCTGCTTGTACACGCTCCGCATGCGACGGCAGCGTAGCACATGGTGCGTCAACTTCCGACTCGGTCATCGTCCTGCGGTGCAGCAGAAACCTGATGAATGATCTCACCGTCGTCGAGTTCTGCGCATGTCAGTACAGCAGTGTCAGCACCTGTGAAACTGTCAAATGAGACGGTGTCCAGAATCGCAATGCAACCACTGCGCAGGTCTCGGCAGAACATTTTCGGCATCAGTAGGGAGCACATCGGAAGGCGACAAATCCTAGGGCTCCCAGCACCCGCTTGCCGGCATTCCCCAACGCAGTCTGTGCGGGCACTGTCGGCGCCATTAGACACTTGACGCAATGGTTCCGTATGCCGCGTTGGATCACTGAAACCTTGGGCCAGATTCCACTTCGGTTCCGTCTCCGAACCGTTCCTTTCCGGAGTGACGTCAAAATGACGACAGCGAAGAACGCGAGGAGAAAGAAGGGGAAGCGAACGGCCAATCGGCGAGCGCCCGACCTCGCGGGAGCCCGGCCCACGACTGCCTGGCTTTTTCGGGGGCCGTACACTAAAAGATAGGTTGTTTTAAAAAGAAATCAAATATCACAAATAAATGGTAATACATACTATTTAATAAGAAGTCACAGTACGTGCAAGAGAGTGCAGTAAATAACCATTTTGACGTTTCTTTTGATACATGTTTATCTTTTCTGTCGGTAGAAGGCGTCGCATACGCGCGCGCGCGGTGCCATCTGGGAAATTGTGGGCTCTTTGGCGCGCGCTTTGAAGTTTCGTGTTAAGGGCGTAGTAGCCCTTTCTGGTCATGAATGCCTGCGTTTCACCGGGGCTGAGGCCTTTGGGCTGACTGATGGCAATGAGGGTTCCATCGATGCAGCCAACAACACCAGGAATTCGGCCGCGGTGCAAAAATTCTGCCACTGCCTGCTGCTTTTCCGCTGGCGTGGACGGAAAGGTTACCCACCCTCTTTGCTTGCCTACGCGAGTTATAGCTAGTGCTACTGCGCTGATGCAGCGGCTCATTGAGGATTGCGAGAGTTGGATGGTCACCTCACTGCCGACAGAAGTCTGAAAGCTCCCGGTCGCAAAAAACCGAAGCGCACAGAGAACTTTCGCTTCTGTTGGTAGTCCGGTCGGCCCCTTCGTCCCGATTTCGCCCTCAAGATCACCACACAGCCTACGCACCAGCGCTTTGCTCATCCTGAAATGGCGGCGGAAATCCTCCTCCGGCAGATCGAAGGCGTCTTCCCTGTTTCTCGGTCGTCTCTGCCCAGTGCGGCCGCAAAGAGCCGCGAAAAGATACGGAGTCATGGGCGCCGCCATGTTTGTTTACAGCGGTTCCCGCGAAGTGGACCTACTCGGCGCGGTTCTTGTGCCGGCCGGCGAAACGGTTCCTTTCGGCGCCGTGGCCACGCCCCGTGACGTAGGCGAAAACTGTGGAGCCGCCTCCGGAAGTTTTTCGTCACGCCGGACGTGACGACGGTCGGCCAATGAGAGGAGGCGAAAGGAACTGGTTCTCGAACGGAACCGCAGTGGGATCTGGCCCCTTGACACAGCACACCAAGCAAACATCACCACGCCGTCACACCGACACCAGTTGCACAAACGAAAAACGTGGCCTAATCGCAGCGTCGTGCACGAAGAAACAAATCAGCTGCTGGATTGTCTTGACATGGCTTACTAAGCTGAGGAAGGAACCACTGTAACCACGAACCAGGCAGAAGCGATGATGATGAGCGGGGATCTGCAGTTGCGCCACTTCGTGGGACAGCAAGGCGGCTCCGTTCAAAACAAAAATGGCGTTCAGCGAGTAGAACCATGCACCGGTCAGAGTCAATGCATGGTGCTCTCGATCGAGTTGGCTCAAGGAGTGTCCGAAAAATCAGACGAGAGGTTGCAAGGTGTCCGAACTTTCGGCAGTTGGTATACATTATGGTCTATGGGGAGAATGGCAGTGCCACGAAGCAGACCGAATAACCGAGCATGTCTGAACTTTTGGAGTCCGAAAAATCAGTCAGCGACTGTACTCACCACCAAATCTCACAGCAGCCCGCCACGCGAAAAGAAAACGGCCGTCACATGGAAAAAAACAAGCGAAAAAAAAAACAGCAAGGCAACAAGGAATTGCTACTTTATCACTGATCGATCAACAGCACACCAGCTGGCAGCTCACTTCGCAGAAAAAAAACGTCCTTGATAGATTTTTGCTGCGCCTTCTTCAGGCGAATGATGGCTTTTTCAGCTGCAGCCGCTATTTTGAGTCCGTCCTCGCAGTCAACGTGAGCATCAAAGAAGTGATGCAGTAGGTCTGCAGCATCCAGTGCTTGTGCGGACGTCGGTACGTTGGGTTAGGCTCCAGGCTCGCGTCGACACATTCGTCACTGTCATCATTAAGCACCCCCGTCACAGCACACACAATTTCCGCCTCTGTTAGCTCTTCATTCATCACTGCATCAGCATCGGCACTGACATACGTGCAGAAGGTGTTGCAGTCGGACACAACGCCGGCATCAAGGAAAGCGCCTCACGATGCTAGGGCTTGGTCGAACATGGCACCCTTACTGGCGGCAGCACCGAGATCTTCGCTGTAACCGCCACTGCTAATGTCAAATGAAGCATGCCGGAAGCAAATGGCGATCGTGCTTGCCGGTACAGCCATCCAAGCAGCCTGTACCATCTTGATCGCCATGTGCAACTCGATTGTGGACTCCCGCTTCATGGTCATGTTCAGCAGAATCTGGTTGATAGCATGCTTGTGATTGCCGGACTTAAAGTTCATGATACCTTGGTCGAGGGGTTGCACAACTGCAGTGCAGTTTGACGGCAAGTATAGCTCGATGTTCTTGAGCACAGCAGCAGTGTGGTGGGCCGCGCAGTTGTCCAGTACAGAGCATATCTTCCGGTTTTGCTTGCCCAGCCGCTCGTCCCACTCCCGCAGCCGTTGTGTGAAAATTTCTCATCATCCAAGCCTTATGGTTGGACACATACCTCACTTGGAGCTTTCGTTTGCCTTTCAGGCATCATGGTGACACACTTTTGCCAACCACGAGGGCCGGCACCTTTCCAACCCATCCATGTTGGCACAATGCAACACAGTCACACGGACCTTACTCTGCGTACTGCCCTGGCAGCGTTCACTTTTGAGGGCCGAGCTTTTTTGTGGCAGCATCTGGTAGAAGAAGGCAGCCTCATCTGCACTGAACAAATCCTCGACACTAGTTTTTTAGCAGCTGTCCAATGTTTGTCTCCACCCACACCACTGTAGCTTCGCGGTCAACAGACTGCACCTCCTCGCTGCCAGCCCTGCCAACGATGTTGTGGCGCTTCTTGAAACGCTGCAGCCAGCCGACACTCGCCACAAAATTGTCGTGTCCCATGATGCACGCGAAGTCCCTTGCTTTGCGTTGCAACAGTGCCCCACTCACAGGAGTGCCGCTTGCTCTTGCGACCAAAAACCACTTGAAGACCACCTTCTCTACAGCTTCGAAAGCGGGGGCTCGCAGCTTCTTTCTGTCGCCTATTATGCCGCGTGCGACAGCACCGGTGACAGCTTCTTTGCTGCTCAATATTGTCGACAGTGTGCTCAATGCTATTCCGAAATCTTAGGCCACCTTTTTCTTCTTCCCACCGGACTTGACGGCTTTCAGCAAAGACACCTTCTGATCAATTGATATCATTTTGTGCTTCCATTTGCCGTCGTCCATCTCCTTTCTGGCGGCGGGAACTCGCACGAACGAACCTGAACACTAACGCTGATATCCTTGATGAGCACGCAGGCAACAAAAAGCAACTACAAGCAACAACAAAACTGCAGTCGGGGCCGCCCCACGTGTGTAGCAGAAGGGCAGGTGGGTCCACCAGTTCCACGGGGAAGGGGAGGCGGCGAGACGCGCACATTGCACGCTACTATAAGAGATTGAGCTGATGGGTACCAAAATGGTCAGTAAATGCTCGCTGTAGAAGAAAAATAAGGTTCGTCATACCCATTGCGAGGAAATTTTAGCTTCGTTAAGACAAGGTTTTCAATACATACGCATCTATTGGATTTCAAGGGCAATTACGATTGCTTCGTTATATCCATTAGTTCGTTGTATCCCATTTCGTTGTAACAAGGTTTTACTGTATAGTGCTGCCTCCCTACTTATTTTTCTCAGTAAATGACACTCATCTTAAATAATAGACATTTGGCAGTTTCCTTGAGATCCACTGCACAGGAGAGGGACAGCGACAACCCAGCTGTCACGAAGAGGCTGACAATTTTGCTACCACAAATTGTATACTCAAACTTTCATTTCCTTGCCCTTTATTATGACTACGAAGATAAAAAAGCAAAGTTTAACCATTCTCTATGGTGAACTGAAAGGGCACCTCGAACTTGTGATCACTGCCTCAGTGCTTTCCAGGTCATCTACGTCAGTTGGCTCTGTACTTAGTAGTTTCCCCCGACTATAATATATAGTTCTTAACTACTCCAATTTGTTTTCGTCTGCAGTGCGTACTGCATAAGGTGCTCCGATTGAGCAAAATGGACTTGTATTAAGAAATCGTAAAATAATTTCAACACTCTTGGGCTAATGCAAGGCTTACCTTCCAAGGCAAGCAGTTCAGGGGGGTCAGGCTGCCCGCTCCGAGGATTTGCGTCGTGCAACCGCTGGAGGGTTTCATCGATTTGGGCCTGCATGCATGAACAAGTTGCATCATCACCGCAATTGGTACAGAACACTTTTTCAAAGAAAAAAAGAAAGACGTTCTAGGTACATTCCCTAAGCACACACAATACAAGTACCCACTATTGTTACTATTGTTATTTTAGATGCAGTATCCCTTTAACGTCACCTCTAAAATTGAATTAAAACTCTGGGGTTTTATGTGCCAAAACCACAGTATGATTACAAGGCACACCATAGTGGGGTCTCCAGATTACTTTTTGACCATATGGGGCGCTTTAATTTCACCTAAATCCAAGTATCATATTTTCCAAACTGTAAGCTGCAACCCCCTTTCTCAAGCTTCCAAGAAAGTGGTACAGTCGCCGACTAATTTTCCGGACTCCAAAAATTTGGACTTGATGAATATCCTGAACTTAATAAATGCTAAAAAGCTCCCATAGAGGTAAATCACTTGAGCGACCGATTTTTCAATTTAGGGCCCAAGGTACGATTTTCTGGACTAAATTGCTCGTTCCGAGCCGTGCTACCTGATACTGGAAGCCCCCATGTTGGATATTCCATTGTCTTGGCCAGGCTTGGCTTCCAGTGGTCCGCTTTATACACTCCACGATCAGGAGGTGCATGCTATCGATAAACACAGAGCACACTATCCTTCGGTCTCAGAGGCCATGCCCACTCTTCTTTTTTTTCTTTTTTCAAATTTTTGGCCCCCATTCTGCACGTGGTGTTGCCAGAGAGCAAGTGTGCCTCAAAGATATTGTCACATCCTTGCGTGTCTTTGTGCGGCTTTGCCTTTGTGTGTTTGGTGCCACCCGCTGTGCCTTCGCCAAAGCCAAGTGGTGTGAAGAAACATGCTCGTTTCTTTGATCTTCATGGCATCTCCGTTGGCGAAGATCACCAATACGGTGACGCTCTTGGCGACTCTATATGGAGATTATGTCACTCTTGCACAAATCCAAGCAAATCTGAACACCTTCAAACACAATATGAGGCAGGGCATTGTAAGCGATTCTTTTTTAACCGCTCTAAGCCTCTCTCTCTCTCTCTCTCTCTCTCTCTCTCTCTCTCTTTGGTGGACAAATTTTTCAAACTTTTTGATTTTTCATACTATTTTTCGGTCCTCACAAGGTCCAGAAAATCAGTCAGCGACCGTATATAAATAAGTTGCACCAGTGTATAAGACGCACCTATTTTAACCTGATCGGCATGATGAAGCACAATTACGCACGCTTGTGCATTCGTTGCAAAATGCTGTAAACAAAATTTTTACAAGCTGGGAATTCCAGCAGAAAAGACTTGAACCAACACACCTCTTAGGCACAGAAAAAAAACATTTGCAGTTAAACCTCCACATAACAAAGTCGGTAAAATCGTCAATTTGCTTCATTATATCGAAATTTTGTTCAATTGAAATTCGGCCTCTTATGCCAAAAAGTGTTGCTGCCGATCAATTTTTCTTACATGTAAGGAGGCCGCAGAATTTTCTAAATTATCGGGCAATCGAAAAAAGCAAGTTTGAATGAGGAAACAATACATTCTTATGAATCTAGGAGTCGGTGACTAATGATACGGTTTCATACCACGTACGTCGACAATATCTTCACATAGGCGGTACGAATAAAACAAACCCAGCCACGCTTTCGTGTGCACTCCGCACAGCTGCAGCAGATAGCTCCACCCACACTGGGATGATGCTATCAGGAAAGGTGCCAGCAGCGGGGAGCAAATGCTTCGTCTGCCTCTTGCTCCAACAAGTCACCACAACTCGAGATTATGCAACCTCTAATACTAAACGCACCGCAAGACTGTTTACATGGTACCACGCCATCTCAGCACGCCCACCCTTTGCAAATGCAGCAGATTACCTCTAAAGCAGGGTGCGCGGCTGCATTTGCACTGAGCCACGCTTACCGCCATGTGCGCAGCAACAACCGAGACCTGTGCCGGAAATTGCAATGCACGATAACTTAGCCCCCCACATTCCGCTCCTGGCTGCCTTCTCGCGCATGCGCGCTTGATCGCATTACCGTGAGCTCGCTGCCCTCCTCCTTTTTACCTTTGCACGCCCGGGAAGGCAGCACTCGTGAAGCCCCCATCTTTCTTGTCTCACCCACGCACACTTTCAGTCACACCCAAAGCACCCAGTGCATGGATAACGACAGAATCTTATCGCACTTGGGCTCTGCACGAAACATGATGCGTCTCCACTTCGGACGATGCTCTTGTCACGCTGCGTGTGATTTGAGAGGTGCGTTTGCAAACAGCCATTTGTAATCCAATCATTTGACCCTCTGCATCCACAACAGTTTGTTTATTGTCTTGGCATTCCTCTGTGGCGGCAGTGAAATTTCGCTATATTGAAATCACGTACAAACGCACGTTGTTATATTGAAGTTCTGAATACATGGGTGTTCTGTGGACAAGAGGTTATGAAAAGTTAAATACTTGGTTATATCGAGAATTTCGTTATATTGAAGTTCGTTACATCAAGGGTTAACTCTATTGCAATTCACTAAAAACCAACGGAGGCATCTGGCACAGTCAAAAGGATCAGCTAATTCAGCCAACAGCATCCCTGGGTCAGCCTCTGATGCCTCGTAGGCACGTCGACGACATTGCTTTTGAGGCTTGGTGTGCTCGGGAAAAAAAAAACTCATATTGTTCGTGCCAGCACACATGGCTTACAGTCTGGAAAACATGGTACACAAATGTGTTTGCACTCCACCCGCACCGAAATGCAGCCGCTGGGGCTGCGATCAAACCGGGGACCTTGAGCTCAGCCGCTTGAGCTCAGCAGCACAACGCCACAGCCACCAAGCTACCCTAGCAGCTCAATGGTTTCTGTTACGTCACATTCTTCAATAATGCAAGCTGAGAAATATTGATTTCCTTCCACATGGATTTAAGGCGGTTCTCTTGAGCTGAACTTCTGCTAAGACACATCAGGCATCAGGGTACTTCTGAGTCCATGTTAATTAAACTATAGCTCCGACTGGTTGCAGACAAGATTCCACTGCCAACATCGTTGCGATAACTACAGCCATCGCATTTTACAAACACATGCGCACAGATACACAGGCATTTCGAAGGAAAGCAAAAAAAACAAATTCTGTGGCACTCAAGTTTGAGCAAAATAAGTTCTTCACTTTGTAAGCAACGATGTGTATGCTCTAAAAAAAAAATTAGAGAAATACTGTATGCATGCTCCTTAAAGTCGGCACTCGCTAGTGGCAACATAAAAAATTGTCTACTTAAAAATCAGCTACACATAATTAGCACAATTGCTTTTCAGTCTGAATGCCTCCCATTTAACAAGCAAAACCTCTGCTATAGATTAGTCCAGTGCAAAACAGGTTGAAGTGACATCTGGTGAGCAAGAGATGCAATCAAAAACAGTGGCTCTTGGATGCCACTTCATGTGATGCAACAAAGTGCAGTCAATCCCACTTATAACGATACCGGTTTTAACAATATATCGGTTATAACAATGAGAAGGTGCTGCACCGTGAACTTTTTCATGTTTTCCATGGTTAAACAACCCGCTAACTACAGTGCCCCGATGCCGCATTATCGGTTATAACGATGAAGTATGGCTGCTGGGTGTCCGAGCCGAAAGGTAGTGAAATGAGAAATCCTTGAAAAGAAAAAAAGAAAATGAGAAATTCGAGCCGCTGCACGATGGGCCGCTGCTCCAACAGCCGCCGCACGCTCATTTTCCAGCCACCTACACACAGCTCTCTCTCCCATCACCCTTTCACCCCTCCGAAACATGAATGGATGGATGGATGAAAAACTTTATTAGGGTCCTTTAGGGCGCGCCCTAGCGCGCAGCGGGCCGCTCCCGCGTCGGGACAGAGAGGCCGAGCCTCTCCGCTGCGTCGCGGGCCCGTTGGACAGCCCATAACTGTTCTTCGAGGTTGGGGCTGTGTAGGACAGCATTCCAGCGTGAAGAAGTGTTACTTTCTTCACTATGTAACGCGGGGCATCGCCAGAGCATGTGAGGTAAGTTCGCCAAGTCATTGCATAGTGCACATGCATTTGTCGTCTGAATTTCGGGGTACATATTGTGAAGTAGGGGGTTTGGGTATGCCCCCATCTGTAGAAGCCTTAGTGTCAAAGCCTGAGGTCTATTGAGTTTGCAATGTGGGAGGGGGTAGATCCTCCGAGCCAAGTAAAAGTGCTTGGTAATTTCGGTGTACGAGGAAGGAGAGTCCCGATTGTCAGTACCCCCGGCGTCACGCTGCCCGGTAGCTACGCGGTTGATGATCCCTCGCGCAGCTCCGTGTGCCGACTCGTTGAGGTTGGGCGGGGCACCCTCGATCTGTCCCATGTGAGCTGGAAACCAGATCAATGTGTGTGGCTTGATTTCTTTGCTTCCTAATATCCCTAGGGCCAGCTCGGATATGGTTCCTTTGGCAAATGCCTTAACAGCTGATATGGAGTCACTGTAGATTGATGTCCTCTTGTTGTCCAATAAGGCCATCGCTATTGCAGCCTGCTCTGCGATTTCATAGGACGTCGTCCGAATCGAGATTGCGTTCGTTATTTGGCTTTCATGATTTACGGTAACTACAGCGAAGGCCTGTCCGTCGGCGTAGCGCGCTGCGTCTACGAAACTGTTCTGCGAAGCCCGTTCACGAGCCTTTTCCAGGAGAGCCTTCGCGCGCCCCCGACGTCTTCCCACGTTGTGTTCTGGATGGACGTTTCGTGGGATAGGCGCGACAGTGATGCAGTCCCGCTGCTCACGAGGGATGCTGCAGAACTTTGTTTTTATTACTCTGGAAGGAACGCCCAGCTCCTGTAAGATGTGCCTTCCAGCTTGTGTGGTAGATAGCCTGATGAACTGGACCCTCTCCTGTGCTTCCGCTATTTTCTCTAGCGTGTTATGCATGCCAAGTTGAAGTAAGCGTTCCGTGGGAGTGTATACGGGGAGGCCGAGAGCTCTCTTGATTGCCTTCCTGATTAATGCATTGAGCTTATCCCTTTCCGATCTTTGCCAGTTGTGCATGGCCGCGACGTAAGTGAAATGACACATTACGAAAGCATGTACCAATCTCACGAGGTTATCTTCTCCGAGGCCTTGCTGCCGGTTGGCCACTCTTCTGATTAGTCTGATGGCATTGTCCGTCTTCTTAGTGAGTCGCAGCACTGTCTGGTTGTTTGAACCACTCGACTCTACCATCATGCCCAGAATCCGGATAGCATCCACCCTCGGGATATAGCCTCCGTCTTTTGTGCGCAGTTTTATGTCGCATTCGGCGAGTGGTTTCCATCCCTTTGGTTTCGGGCCTCTGCACTTGGGTCGATAAAGTAGCAGTTCCGACTTGTGCGGTGAGCACCGAAGGCCCGTGGACTCAAGGTATCTCTCGGTAGCATCAACCGCCTCTTGCAGGGCCGTCTCTACCTGTCCGTCACTACCTCCCGTACACCAGATGGTAACGTCGTCTGCGTACATGGTATGACTGATACCGTCAATAGCAGAGAGTGTCCGGGATAGACCGATCATGACTAGGTTAAAGAGGGTTGGGGATATGACTGACCCTTGTGGCGTCCCTTTAGACCCCAGCTTAATCATGTCTGAAGTCAGGTCCCCGATCTTAAGGGTGGCTTCTCTGTCTGACAGAAAAGATCTCATGTAGGAATGGAAGTGCTTCCCCAGGTTAAGGCTCGAGATTGTGTCTAAAACGGACGAGTGAAGAACATTATCGGAGGCCTTTTCCAGATCTAGACCTAGTATGGCTCTCGTGTCCCGCGTATTACAGTCAATAATGCGATGCTTGATGAGCTTCATTGCGTCCTGCGTCGAGAATCCGACGCTGAAGCTGATCATGTTGTATCGGTAAATGTCGTGGTCCTCCAGGTAGCGTGAAAGCCTGTTTAGGATTGCGTGCTCAGCAACTTTCCCCACGCACGATGTGAGCGAAATTGGGTGGAGGTTATCGAGGCTGGGCGGCTTGCCTGGCTTGGGAATGAGAATGGTGTTGGCAGATTTCCACATTTCCGGGACTTTACTACTGCTCCACGCTTGGTTAATGATGTCCGTTAGGTATTCGATGGACTTCTCGTCCAGATTCCGTAGAGCTTTGTTTGTGATCTTGTCCGGACCCGGAGCCGATCTGCCGTTGAGGGCGTGGAGCGCCTGCCTGATCTCCTCAATCCCGAATTCAGCGTCGAGCTCAGGGTTCTCGGAGCCTTCGTAGTCAGGGGAAGGTGGTGTAGGACACGATGCGACTGATAGGTACTTCTGTACGAGTTTCGATAAAATTTCCTTGCTCGAATATTCTCGCTTGGCTGTGTGTAGGGTGCGCGCCAGTGTGTTGCGTTGGTTGGTTCTAGTGTTCGTCTCGTCGAGGAGATGCTTTAGGAGGTTCCAGGTGCCACCGTTGCGCATCTGCCCGTCGATCGAGTTGCACACCTCATCCCATTGCTGTTTACAGAGGGCCCTGCAGTGTTCCTCTATAGTTCTGTTGATTTCCGATATCCTTTTTCTGAGCCTGCGGTTGAGCCGTTGTCCTTTCCACCTGGCGAGGAGGGATTGCTTGGCCTCCAATAGGTGAGCGAGACGGCTGTCCATCTTTTCCACCGGGAGGTCGGTACAAACCTCTTTGGTGGTAGCTTTGATGTCGTGTCTAACCTGTGCAACCCATTGTTCGAGGCTAGGCTTGTCCTCACTCTCCATTCGCTCTTCCCTTATTTTGCGAAATTTGTCCCAGTCTGTGTACTGGAACACGCGCTGTCTCTTCTGGTCGACTTGGAGGTGCATGGCCAAGATATAATGGTCACTACCAAAGTCTACCCCGAGGTTTGTCCACTTGACCGCTGCAATGCTCCTGACAAAGGTGAGATCCGGTGTCGTGTCACGGCTCGACGATGTTCCGCATCTGGTGGGGAACGCTGGGTCCGTGACTAGCATCAAGTTTAGGTTTAGAGCCTCACGCCAGAGGTCCTCCCCTTTTTTAGTGTTATATGGGTAGCCCCAGGTGTGGTACGGCGCGTTGAAGTCACCAGCTATGATCAAAGGGGAGTCTCGCGCTAGTTGCGTGGCCTTGGTGACTAGGGCTTTGAAGCGTTGTCTTAGAGCTTTGGGACTACTGTAGACATTCAGGATGAATATACTTTGGCGGTTCGTTGGGCTAGGGATGATCTCTATCATCATGTATTCAACTTTAGTTGCGGTCATCTTAAGGTCGTGAGTGATGTGGGTCAGCTTGTTGCTAACCAGTACGGCGATCCCCCGCCCTTCTTTGTGCTTTGCTACGGGCCTGTAGCCAGACAGCGTGACGTTAGATGTTAATGTTTCTTGTAAAATGATAACATTTGGCTTCTCTGCATGCGAGCGAATATATTGTTGCAGGGGAGCCCTCTTGGGAAGGTAACCACTGCAATTCCATTGCCACATCTTGAATGAGCTAGTTTGAGTGGCCATCGTGTTGCTCTTGAGTTGCTGTGCTAACCATCGGAGAGCCGATCGCCCCCGAGCTGTTACTAGTCGATGCTGTTGTTGGGGGTGTAGGAGCTGTAGGTAACAGCACAGGTGCTACAACGTTTTCTAAGAAGGATTCAATTTTGCTGATCCGCTGATTAGTGCGCTCCTCCATGGAAGCCATGTTGCTTTGGAAGAGCGAGAACTTTTCATTTATCTGCTTAATGCTTAATGCATTAATGCTTAATGAATGGACCGCGCCAAATGCACTGCAAGCAGAACGCTCGCATTTTGCTTGCTGGCTCCTCATTCAGCGCAGTTTTGCAAACAGCTTAATCGCTCACACTCGTCGTTGCCGGTTGTGTCAAAGTCGTTCCTAGCCACGCGGTTTGTCAGCCCCGCTTGACTCACCGCCGAAACGGAAGATGGCTGACCTGCCCACTGATAATTGGCAATGCATGACATTGCCAGGGAAAAGAAAGCGGACGGCTATAGATGTGGAAACTAAGTGCTTCTAACCGAAGAGACAATCACCACAAATGTGCTTGCATCAGATAGCGATGGCAACAACAGCAGCGTTGACGCGGTAAGGCAGGCTGCCTGAATGTTGTCCTCACAGGAGGCCCTGCAGATGATTCAGTCCCCTCCGGGGCTTCGTTTTCACAAGGAGCCTTCCGCTGCACTACGTGGAGCACTTCGATGTCTTGGAGAAGAATGTAGGCAAGCTTCGCATAAAGCACGCGAGGCTGACGTACGTAGGCTTTTCTCATGCAAGCCAGTAAAAAGTATGTGGCGAGATGCTCGCGGCGATCTCTCCTCAGCGTTTCTTCTGGATTTCTCAAGCTGACAGGCTGCCACGGCAGTCGTCTCAATTTTTAATAGGCTCCTTTTGGGGCGACCAAAGCGATGCCTCGGCGGTGCTCGGATATCACTTGCCACCCGTGACACCTCTTTGCAGTTGTTATAGCAGTGGCATTCAATGCCGGCAGCCACAGCTTGTTACCTGCAAATGGAGCGCCCGGGAAGCAGCAAAGGGTGAAAAGCACACGGAGCCGACACGCCGGTAAGAAAAAATTGCAACCTGACTGATATTTCAAGATATCACAGTTCTAAGTTATTGAGGGCTCACTGTAATTAATGTTTGACCCTGTAATGTGCGTCAAGCAACGGCACCTAACCGCAAACAAGCTGGCGCTTCCTACTCACAGGATCCACACGCAACGGTTCGGGCTCTGCGACGGGTGCTTCCGGCTCAGGCTGAACTTCAGGTTCTGGAGGGCGTCCTGCAACAAAGTGACAAAGCACAGTGAGCGTCCTACATACAACCTCGTCGTGGTCTTCCACATCTTGCATTCACCAAGGAGTGATCTGGCAACCAGCCTACTTTAACCTTAAGTCAGGGGCACTATACAACCATTCTCGAGCGATCCCTTTCGAGGATACAATCCTTATGGCAAGATTGTGCATGACTCAGCACTGGAAGTGCTGGCATGTGTGGCTAACAGTCTTCTTGGCACTGTGCCAAGCTCGCTATCTTCACACAGTGAGAGTAACACTGCCAGGAGTATTCGCCAACGCATTCGGTGCCAAGTCATGCAAAATTTCACCAAAGTGATTGTACCCCCGAAAGTGACTGCTCGAGAATACTGCACCCATGTCTGAGGGTGAATAAAGTAGTTTCACAGAGTTAAGGAAGCTCAAATCCACTCTTGCCTGCATTTTACAGTAAATAATATATGGGAACCAAGAAGCTCAATTGAAATATCTGAGATAGCCTTCGATTAATGCATTTGAATACAGTACTGCAAACAGTTCTGATATTGCCTACTTCAATATGATACTACCATGTACGTATCAACAGTATGTTTGAACTACAGTTTGGGAGATATGCTGTTCCATTTTGTATATTAAAAGCCCATCTTTTTACTACCTGCATGTGCTGCTCTTTTTTTTTTGTATTCCTTTACTTCATTCTTCTTTTTTTCACTTGTGCTTCCAACGTTTTTGTTTTGAGTTTATGCGCCGAGTAGTCAGAGCACATATTAACAAATTATCTTTTTTAGCTTACACGTTGAGTGAACGGGAACATAAATGCATTATTGCAAGCATTACTTTACCGTGGCTACACTGCACTAAACTGAGCCACATTTACAGCGAAGCTGTATACCTCTACCGTCTAAGGAAATTTTCGTGTCGTAAGCAAAAACTCCCCATACGTGCGCCGATCCTGAAGATACTGCAATGCCGGGCCAATCCGCGGCGGATGTTGATGGTTATAACGAAGTAATTACGACCACCCCCCCTTTCAACTTCGTTATGAAGAGGTTTTAATGTACTTGCATCCAGACGGTAATAATGTACAACTGCCTTCCCATTGCTGCAAAAAAGGAACAAAATGGGCGTAACTACGGATCATGCCTGCGCTATGCTCAAAAAAGGCAATGCAGGCAAACACAAGAGGCTCCACCAAATTAGGCAAGTGAAAAAATTTTTAATTTCATCACGGAACATTCAGTAACCCTTTAATTACTTGTAACGTAATGATTACAGAGAACTTATGAAATATTGGGCGAGTCTATGCAACTTCATTGGTCATAGCAAGAGGTGACAGGTAACCAAAGGCTGAAGGAAGCACGACACCTGTGCGTTGCACATGCATCCTGCATTACCCAATTGATTGTGCTTCAAGTGCCTTCACAAATAACAGCTTTCGCTCCCACGTATAGGGCAGCAATAGCAACAGCCAACTATGGTGCAACTATTCACAGCCACATCATCGCATCCACCACTCGCATATTAGAAGCGGCACGAGGGAAGGCAACACATTTGTTTGCATTCAGAAAGGAATGTGCACGAAACAAAAATGTATAGTTGAAGAAACTGCAACAGGATATGACAAAATGAGAAGAAATGGAGACATATGCACAAGACTATAGAGTTCATCTTGTGCGTGTCTTTCCAATGCTGCAATTTTGGAGCTATGTTTTCTTCAATAATGCAGCAAGAGCATTACACATATGCCTATAGGCACTCGCACCACGAATACACCAAAATGGAAGAAGGCCCACCTTCTTCGAGGTCCGCAGTGACAAAGTTTGCCGGGAAAAGGCCCTCTCCTCGGTGGTTGGAGCCCTTCCACCAGTTGGGATCACTGCAATAGATGGAGACAGGAGGATCAATGATACACTGCTCACAAGTGAAGGAAAACGTACCCGAACAAAAGGCACCTTCAAATTGATTAAAAGTACTTGGCATCATGAAGACAAGTGTCCAACTGATATTACAAAAGCTAAGTCGCTGGCCAGATTTTACACCGAAGCTGGCAATGGCTAGGATCCCGAGATTTTTTCGCATCCATCACGTCGGCAGAAAACCCAGAGGGTCAATCCCGCCAGCACGTAGGGCCAGCAGCAATGTTTCATACCCCCATAAGGCACAGGCATGAAACAAACATACAGCACAGCCGACATTTCAATAAGAAACACACAAATAAAAAGAGCTATTGAACCACATGATTGGTGACGAGGCACACGCACTTCCACGTACTTTAATGTAGACATCTCAAAACTGGAAACAAAGCAGTGGTTCACTCACTTTATGGAAGAGTTTGGCCTCGGTTACTTAACGATCCGATTCAACTAACTACTGCGCACGAGTCATGCATCAATGTAACTTTGGCCAAATTTTGTTCAAATAAGAATGGAAAACATCTGTGTGTATAATAGCAGTACTCACCTTTCGGGCAGAAACCTGGAGGCTTATAAAAAGGGTTCTACTTAAATTGAGGACAACACAACGAGCTATGGAAAGAAGAATTATGGGTCTAATGTTAAGAGATGAGAAGAGAGCAGATTGGGTGAGGGAACAAACGCGGGTTAATGACATCTTAGTTGAAATCAAGAAAAAGAAATGGGCATGGGCAGGACATGTAATGAGGAGGGAAGATAACCGATGGTCATTAAGGGTTACGGACTGGATTCCAAGGGAAGGGAAGTGTAGCAGCGGGTGGCAGAAAGTTGGGTTGGGCAGATGAGATTAGGAAGTTTGCAGGGACAACATGGCCACAATTGGCACATGACTGGGGTAGTTGGAGAAGTATGGGAGAGGCCTTTGCCCTGCAGTGGGCGTAACCAGGCTGATGATGATGATGATGTATAATAGCAACCACAAAGCAATTATAGCAGTAATTTCAAAGTAATAAATAAAATAAAGGTTTTGCAAACTGCACTAAAATGTGCGTTTGTGTCATATATCATTTTTACGAGATGTGCATAATTGGTGCACATCATGGGATCACTGTTTGACAAGTTGCCCTACATTAGGCACAACATATCTACAGCTTTGCTGACCAACCACCTTCACAGGAGTGGATCGGCAGTGATTTTTGGGAGCCCGATTTTTCAGAGCTGCAGAACAATTCCAACCGACCTGCAGCAATGCCACCTACTTTATATAAAAATAATGCATAATAGTCACCAAAATGGCCGCCGCACCCAGCATCGAACCTGCAGCTTTGAGCTCAGCAGCACAATACCACAGCCACCAAGCTACTGCGACAAGTTTTCAACAAGATTAGTTGAACGTGCAGTTTGAGCATTTTTCCTTTATACTCCACAAAGAGATGCCAGGAAAGTTTAATTTCTACAGCCTTTTTAGTGGCAAAACAAGCAAGCACAAGAACAAATGATGCAACAACAAGAAAGTTACAAATGTGGCTGCACAGGCACTGCTGGTCACCACAACTCAACAAATACCTCTCATTTTTTTGGGCATCCCCTCAGACTCATTTCTTTTGCTACTTTGGGTCTATCTCAATACCAGCTGCCCACCTTTTTTAACACACGCAAGAGTCCTGCTCAGTTTATAAATCGACACATTTCCAAGTCGGTAGCTTCAGTATGCCTTGCTTGCACCCCAAATGGCACTATGAAAAGAAAGGGGGGGAGGGCACAGGCTGAAGTGACATGTTAAAAGGTGAGCTTCCAGTACCCTTTCATGAGAGCACTGCTCTTGTTTGTATATTGCAGCTTACATCACTGGCCAAGCGAAAGGCAAGTGAGGATGTCACTCCTTTTCTGTTTTTAATTTTGAAAACTAAAAATGTTGCACTGCATGCACCAATGCTCACTTCTTGCATTAGAGCAGGGACAGTACAAGAAACATTTTGAAACCAACTGATGTACCACCAAAATAATCTCACAGACCCTTTTAAACTGCTCTTAAATGTACATGCAGCGCACTGGTATTGGAACATATATTTGATAGTAACATATATTTTGATAGTTGTATGCACATGTGTGCATTGTTTTTGCAACTTAACGGCTGTTTTCCCAAACATTTTCTCTCTTTGTTACTTTGCCTTACCACTCACTGTATTCACTCGAGCACTTGTCCAAGTCTGTCCTTTAATCCCTGTTCTTTTCCTCTGCACTTCAACTCTACTTGTGCTGTATTCACTTCTTGTAGCAGACAAACCCGTCCGACAAGCCAGAGAGTTCAGAGGTTGTTCCTGCCTTTATGAAGCTTGCACTGTAGGTGTAATGATTAACAATGCACCAACGATTGATGGACTGATAAAACACAGTGCTCTTCAGACATTCCAGAGCATCTGAATAACCAGATCAAACATCTCTCATAACAGCAAAGCTGATGGCAGCAGTTAGGTACTTCACCAGCCACGTAACCGTGCCCTGACCGCCCACTGGTGATACGGCACCTCTTCCCCTGCTGGCAACTCACCTGTCGTCGAGCACAAGCAGCAGCTCGCCCGCTTTGAAGGTGATCTCGTTGTCCTCGGCTGCTTCAAAGTCGTACAGCGCACGCACCTTGCGCGGTTCACGTGGAGCCCCGTCCACCAAGGGTGAAGAGCTGCCCTCGGGTGCCAGCGCAGCCGATGCAGGCGATGGGGCACGTGGGTACAGCCCCACTCCTCCCACTCCACCACTGCTACTCTTTGGTGGAGAGTCCCTCAGCGACAGCTCAATCGCTGCACAGAGGCAACGCATTGACCGCAACTTGAGCTCCACGTAGTGCTCACAAGAAGGCCAAACAGTGAAACGCAAACACAACACATGCATTGCTGCTGAAAATGGGATTGATTGATTGATTGATTGATTGATTGATTGATTGATTGATTGATTGATTGATTGATTGATTGATTGATTGATTGATTGATTGATTGATTGATTGATTGATTGATTGATTGATTGATTGTCGATCGATTGATCGTACTGCAAGTATAGCCTCAATGAAATCTAACCGCACACTTGTGCCACTAGTCAACCATTGTAAAGTCACCAGTCTCCCCCTTTCGCTGTTTCATATTTTTCAAAGTGCTTCACCCTATGGGGACCTTCTACTATGGCCACAGTACATTTCAAACCGTGTCGATACCTGTAGTAGGATAGGAATTGATTCATGTTGCAAAACTTTTTTTCCCAGTCTTTCGTCCCCTGCACTTCATAGGAATGGAACCGCCTTCCCTCAAGTATCGTAGTCATCCCCAGAAGCAAACTTTATTGTGAAACATTAGCTAACACTGTATAATCAGGAGTATCTTTATGTTATATTATCACAACACACTGTACTTGTTCTGATGCTTTGTAACCACAACCCTCTTTAATGCTATATGGCCCTGGGGTATTACAGATAAATAAGAAATAAACAAAGATCTTTCCTGTAACACTCCCAGTACAAAGTTTCATCCTCAACCTGCTCTCTCAAAACAATTTCAAAATACACATACTACGTCGGCAACACTGAGCTAAGCAAAAAAGCATATGCACCAACTTGCTTGGTTTTTGATCACAAGGCAACATAATGTATTTACATTTATATGAATCAAAGCAGCTCCCTACACCCCCTCCCCACTTTTCTTTTCACGTCATTTATTTGAGGAGAGTACTTAAGGCAGGTAACACAACCTCAAGAAAACTCATTTCCAATGCAAAAAGAAAGTAATAGGAATTATGGTCAAACAGTAAAAGATTCAACTGCCACCATGCTTGTTTAGAGTCACTCAGATGCCCTGTCACTTGACACAAGCACTCATATTGGATAATGTGCTTGCAGTACATGAGCAATTTTTCTCGTGTTTCACCAAGCGTATTAAAAGCACTTCACTTTAATGCCAGCTACACCCCTAACAAGTCACACTTGCTTAAAGTTATGTAAAAAAAATTTTTTTTGCCCCAATAATAGGGTGTAGCTCCCTGCTTAAGAAGGTGCTTACATTCAAGAAAGCGCAGCACATCATCAGCCAGTACATCTTAAGAAACATGTAACATCTATAACGCACTCGGCCCCTTGCAGGGCCATATTAGCGAAAAATCACAACTAAGCAAGAAGGAAGCTCCTGCTGATGAGTACATCGTAACTGGTGAAACCCAAGGATATCCAGTGGCCATGAGAAATGTAAGGGGGAGGGGGGGTAGCAAATAAGTTCACCTCTGTTCTTTGCGAATGCTGTATACACAGAGCACAAAAAAAAAACTGACAAGTCAATATATGAGTGTAAGGAGTAGTCAAATTGATCCTTGCATCTCCCAAGAAAGTGGACGAGACAACAGCTAGCTCCATTGGTAGAGCATGTGTAAAGCTTTACATTCCACATTAAACATTACATGTGTAATGTCGAAGATGTGGGCTTTGGTTATATCTTTGGATTTTTGTGGGAGTTAGAAAGAGCTGAGCTGAGAATTCTAGCTATTCACACAATGGCATAAACTTAGACATTATTTCACTCAACGTGTTTAATAAACTGGACACTAGGACTCAACGCAGTCATTTTACAACAGACCCTTGGTGGGCATTCTAATGGAGACATGCTATAAGTTGATTTTTACCGATCCGTGGCACTAGGCAACATTTCTGAAAGCAGGCTTCGCATTTTTGATAAAAATACCAGCGAAATGTGTTTGGCTTCCTCTAACTGAAGCAAAGAACTCAACCACTGGCCACTTGAAGGAACCCCAGGCAACCTCGTGACATGTTTTCACACATTTCAATTAACGCACATTGTGTACAGGGCACCGTGACGATACTCTTCAGTGAACGCGACAGAGCTGTGCAACACGGGGCCACCATAATTTCAAAAAGAAATCCCGTGCTCCTCTCCTGGCATTTCCAGTGCCTCTCTGGGAATCGTGATTTCAACAGGGTGCTCCAGGTGACGTCAACAAGGCAAATGCTGTCGACTAGTTGACCAACGAGAACCTACAACTTCCGGTTCATCAACTGCCTCCGTGCAGTTGGTGCCAGTCACATGTCTGCACTGCACAGTTGTGTTGCTTGCTTGTGCACACATGTGTTCTGTGTTTCGGTTGGTGATTCGCAGTGCCACATATCTCATGTTTCAAGAACGCATTTTGAAAAGAAAAAATAAAGAAAACTCATAACGCAAGTTTTTTTCCATACCGATGCAATGTTTCAGCTTTTGTTCTTCACGGAGGCGCCGGTGATGTAGACCCCGCATATGGAAATGGCTTGTCTTTCCAGACACGGCGGTACAGTATGATGTTACAAGTCTGGCAAAGCGCCGACGGCTGCGGGGCTCCTTCGTCCATGTGTTCGCACTTTCTCTTTTTTAATGCGAAGTGTCAAATGGCCTGATGAGCGAAAGAGCTGGCAGCATCTGTAGCAGCGAAACTTCCCTCTGGCTGTGATGCCACCATCACGAGTGCGCCTCGCGAGCTTGCGACGCTGGCTCATGGTTGCTTGCTCGGGCCTCGACGGAGCAGAGAGGGCAAAAACGAACACCTGTTGCCACGGTATTGCATGACGAGTCGTAATTGGTTGTGGACAGTCTTTTGACGTGCCATTTAATGGAGTTTAGAGGAGTACACGGTGAGAAGGAGAGACCGCTCAAGGGGAGAAGCAAGAAGGAGAGGGAGAAAGGACCGGCAGCCACATTCTCGATCGTCAAACGCCTGTAACTCTGCTTTTCCGGTATTGTTTTCAAAAGTCCTAGCGGTTGCGTGTTCATTGCAGATTTGTACACAACTGGCTATATTACCAATTCATCATGTTAGGGTTGTTTACGGGCCCTTTAACAATGATGCAGACCTGCCCACCTTTGAACTGGAAAAACACGACAGTAGAAGGTAAGTACGACTAAAATTTTTTAGAAAGTGGTTAGAATTATCTTAATGTTTAATGTGTTTACTGTTTATTAGAGTCAGACTTTGCTCTGTAGGGATGCTGTGAACAGGCACTCTGCTCTATATAAGTCGCAGCAACAATGATCTGAGCCGCAGACAAGCAGAAACTGTATTTTTGCGTATAGTATAATCCACACGCAAGAACTTAGAAGTTAACAGTAAAGTTGGTTTGCGGGTTATATGCGAATTTCACCTTGAAGTGTGGCTTCACGGCAGCAAGGCATCATGGCATCATGGCACCATGACGCATGCTGCCGTGAAGACACACGTTAAGGCAAGGCGCTCTGCCATTCAAAGCTTCGTTGTCTCCTTGGGAACCTCTCCCCAACCCTGCATGTTGAAGCTTCCTTCGCCCATTCTCATCCTCATTACTGGTCGCCATTTTGTGGTTAGTAGTTAGCAAATACCGCATGCAGCGCCAGCAAACTCGTATGTCACCCATTCCCACGGGGCTCCCTTAGTGTGCGCAAAGTGCTTCGCGATATGGTGGAGAGCCAAATCGCAATAGAATTTTCGGCTGGGTCGCGTTTTCTCCATAGCCATTGCCCGTGCGAGAGCTGCTCTGTCCGCGTTGTCGTCCTATGTCGTATGTATGCAAGCGGAGAGATGACCCAATTTATATCATGTGACTGAACCGTCTGCGATAACATCCATCCTGTGAATCCAGCTTTATTGGTATCGCCAAAAAGAGGGCAGGGGATACCAGGTGCTGGCCAAAGATACGGCATGGACAAGTGGTGCATCCGTGAATGGAGACTGATTTTGCAACTATTTGAGCGTTGTTGTACGCAGCTATTTCTGCAGGTTATACACATGGATTTTCTTTTCCTTCCAGGTTGTAATTGGGAGGTGTGTGTTATATGTGGTGGCGGGTTATATGCAGAAAAATACAAAACACCTGTGAAGTTTATGAATGCAACATTCATATAGCAGCTGTCAGAGATTTGGTTGCCGTTATACATTGGTTCTATCAATTGACGATGCTGCTGCATGGGTACGTCCATGTAATCAATGGGTTAGAAAAATTGGACCATTAATATTACTCAGTGTCTGTATTTGTCTTTCTTTTGAAGCAGTTTCTGCCATATGCTATATGCAAATAAAATGTCTTAAAATATTTGTGCCAATAAGACAACTGTAAACGAGCGCTAAAAATCTGTCATTTTAAAATAAAACCAAAAAAAAGTTCCGCATTTCGATGGGGGCGAAATGCGAAAACACCCGTGTGCTTAGATTTAGGTGCACGTTAAAGAACCCCAGGTGGTCGAAATTTCCGGAGTCCTCCACTACGGCGTGCCTCATAATCAGAAAGTGGTTTTGGCACGTAAAACCCCATAATTTAATTTTTTAATTTTTTTAACCATAAACATTGTAGCATGATGGCAGATGCTCTTAATGCTGCTTGCTGCAGACTTCAGGTGCGCAGTACAAAAGCAATGTTTTTTGGCAGTAAATGCAGTTTGTTCTTTAGCACAATGAAACCACATGTGCTTCGGGCTGGCCCACCAAAGGTGAAAGCCCGTATCCGTGAAATAGATGCATAACGTTTCCACAAGAAGGGGAACTGCCACTTCCATCACACCATTCTTTTCTTTTTTCCAAGGGGGGGGGGGGGGGGAGGGGGGAGGGGTGACTATAAATTATCTCCACACGCTATAACAAGTTCATATCTTCATACAACTGCCACTGGTCATGACACAAGCTGCTTCATAAAAGAGTCTGTAGAGTCCCAACATCTAGTGTGTATATTGGACATTATGCTATGTCCAAACAACCTATTCTACTGAAATAATACATACCACCTTTCATTTATGAAGTCAAGAAAAGTATTTTTAAATGTATGACAATACTCTGTGATCCTAAATCCCTTCTGAGAGTTGGAGAGCTATGGCCGATACCTTGCTTTGTGTGCCTGCATTATAAAAAGCTGTGCAATTAGACATGCGATTCTACGAGTATGCAGAAAACGCTGAACTGCCCCCACTCATGTGAGACAAGTGCTTACATTATAAGTGACCTGATCTATGTCTTTAACATGGCACTGATGTGTCTGTTTCACAGTGTGCTGTGCCACCCAGGCAATCGCAACTAAATAATGCAGCAATCAAGTGGAGCACGTTTCTGCCATGAAGAACAGCCAAGATTACTGCGCAGTAATGGCATGAGATGAAATTAACTGCAACACCGTGCTTTAAATGTGTCCCAGGCAGTTGCAGCTACAAGATTACGCTGCCACGTTTATGTCTCCCTTGCACTTGTGTTTAAGAGAAGTTTCATCGCTACGCCTTGTTTTGTGGCTGCAATTCCTAGGCTTGTCCGCCCGCTTGTTTAACGATTGACTCAGGGTGCTACAGTGAAGCGATAGCAGACAGCTGCTACTTATCAGCAACGCAACCTGCATCTGTGGGGAGATGTGTGCTGTTAAAAGATAGCGCTCCTGGTTTTACTAGGGTATCATCTTTCCATTGATCTTTCCAGCCATTGTTGTCACGAGAATCAGTGAGTCCTACAGTTGGGCACCTTCTATTGAACAGAGTGAATTACCTACACTTGCTCTTAAATGTAGTAGCTGGCTGCACAAAATTTTCTTTAAGAATTCGGAAATTCCATAGAAATGTGCAATATCATGGACTGCCAGTGAAATGTTTCATTGTAAACCCACACTGTCAAGCACTCTTGCTTTCATACTTTGGCAAGAAGCAAAGCTAGCCAGTGGGAACTGGCCAATCATCATCATCATCAGCCTGGTTACGCCCACTGCAGGGCAAAGGCCTTTCCCATACTTCTCCAACAACCCCAGTCAAGTACTAATTGTGGCCATGCTGTCCCTGCAAACTTCTTAATCTCATCCGCCCACCTAACTTTCTGCCGCCCCCTACTACGCTTCCCTTCCCTTGGGATCCAGTCCGTAACCCTTAATGACCATCAGTTATCTTCCCTCCTCATTACATGTCCTGCCCATGCCCATTTCTTTCTCTTGATTTCAACTAAGATGTCATTACCTCCCGTTTGTTCCCTCACCCAATCTGCTCTTTTCTTATCCCTTAATGTTACACCTATCATTCTTCTTTCCATAGCTCGTTGCGTCATCCTCAATTTGAGTGGAACCCTTTTCGTAAATCGCAAATAGAATCAGGAACACCTTAGACTTCTGTCAAGCAAAGAACCAGGCAGGATTCCGCAAAGGCTACTCAACAATAGATCATATTCACACTATCAATCAGGTGATAGAGAAATTTGCGGAATATAACCAACCCTTATATATAGCTTTCATTGATTACTAGAAAGCGTTTGATTCTGTCGAAACCTCAGCAGTCATGGAAGCATTATGGAATCAGGGTGTAGACGAGCCGTATGTCAAAATACTGAAAGATATCTGTAGCGGCTCCACAGCCACTGTAGTGCTCCATAAAGCAAGCAACAAAATCCCAATAAAGAAAGGCGTCAGGCAGGGAGATACAATCTCTCCAATGCTATTCACAGCGTGTTTACAGGAGGCATTAAGAGACCTGGATTGGGAAGAATTGGGGATAAAAGTTAATGGAGAATACTTAGTAACTTGCGATTCGCTGATGATATTGCCTTGCTTAGTAACTCAGGGGACCAATTGCAATGCATGCTAACTGACCTGGAGAGGCAAAGCAGAAGAGTGGGTCTAAAGATAAATCTGCAGAAAACTAAACTAATGTTTAACAGTCTCGAAAGAGAACAGCAATTTACAATAAGCAGTGAGGCACTGGAAGTCGTAAGGGAATACATCTACTTAGGGCAGGTAGTGACGGCGGATCCAGATCATGAGACGGAAATAATCAGAAGAATAAGAATGGGCTGGGGTGCGTTTGGCAGGCATTTTCAGATCATAAACAGCAGGTTGCCATTATCCCTCAAGAGAAAAGTATATAATAGCATTGTCTTACCAGTACTCACCTACGGGGCAGAAACCTGGAGGCCAGTCACATCAGTCCTCAAAAATCAAATAATTTTTTCTATGCCTCATGGCCACAGCATGAAACTTGGAGTAGGAAATTGCATGGTTGCCTCATGGTTGGCTGTGACACTACTGCAGGCACCGCTGACTAACTCTGATACATAAATCAAGTTGCAGAGGAGGGTCCCTATAGTTATATTTGAAGATGTCCATGTATGCTTCCTCTATGCCTTGGCTATGCAATATCTGACCAACTGGTGGTATTTCTGTTGAACCAAACACCTTTCCATAATCTACAAAGGCTACATACTAGTTGATTTGCAAACTTCTACTTGAGCTGCATTCATGAGTAGATGATAGGTCCAAGTGAGATTAAGAGGAAGGTGTGAAAAGTTGGGCAAGTCATGTGACATTGATGGTCTACCAAGTGCACCACACCTGCCTAAGCTAAGAGGATCTAGCGAGTAATGTGACATCTAGAACAAATAGCTGGTGCCCCACGAGAGCAATAGAATGGGTGCAAAGGGAAGGGGAACACAGTCAAGGGTGACAGAATATCACGCGGAATGATGAGGCAGGAAGTTTATAAATGTAGAGTAAAGAACAGAGGCAACTCAATGCCTCTGAAGAAGTCATCTTCCTGAGGTAGACTCAAATAGACTGATTATATGGTATAATGACATTCTTGATGACCTGATAGAGTTAAAGCAAAAACAAAGCAGAAAGTTTAGCAAAACAATGCCAAGTGAGCAAAGTGTAACTCAAGAGAAGCCAAGCTTGAGAAGGACATATATGAGCAAACTTCTTTGGTTTGCACTCGAGCCTGACAGTACCTATGTACATTTATCCATTACACAATTTTGGCAGCAAATAACCGTTTTTTTTTCTCCTCCTCTTTCGGCACACTACCTTTCAGCACATTTTGCCATCTTTTCAAGGAGAAGAATTCCATAGATACTCCTAAAAATCACCAGGTGGCCGCGCAGTTTTGCAGTCACTTGACAGAGTGAAAGTGTCCACGTGATCTATCTTGCTTCAATGCAGCCTCAATGTTACACGCACGTGTGCTCCCTAACATGCGAAGTAAAGCGAGAGCTTCCCTCCATGTCCTTCTCCCAAGAGTTCACTGACCTCGGGCCAAGTCCTGCTCCTCTTGCTGCTGCTGCTTGGTGGAAGCACGAGACACCAACTGCTCCGATGGCTGCGAGTCCGACTGCACCAGTGGCAAGAAAGGCAGGGCACGAAGAAGATAAGCAGTCAGAACCTCTGCAGTCGGCTCATCACGAGTTTATTGCGAAGCACCTTGCCTATAGGACATTTTAGTAGAAACACATGCCTGGCTCCAGTGAACATCTAGACCACCTAAAAGGGCTAGCGAGTGTTCGAAAGCCACAAGTGCCACGAGAAAAAAAACTGGTTGGAGTGTAGACGCACCGTGTGAGATTGAGCAGAACACTGCATAAGCGCCTGTTCAACCAAAGTATCCATCCAAGTTAGGGTGTGCGTGTGCATGCGTCACAGAAACACTTTAGTGACGCAAATGAGTGCACAATGGCAGCTGCTACCATCAAATGAGACACAGTGAGATTTACGACTGGCCCCCATCACCACTATAACGATATATGGCAGTACACTTCGAAATGGTGTAACACAGAATAAACAAACATGAGCGCTGTACTGCAACCGTTGCTGCGATTGTTCCATTACAACAAATGAACAAGACTGCATGGAACTTGACTGTTCTTGTGTCCTGTGTTTTTCAAATGCACATGAATGAGCCACATTCGAGTACCCGTGGCCTTGAAAAGAGAAAGCAGTTTATTTTATGACTAGTGTGCACAGAAACTAGTTGCACAGTGCATAGGTGTTTAAACTGCTATAATTGCGTGATGCTCACACTCAGCTACACGAGAAGCATGTTCAGTCATGACTAATAGTTTTTCTTCAAGATACAGGACTATCCAAACTTTACAGCAGCTGGGTTGTTGTTAAAGCTAATCTGGACAACAGACGAAAGGACTTCGCATAAAGTGAGTCGATCACTGCTCCACACGTAGCTGGCCCCGACGATAAATAGCAGGAGCTGTCCGTGCCGTTTCATTGTCGGGTTTGGCCTAATTAGTCACCTGTCAAACATTTTAAAATTTGGAGAGTCACAGGAAGTTGCGTGACATTCACTCACCCTCCCCTTGTGTTCATCCCCCGTCCACCCAAATGCATGCAATTTGGCCACGGCACTTTTGCACCCGTCGTGTAAATACGAAGCTACAAAAAGAGATCGACGCGTATCTGGAATGGCATCTGGATCAAGAGGCCACCATACAGTCTACCGCCAAGATGGCAACGACGAACAACTTTGCTGCCATCCAGTGCACTTGGTTTTATGAAATATGTGCTGCTTTTGTTGTTGTTCCCTACATTTGTGCCGCATTATCATTTCAATCAGTCCTGCCGACCCAAACGAACCTTGTTTTAACAGAGGCGGACCCAGTCAATGTGGCACTGATACCGACATTGGGCTGATGTCAGGAAGTGCTTGCAGCGACAAAGTCTGCTACCGCATCAGCTGGGTCGGCCTGTCCCCCATGTGCTCAGCGCGTCTTTTGCAGTGAAAACAGAGTGAAACGCTCGCTTCAGCAAAAACTAGCGCTAAGGCGCTCCACGGCGCACGCAACACACAGTGCTTTGTGGGTATCTACATAAGTAATAGTGAATAATGGAAGAATCTAATTATTCAAATGTTCACCATTTAATTCGATGATACTTGGGTATTCACACATCCGTAAATATAGTAGATTAATAAAGAGATAATAAGACATCTACCCAGACTTAGCAATTGCTACAAAGGAAACCTATACGGGTTCCTCGAAAGAAAAGCCTTGCAGTTGAAGAAAAATCTCTTTATTAATTACTTCTCTCCATCTTGCAGGTTTCCGCAGAACTATTACGTCAAATATAGTAGATGCAGATTCTGAAGGTGCAGTTTTACTAAACTCAATTTTTGTTAATTTTTAGGCCTGAAGACTACTGTACCTCCTTAAAAATGCCTGTTAATAAATTTGGGTGTTGTAGGTGACACATCCCTCTACCCATTTCTTACCAAATTAGTAACAATATTCAACAGTTTCTAGTTGCTTCTCATAGCTGTTCCGAAAAAGTCGTTGCAAGATAAAATGGTAATGGTAGTGCATAAAACAACACTATATCTACGGTTAAAAGGCAAGGGCTTCTGGAGGAAGAACGTGCAATTGTGACGGCAAAGCATTATTTTTCAGAGAGATACAGTCGCCGGCCTATGATTCAAACTGCTTCTCAGCAGCGTCACTGGCCCCATAGAGTCCGTGTATAATTTGAGACACCCACGATAATTCAAATTCTGCCTGCACTACTGTGCGCTAATTTGGCCACACAATCAAGCAGAAACAGCTATACTTTGGCATTGATACGGGCCAACTGCCACTGTAGCCTAATTAGTAGAGTGTTGCACACGTAATGCAGGGGATGTGGGTTCAGCTCCCACTGGCATTATAGTTGCATTTTCATGAACTTTTATTCCTCTTTTCCTTCTTTATTTCCACACTTCAATTAAAAGAAAAGTAAATATCACGTTTTCTTTGCTCTCCTCGGCTTTGCTCTGTTTCGGTTTCATTTCATTATAACTAACAAAAAAATCTAGCCCCTTGGTTCCCCTTATTCTTCTTTGCTTACTTGTGAAATGTGTGTTGCAAGAGGGCTTCGCTGCAAAATGAGCAATAAATTAAAGTAAGGATCACTGTTGTGAAAATCGCTGGGTACACAATGCTAACAAAAAATGATTAAAAGAGTACTGACCCCTGCTTTTGGCAATGTGTTTCGAACAGGTCATACAAGAAGTTCTGTAATTTGTGACACTCTCAAGGAATTAGTGTTCCGTATTGTAATTATGGAGACGACAGCTACCTAAAAAAGCAAAAAATGCAGGACAAAACTTCTGTGTCAGTACTCCTTCAAACAGTTGGCCTTCCAGCATCTTTGGAATCCAGAATGTCATATTTACAAAGCACTGTGCTCCTAACTACATAACGGTAAGCCCGTCTTGGAAAAGTGAAAGGTCAGTCCAGACAGACAAGTGCTAACAGATGCAATAGCTGGACGTTTCAAGTTTCATAGTTAAATATAGGGATTAATTAAGGGAGGCTGCCCCACACTCGTGCACGCATAAAGATGGTGCAGGCCAAGACTCACCGTTCCTTCAGACCCAAATTCGACACCGTCCCCTTTGAGTTTGGAATAGAGAGATGGAATGAGGCTGAAAAGAAAGGAAATAAAGATTGTAACAAATGCCCAACAGACGATCAGACGCAGCCCAACTGATCCACACAGCCAGCAATACGTGCACAAAACGGCTCAAAATAATACTTTACCATGGATGCCTCGGAAGACTCAGGTTTAGTCGGCATCATTGCTAACAGCAGCGAATTTCTAACAGTAGCAAACGTCAAAATAGCTAGGCCTAGCATTGCCACGGTGATGGCTATGGCTGCCAGTGCTGCATTAACCGGCACTATAGGCCAGTTTAAGATAAATCAACCATCTCACCATCTTCCTCCTCATAAAGCACAAAAGTTGTGTACACACATGCCAATGTGGCAGGGTGTCTACCAAGTTGACATTTCTAAATTCCCTGAGTTTTCTAGGTTTTCCCTGAGTGCCTTTGCAAAATTCCCCGAGTGACACAGAACTTTCTTTTATGTCAAGACAGACCTGACACCATGTCACCCGATGCTGTCGCTCTATAGTAAGCATGATAAAAAATAAAAACGACCTAATCCGTGTGAACAGTAAGGAGTAGTGTTTATTCAAAAAGAATATAGAAGGGAGGAGAGAGAGAGAGAAAGAGCAAATGATAAATGAAAAGTAGGGAGGTTATCCAGGACTGAGCTCGGTTGGCTACCCTACACTGGGTAAAGGGAAAAGGAGACAGAAAGATGGTTTGGATGAGGGCCACCTGCATCTTTGCGTCAGCCAACACTCTGCTTTTTGATTTTTGAGCTCAAGCGCCTTAAAAAAAGGGGCGTCACACTTCTTTTCCCGATAATTTCTCAATGCGACGGTAATATCTGTTCTTGTCCTTCTGCCCCACGTTCGCCCCATGGACCATTTGAAGCATGCTCTTGGTCAGTTGTACAGTCAGCATGCAATGTTTAGTACTCCCTAGGAGCCACGAAAACGTCCAAAAAATCAGGCAGTACGAAAAAAATGAATGCATGTCTTTTACTGCCCTTATGGGCTCAAATCGCCACAGGCACGTCTGAAAAAGCTCTGAAGGCCTGTCAGTGCACTATTAGGCATAGTGGTGCCTGTACTGGGACAGGATATGGAGGGTGCATGCGTGCATAATCAAAAAATACATACTGGGTCCCGTGACGATTGCCTCTTCCCACATTTGGTAAGTTTCACCGCTATACTTTGCACATGCTTCACCGCAAAACCTTGCTGTATTGAGAAGAAGCTTACTCTGGAAACCGGCATACTGCAACACATTGTGCTTTCTGTGCTTCGAAGCCATCGGTGAGGATTACTAAGGCTTAGTCAGCGTCATTGCTAACAGCGACAAATTTCTAACAGTAGCAAACGGCAAAGTAGGCGCGGCCTAGTGTTGCAGCGGTGGTGGCTACGGCTGCCAGTGAATATGCATGCGAGAGCGCCAGTTCGAGGCGGCGAGATAATCAAAATGGCAGAGGTGGTGGCTTTGAGTAATGCCGCTTCGGAGCTGTGTTCATGGAAAAAGGTCTGGAAAATCGGGCTGCAAAGGGCTCTTGCGTCCAAAATTTCGTTCGTTCTTAAACACCGACTCTATGGGGTACGTGGTGGTGCTGCGAAGCCGTCCGAATTATTAGGGATGTCCTAAAAATCAGACGTCCGGAAAATCGGTTGTTGACTGTACACTGGCCACTCCTTCAGCCGACGACATGGTGTCAAAGACGATTTGTTATGATTCTTATCTGTTACTTGAGCCAGCGTTAGCACGACTTTTGTTTCCTTTCAATAAAATTACAGCTAATTTTCCCTGATAGAAGCCCAAATTCTCTGAGTTTTCCCTGAGTATTTCCAGACTACTCAAAATCCATGAGAATTCCCTGTTTTCCCAGTTGCTAGACCCCCTGCTGTGGAAATTGGAACTGTTGCACACTGTACTGTTGCACGTACG
Organism: Dermacentor albipictus; assembly: GCF_038994185.2. Taxonomy (NCBI): domain Eukaryota; kingdom Metazoa; phylum Arthropoda; class Arachnida; order Ixodida; family Ixodidae; genus Dermacentor; species Dermacentor albipictus. The sequence goes on along the minus strand of NC_091823.1, from coordinate 159,187,425 downwards.
CGCACTCCAACTAGCAAAAAAAAAAGGATAGTTTTGCTTCTGAGAGGGATCCTTGCCTTTATAGTTAAAAAACTAAATAGAATCAAAAGCGGAGAGTTGCCACACTTGCATAGTGCGACTTGCCATAGTTAGCACGAGACAAATAAAGAAATGCATCCTGTTATCCTCTTCCTTTCGAACCCTCTGTTTTGCGGGCAAACTCCAGATCCGGCAACTTCAATCTCATCAAGAGACAGTGAAGGCACCAGTCTGAGGTGTCAGGACAAAAGTGACTCACTTTGGTGCAGCACCAGCATACGCATTTTATGGCACAAGACAAGAGTGCTCTTTTGATAGCCCGAACACCTTTGCCACCATTTACAGCATGAACACAAATGTCACAAAAGTGATCGTGCTGAAGCTACTCCTTAAATTCAATGTCAACGCAAGAATGTTTGTTTCTTATGAGCATGTCTGTCAGCACTCAGAAACAGCTTGCATGAAATTTCCTTTAGAGCCTCCCAAATCTTGTGTCAAAGTGAGGCTATAGTAACGGGGCTATTTGCATACGAACCTTTCACCTAAATTCGGCTTAGAGCTGCTTTGTTTTCATTCAAATTCTGCAATGCGATTGCATTTCTTGGTGCACATCCTCCAATGAACATTCGTCGTTGTTTGCCCAATTCATCTGGATATTTAGATGTCACATGAAAGTGAAACTGGTCCACACCTGACAATAAGGTGCAGGTGCATATATGACAGTACACTTCTTTTTTTCTAGACAAGTCAGGCAAGCAAACATGCCATGCATATTAGTGAACAGTACAGACCTAAAGATGTAAGCTTTTTACGAAATTTAAGCAAAAGCAATCCAGCAGCAAGCAGGAAACCTTTTTTATTTAAAGTTACCTGAATGAAAAATGCAAGTCGCTGTATACACAGTTATTCCTGTGTCCTCTAGTCAGACTGTAAAACAAAGTGCTTGACAAGGTCAAGCATGTGATTATAGCTTTCTACAAAACTAAGCCTCTTGTTTAAACAAAAAAATTCCTACCTTATGCCATCCTACTGATCATGCTGTGTGATATGCTTAGGTATTTTCCTTTCCCGCAAGCTATAGAACTCTGACAATGCACTAACGAGCACAGTGTCTACTCTCAGAATGACAACGCGATGTTCACAAGGTGGAACAGCTTCTTGATTCTCAGCTTGAACATCTTTTGCACTATAGTTGTGAACTGTATGTTGCAGGGGCGCTCAACTCAACTTGCACTCCCTTATGTTGTTTCCCTGCAGGTCTCTCGCATCTCCTGTAATCTGGCTGTGCCCCAGGTGACTCAGCCCGTGTAGTTGCAGAAGAGTATGGGATACGGCACGAGTGTTGCGCTGCTAATGCCACCTAACAACGGGGTTATGCAAGCGCAAAAGGGAGTAGCCTCTTCCTCTTTGGCTTGGCGTCAATGGGGCGCGTGAACTTGTCGTGCACCTGTCGGCACACTCTGCAGGACCACCTCGTGAGAGGCTTCAGAGCAGAGCAATAGAATGGACAAACACGATCTTTCAAACGCACCACCATTTGCGTGACCGTACACACAAACAATTCAGCCTTGGTGTCCAGCATGGGGACGAACATATTCACTCCATATCCTATTGCGGTGAGTTGGACTTCCTGGATTTGCTCGAGATTATCGGCATGATCTATTGGTAGTAATTCGGCTAGCTGGCATTGGTGTATGAAAGGTATAATTTAATAAATGGCCTTTTGATTGTTTGCACTACTGTGTTGTCGTTCCTTTGTCCCGAACGCACGTCTGAGATCACACAATGTTAAATTTTGGCTCAGAAACAGCTTTATATAATGCGTGCCTTACAATGAATAGCTTGTTGCACACACGCATTCACCTTTAGTTTAACAAGACATGTGGTTGGATGACTTGGTTCATAATACATAATGTGGGCGTGTGAATATTCTAAACTTTCGAATAACGAGTCAAGCAGTGTCTTATTCGATTAGGTCTTCGAGTCGAGTAGTCACTATTTGTAATTCTGAATATTTTTCTAATACTTTTTGAATATTTCAAAACGCCAACTGCGCCCAATTAAACATAACACAGGGGCAAAAGTATGGCCAATTTTCACCCCTATGGGCAAGGTATGGACATAAAACATGAGAATGCGCGTAGTGAAGCAGGCTACATTGCTTATGTAGCCTGCCCTAGGCTACAGACTATACAGCAATTGTTCACACACACTGAAGAGTCCTGTGCATGCAAAGAAACTATACTTGTTCACTCCTAATGCTTTGTGATTTTAATAAACAATGCTTCATAACATACTACTGTATGTAGTGACAGAAACCTGCCAACTTTAAGAATACTAGAATGAGAACATTGATTTATATTACGACCGCTTTCAATTGGACTTCTTTTTAATTTATCTTCTACTCATGACAATATAAATTGTGATAACGGCTGTTCATTATTCGAAAACTATTCGACAACTAGGTATTCAATATTTGATTCAATTCACTTTTGGCACTATTCGATTCGTATTCGATTCGGTCTCAAAAATCTCAATTCACACACCCCTAATACACAATAAATTAAGACAGCACAAAAAAAAAGGACATGGACAAGACAACGAACAGTCGCCCACAAACACAGAGCACTAGTAAAAGGACAGTTCATGGTCTGCAGATGTGCGGAAACAGATGCCCCGCCATGGGTGATGAAAAAATAAAAAAAACTCATCCAGTTCTTTATCAGACCTAAGGAACTTGTCAATTCAGCCTTTCCAGCAACCTATTTTCGCTTTCCAGCAACCTATTTTCGCCTTTGCTCAAGTTGGCAGAAATGTCACTAGTGCAATTGCCCCCTGTTCCCTGTCTTATCCTTGTTTTGTTGTATTGAGTTTCTTGCCCTCCATCAATTTATTCACTTTCAGTATTTGCTCCTGCTGTTTCTTCTGATTATTTCTCTCAATGCACTAGGGCACCCACTTCCCATAAGAGCCTGGACAAGGCCTGCAGTGAGAATAGGCAACCAGCCATTCAAACTTAAATGGCAAACCCACCTGAGCTGGGGGTCCTTGCTGAAGTCTTCCTGGGCCCACTTCTTCAGCAAGCCTTTCATCTTCTCCACCACCCGTGGGTGGCCCTGGTGGGAGAGGGCAGATTTGTTTTCACACAAAGGCACCATGGGATCGAACAAGCGTTCCAATGCTGTTCACACCAGTTCACACATTCCAAGATCAGCCACGCAGGGTTCGTATTCATGACTTGTGCCTTCAGATTCTTACACAACAAGGAGTGCAGGCTTCTGAACAAAATTCAGCCACAGAGAAATCATATAACGTCTTTTCTGTCATGCCTTTGTGTTTCTAATGTCTGGCTGGTTATCTGGACACCCTGGCTGCATGCACTAACCAATGAAATTTAAGCATGCACAAATTACACTGGCTGCACATCACAACTCAGTGACTAACATGGCTCGCAGGTCGATTACATGTAGTGGGCTTGTGTAGCGCCAAGCACACAAGTGCGAAACAGCTAGTTCACACTACTAGTTTTGGCAATGCCATTTAACAGCACACAAAAACACCAGACTATCAAGGAATGCCTCGTTGAAGCAGAGCATAGTTAAGTATGATGAACAAGTGGACTTGCATGTGGTCCACTGGGAGTGGACCAATGTCAAGCAGACCATTGGTACAGCTTAAAACAGCCATGAAAGCACTCCACCCACAACTGGCTACACTCCAATGAATAATGGCAGTTTCATGTACAACTGCAAAACAGGTAGTGCTACTAACCACATTTGCCATTACTAAAAAAAAAAAATTTAATGGTAACAAAGGGTGGTACCCCTTCCTTCCCCCTACAAGAGTCTGGCCATTTAAGTTGGATGAATGCACACTACTAAACTGAAGGAGGGAAACACTGCACATACCTTGGAAAGAAGCTTCTTGCACTCAGACTCAAACTCTCGAGAACACACCTCCAAGTGAAAGATCTTGCCACAGTTCTTTACACAGGCATCCAGCAACTGCAGATGACGTGAAGAGATACACATCAGCAAGCTTACACAGCATCAAGGATAAAGGGACAACAAAAGGGTTACATCTGCCGTTTAAAAAAATAATGAAACTACAATGACCAAATTATTTTTTTGTTCATATCAACTCAAGAACAACGAACATTGTAGCGGACACTTCTCACATTGAGAGTGAAATACTTTATTCTAGTGGCTATTGGTTCCAACCATGCTGCCTTGCTGCCTTAATACGTAAGTACTCCATCTTGCTCTCCCTTCCTGCGCACAGCTTCTTTGTACCAGTTTCCCATTCAGGCCATAACAATATTCTTATGGTAATCATCCTGCCAGTGATGAATTTCTCTAGCTACTTTGAGTTTATGACAGTATTTTGCACACGCTTCAAATGAACATTAATTTGGAATTTTAGACAAAAATTCTTCTGTCATCATTGCTTCACCGTCAGTCATGATCACATCACCCTTGTCATAATGCCATCACTGCATGCCCATGCTGATTCACATGTTATAATGTGATGACATCGCTTCAACAAACAATATGTTCACATCGGGCAGCACTGTGACACCGCCTACTGGGCCCTAGTGTCGAGTCCACAAATACAGATTCATCGAAGTGGGCAGGAGTTGGCAAAGAAATGCCCTCACCTTTAAAAAAAAAAAAGGAGGAAAAGGGCAGGGCACTTGACACACGAGCTGCCCACAATTGTGCCCGAGGCACCGAGTGCTGCCACTCACCGTGAGTGCCTGCAGGGCCACCTGTGGGATGGCGTGGTTCATGCGTCGCATGATGCACTGCAGGCAGTCCTTGGGGCCTCCTGGGACAGCACCCACCCGGTCACAGATGTCCAGGATGAGGGCCCAGTCCTCGCTTGTGTTGCGCTCGCTCGTGGCCTTCTCTGCACCACAGGGACAGCAGAAGAGAAGGACAGGGGCTTATCACTTTCAAGCACATGCTAAACCAGTGGAAACATGCCAGATGTAAAAATAAAGAAACCTGTAAGCACAGTCGAGAGTCCAAAGAATGCTAAGGTGTCACGAGAAGTCTGGGCGGGATTAACAGTCGATGATCAACAGCCAATGTTTCGTCATAGGGACATGTCTTGATTTGTACTGACAAAGACATGTGCCCACGAAGTTTACCACCCACCACTGCTGCTTCATTGCAGTCACGAGTGTAACTTCCACATCAAACAGTTAATCCAGCGCAAATGACAGGAGTGGTAGCAAGCACGTCACAATGTCAATAAGCACCCGTCACTTCAGTGGGGCACTGCACCACGGATGTTGCATTATTCAAAAGGGTTTCCGAAAATTACCGATAGAGACTACAGCCCTATGCTAACATTTGCATGTTGCCCAGTAACTTGCTGCCGTTGTTACGATGCCCTTCGGTCAGCCGTACAAGTTGCGAAACTTCAAAAAAGCCCCTCCCTTTAAGAATGTTAACATCTACAACGCCAAACCTTGCACTGCTTTAGAGATTTCATTGTAGTGCTGCATAACAATATAGAAAGAGCGGGCAGGAGTACAGTTACTTGAGAACACTGATGCTAACATGTTACGCAGGAGCATCGGAAATGACACAGCACACGTGGTGGACCAGTCAGTATTAAACAAGTTCAAAGGCTTAATTTCGGCTAAAGCAGACTCCAGGAAAAACTTCCAAGCCTTATCAGCTCCATACAAGTTCTGTGGAAGTCTCAAACCCACGCGACAACAATAAATGGATCCCCTCTGTTTCACGACAACAAACACATGCCAATCACTTACCAACTAATGTACATCAGCATGAAAAATCTGCAAGAAGACCTATGTCCCAGCAGTGTGAAGTACCACCAGCCTAACCAGGTAATGCAGTTTCAACATAGTAAGTTGTCCCTTTGTGTTTTATTGACATAGTGCTAATGTCTTTCCGAAACTTGCCTAGAAAGAATCATGACAAAATTTCATCACACCATGAACAACATGAAATAGCAACTGCTGATGCCAAAATATGGGCACACCCTTAATGTGCCATAGAGCAAAAATTTGTGACAGCTGCATGTGTCTACACTGCTGTTACCTCTGTTTTTACTCTAACAACCCTTCAAGAAAACTTTGAGCTTACTGCTGCTTTGTTTTTGTTCAACTTTTGCATTAAGATGACACTTTTCAGGTTGGATTGTTCAATCACACACTTGGCATCTTTGATTACTTGGATTAGCAGATACCACACAGAGTGGAAATGTGTGTTATGTGAAGAACTTTGCAGGTAGCTGACTATCCAGCATCGTTTTGGGTCCTGTTAATAGTTACCAAATGGACCAACATGTTTGTGAAAAGAGTAATTATGCGTGTGTGACAAACACATGTAAGACACGAGCTCATGTATGACAAGCACATGTGTGAGACAGCAGCAAGGCAACAATAGTAAGACGGCCACAAAGAAAAAGCACAACAACCGATTTATTGTGCTACACCGAATGAACAATATCGCCTGGGCCTATCCCGAAGGTGGGGCACAATCTCAGATATCACAAATTGCTAGCTGCTACAAGGGAAGGATATGGGAAGTTGCGAGCTCATGCTTTTACAAAGAACTTGTTGTTATGCAATGTGACGCATGCAAATCACAGTCGTAAAGTTGGCAACTACTTGCATGTTTACTTTTCTGCACTTGTGGCCTCATTGAAACTAGCACATCTGGTCTAGCTTTTTAAAGGAGACTAAAGGAAAATATCAAGTATGACTTAATTTGATAGCTTATCTGTCTAGAAGCCTATCGTCGTTTTCTGGGCGCCAATATGTGACCTTGTAAGAAAACTGCCACTGAACCTCCCGCTGCTGCTCCTCAATTTGAATCACCAAAACTGAGGCCATGACCTTATGTCCAGGCAACCACCTCCTGCCGCAATCTGCGAATCAGCCACTCCTCTCTCAACTAGCGTCGGCAATATTTCTTGAACTGCCTGCCTTTCGCCTCGGCTCCATCTCCTGGCTAGCCCGGTGGCCTGGCGTCACACCACGCATCACACGAGAGGTACCATACTCCACGACAGGTTACGCCACCCGAATTTTCCATTTTTGTCAATTTCTCGCTTACAGAAGCTCGGTTCTCACTATGAGTGATGGATTTGTTATTACAGAGGCTAATATTTCAGTATAGCTCGACTTACTATTTCCCTTTAGTGTCCCTTTAGGCAAAGTTTTGCCATGCGATTCAATGTGACACATCAACTGTCGCAGAATACCAGCTGACATTGCCACAAAAGAAGAACAAGTGCACCTGTGACTCAAAGGGTAGAGCAACAAGCTCTTGTGCTGGTATCCTGGCTCAATTCCCTATCAGACATACTGAAGAAGGCCCAACAGAAACCGACCACGAAGTACCTGATGTGAGGCAAAGTATTTTTAATTATACATATATACCTCGTCATAAAAGAAGCAAGCTCGTAGACCTGGCGGCTACAAGTTAAATAAAGCTAGACAAAGAATAATGGCAAGTGCTTTACTTAATGATATAATACAAAATTAAGTTTGTGAGATGTGAGAGAAAACATAGCTGCTGAACACATCTTCTAGAATAAAAATGATGCTCAAGTAACAGATGGCAAATTTAGATGCACATGTTTCAGAAGTCACTAGGCACCTGGTGCACCCACTGCTCTGTGCAATACAAAAAAGATCACAGAAGGCTCTCCCAGCAGCAACAAATCAGCTTTGCTTCAATAAACCAGTAACTAGAGCAGCAAAGGCAACCAAAAATAGCATATATATAACAGAAAGTTGGCAAACTTCTCACTGCTGTATGTTACTAGCTGTGCTTGTCCTAGCCATTAATGGCCCAAACTGATGCCACTCAGAAATTTTATTTGTGCTGTTAACCATAAGATTTGTTCACAGCTCAAGAAAAACCCTAAAAGAACCGGGAAATTGCCCAAAATTAAAATCAAGTCACGTCAACAGCACAAGTTCCAAGGTACGAAGTGCAGAGATATTGTTAATGGCAGCCCTATATTAGGTTCTGAAGACATGAATGCAAGCTGAATGTCATTTCATGCTGTCGTTGGTACAATGTGTGTATGCACGGCACGGCTCTAGGGAGCACAGCTTTAAAGTACAGCTGTTTCATTGAGAGCAAGGCTACATGGCCTACCGCAGCAAGTTAAGTGTGTGCAAAGTTTGCAAGAACTAGCAATACCAGCCAAGCAGCTTGTTTTTGTCTGAAATACTCCATCAGCCAATTAGCAAAACTCAGATGCTGTGGCGCACCTCTGGCCAGTACAGAAGCCGCGTGTGCAACCTTCCCTCATTGCCCTTGAAGAATTATCAAAATCTGCAAGTTTTATTGAGGCAGGCACAGAATATGAGGATCCACATCTTTGTTGTAACCCAGACATCCGTAAAGGATACAGTATTTCTGGTGGAAAGTAAACCACATAACACCGAAGAGAGAAGTACCGCAAGGATTTGTCCCATTCACTGTCCTGTGTCAGTTTCCCTTCCACCAACTGGTATCCAGTAGCGTGACTGAACAATTTATTACCCAATACTTCTGCTCAAGAGGCTAAAAAGACATTTCCACACAAAATATAAACTTCTGCATAGTTTGGGCATGTATCCCATAATAAATATGTGCAACACTAAGTTACTGGCACATAGAACAAACTGCAAATGCGAATTCCACAGTGACCACAAGCTTCACAAATTTTGTAGCTCTTTTGTGGAGGCCGCACTTTTGGTTATTGTTTAACTTAAGGTTATTGTGAAACTTAAAATTATTAAGTTAACAAAACTAACTACTGCTGTTAGCATACTGTGAAACGTCGTTATTTAGTAACTTCATGCTCTGCTTGGGCCCTGCTGCCTGTAGTATGCACTAAGTAAATAAATATGAACACTGCTGCTTTTAAGCCCAGCAACAGCAGGATCCTATCAAAGGCTAACCACATTTTTTTAGTACTGACCCACGGGAAATGCCATGTATTGTCTAAAAAATTAATGAATAAGCGAAACAAGCTGTTAAAGTTAACTTCACTGGCCAAGCAAGGTGCCACAATGGCAACAGGCACTGCTGTTTACATTTCATCTCACCCCCGATAGCATATGCACAACTGGTTCTGCATTTTCGTGGTGCAGCCTAGCCTGTTTACAACTGCTCCACGGTACAAAATAAACTTTGCTGCAAGAGAAGTTTGTAACAGTTATACTTCTCCACAAAACAAAAGCTTGAAGGAGCCAAAAAGTAGACGAAAAGTGTATGGGTATGAATTGTGGGAAGCCAGTCATGTGGTAGAAGTGCACGTGTGTGCATTATCTGCCTCTGCGCGTGTGTGTGTGTGTACATGCATGTTGGGTCATAATTCAAATTAATTCAGGGCGTAAACTAGACGAGGACAAAAAGCTCAACAACAGGAAGGGCAACCCGTCCTGTCGTTGCATTCTTTGTCCTCGATAAGTTTGTGCCACAAATTTCTTTTAATCCTGAACAATACTTTGGTGAACACAGCTTAAATCATAGATCTAGGACCTCGAAGAAGTGTAACACAATGCCCCAACACATTTCTCTCACATTTACTGCTAGATCCACACTGATTTGCTTACTTTAGGAAATGTGTTGTGTGAGGTCTGGTCACACAGAACCCACCTAAAGACTACATTGTCAAGGTTTGTCAGGCAACCCACACGGTGGCAGCATGAAACCAAGTGCTCACAGACGTCTGACGTCAGCACTGTGTGCTACCACGTTTCCTGCAGTCTAGAGACCTAAGAGATAAAACTGTGACAGTGGCACATGCCATTTCCAATTTGCGCGCGCTTATTCCTATTCTTCTAATTGTCCTCCCTTTCTCTTTCATGAGCCCCTTTTCCCTTCCCAACTCTGAAGGGGAGTGTATCAGGCTCCTTGCTGGTTAATCTCCCTGCCATTCCTCGTGCCACAAGTAAGCTGTGACACACAGCAATAAACTCTTGTCCGCTCAAGTATCCCCAGACCTACCTCCATTTGCACTTATCACTCGCTTCATGTAAAATAAGATTTTAACAGAAACACGGTGAAGCTGCCTGAACAGCCCGTATGCCTCTCCTTGTGCGTTGAACATGCTCTTCCTCAGACTTTTGGGTGCGCAAGTTAAGCAGCATTCCTCTGCAGACCTCAACTTACTTCTGGCAGTAGAGCCCAGTTCAACGGCCCTAATAGAAACAACCTGTCAAGTGCTGCTCACATCACAAAGGTGGTCAAAACAATGTGTCACCTGCACTATAGCAGCAAGTAGAAATGGCAAGTAACAGCAGCAGACCTGTAGACCTTAAAATTAGAAAAGTACTAGAGTTGAAGCTAAAAATTACTATAATTTGGTGAAAAATACCAAGAATTGATGTTACTCAGGATGTTGACTGCTTACAAAAAATTTTGCTAGCTCTGTTCATTAAGTACACTGCAAACTTGCGCTCTAGAGTTGCAAATAGAATGATCTGTACCGCAAACGAAGATACTCGCGAAACCACCAAGTGTAATGGCAGCCAAAATTTCACTACTGTTTTACGGTGGTTTTGTGAAGCGGGTGGCGCTGCAGTCGAGTAGGTCCAAATCCCCCTTTTAGGTGCTATATGCATGCCAAGATAGTGCACAAAAAGAAAGCAATGCACTGATGAAAATAAAGCAGAAAATATGTTGCATGCATCTTGGCAACACTTCTGCCTGGATCTGTGTTTGAATTTATGTTTGAGTAATATGTGTGAAGTGTTGTAAAACGAATTGGAAGGTGTTTGCTGTTGGTGTCAGTATGTCGTCATGTAGCGGGTTTACTTTTTGCCTTGCTTTTCACCATACTTTACACTAGGCACATTTTTTCAAGAGGCTAGACAGTTTGCTTTCAAAGTATGATAGACATGAAATAGTCAATGTTCTTGTTTTCACATTCTTGTAGAAAGTTCTCACACAAAGACCACGTTCTGTGACCTTGACAAAGTTCACTGAAGATTAAAAAATGCTAAATCCATTGTGCAGCTGTGTGCTTATCACAATTCTGCAGATTCACCAAATGCGGTGAAATAAAATTTTAAATGGCCAGAATTAACTAGACGCCTGAAAAGTATGATAATCGAATGGGTATGAAGAAATAAGGCTCCGCAAATTCGGTGGGGGACTGTATTTTGCATTCTTTTAAAAGAGGGTGCAAATGAAAAATTGTAGAACTATCAATGAGCTGTAAAAACCTGCCATTTTATACTATAAATGATAAAAGTTCAGAGGTATACAGCAAAGATGTTAGCATCCACCTAGAACAAAGGCACATCGGAGCGCTTGCAGTATTTGCTGCTGTAAATGTCCCATGACACTGACCACTACTGCTAATCTAAGACAAGAAGCTGATAACAGAGCAGCTGGCAATCACTTTGGCAGAGTTTCACACCAGCAACCACACTGAAGTTGTGTGTCTTGAGAAAGATAAGATTGTGATCATTTATCAATGAGGATGACACAGAGGACAATGTACAAACTTTTTAAAATTATCAATTTTTTATCAAAATCCCACACAATATAAATAAAAAAAGACTTAGACCTCAGAGCAAAAGTATACAGACCAGGGATTTCATGATAAAACCCAGGACTAATGCTTTTCCTTGGGGTGGTTAGTCTACCATCTGGGCTAACCATGAGGCTAGCCAATTGTAGTGCAAGGCCAAGAGACACTGAATAAGGAAAATCAGTTCTGCAGAAGCCCGCAAGGTGGAGGAAAGTTCATAAAAGAAAACATTACCATCCTCCCAACTTCTAACAAAGCTACAAAGGAAATCCCATAGCCTTCCCCAACCCTGCGAGTTTCTCTAGAACTGATTTGCCATACTCAGTTTTGAACAATTCAATTGTACGGTACCATAAGGATCATCATCAGTAGCAGCCTATACTTATGTCCACTACAGGACGAAGGCCCGTCCCAGAGATCTCCAATATCCTTGTCTGCCACTAGCTGATTCCAAGTTGCACCTGCAAATTTCCTAATATCACCTCGCCACCAAATTGCTGCCAACCTCAACTGAATTTCCTTTGACACTCATTCTGTAACTAACAGGCCACCAGCTATCTGCCCTACGTACATATTACATGGTATGCGCATGTCCATTTTTTCCTCTTTCTATCAACTAGAATATTGGTTACCCCCTTTTTGCCCTCTGATGCACAGTGCTCTCTTTCTGTCTCTTAATGCTACACGTAGCATTTTTTGTTCCATTGCTCTTTATGCTGGCCTTAACTTGTACTCTAGTTTCTTTGTTAACCACAAAGTTTCTACCCCACATGTTAACAGCAGTAGGATATGGTTGTACACTTTTCTTTTCAATGATAGCAGTAAGCTCCCACTCATGATTTGTTAATGCCTGCCGTATGGCTCCAACCTATTTTCATTCTTCTGTAAATTTCCTCCTCACGATTATGATCCCTAAACATACTCCTGCACAGATTCTAAAGGTGATCATAAATTCTTGCTCCTTTGCCAAAAATAGATATGACCAGAAACATAGCCCTATATATTATATTTATTTCTCAAGGCAACATGTGTGGGTATGAGGGACACCATAGTGGGAGGGGTCGGGGGGATGGAGGGAGGGACCCTCAATTAATTTTGACCACCTGGTTGTCTAGAGGTATGGGTTGTGCTTTTCAGGATATGAACACGGTGAGGCACAAAAAAAAAAAAAACGGGAGCATTCTCGCTTGTTTATGTGTGTGTCTCACAGTGCACTTGCCTTAGAAAGTGCAGCCCATACCAGTATTCAATTCCAACTCGCCCAAGAAACAGCGCCTGGTTGTCTTCAATGTGCACATGCACAAGCACTGTACACAAATATTTTTACATTCACACCTTTATCAGAATGTGTGCGCAGCAGTCGGGCATTTTAACCTGCACTATCATGCTCAGCAATGGGACATTACTGACACCTGCGGCTGGCAATGAACAATTAATCTAGTTTAATCAAGCAGTCATCCTGAGTTTGCCAACTTACTATGAAACTTATGTGAAGAGATACTTCATGTTTACTTCTTTCCTCAGATCATCCACCTGGAGCAGCCATGAACACCGGTGACACTGTGTAGCACTATTTCAACAGTGTTAAATGCGAAGTCATTTTTATTCAATACGATCATCGTTACACACTCTCCTGCCATGTAGTTCAATCATAATCAGCAACAACACAAATGCAATGCATGCAGCCACCCTCCCAGAAGAAGTGTTAACGAACCAACCCGATATATGCAGTAACACGCAATTTCTGATCAAAGACAAGGTAGCAAGTGTAAGGTGGGCATTGCCAAGAACTATTCACAGTGCAAGAGAATGTGACCTGTTCGCCTAACACTTGGCTTTGTGTTTGCACTTCAAAAGTACAGCACAAAATTAGTTCGAGCAACTATTTTAAGCATTACGATTATGACGTATGCATTGTAATTGCTGTAAGAATATTATACAATTCATTTCCTTTTTCAACTGCTTCAGGAATGCAAAAGAACTATGTTCGACCAAGAGGCCTCCACTAAGGCATCATCTTCAACATCTAGCATTGCCCCAAGTACAAAGGAACCGTGGCAACTTTCTTTTTCTTTTTAGAATTAGTTGTGAAACAAGGCAGCAAACATCAAGGTCACATAAGAGCAAAAAAATATATGAACTGCAGCAAAACAATGTAATGGGTGGTGTTTGTGGGGCACGGAGCAATTTCCTGTGCTTAGTTCCTGGTTGTACCCATCCTGTGACGTTGCATCGCATTTTTCTAGTTGCTCAGCAGCTGACAGCATGCAAGCACACTCACTCACATTTTGCCCCCCCCCCCCCCTTCTTTAGCCACCTGTACAAGACTGTAAGCTAAACATTAAAACTCAAGCTAAAAGGCCTTTACAGCAAGAAACAAAGACCTCAAAGGCTTGAAAACTACAATATGTGCACGCAACCGACTGTGCAGGAGGGTTCATCCATCACTGCAGATCCGCATTTCCAGATAAAATTTGTCACTGAATGTATGCAGGTTGGTTAAACATTTTGTCATACAAGATATGTATCTGTAGTAGGAGCAATTCCAACAACAGGGCTGCTCCTTGTTTGCTGTAAACTGTGCAGCAAACATGCCTCCAGGACATAAAAACTGGGGCAGCAGTGAAAGCTTGGAAAACATAACAGCGATCTCAGTGTGAAACCGGGCCTTAACAAACATGTAAACCAAAGCACAATGACAACTAGTTATTATTGGACTCGTACACAGGGCAAAAATCAAGGCTGTGGTTCTTTACTTTGCGGTGAAACATTTCCTTGACATTTCTTATTCTGTACTGAACAAGTTGTTGCTGCAGCTGCAAGTTTGACACTGAGGGCTACAGACAGCCACAATACATCTTGCAAAACACTATCGGACCAAGTCAGTGGAACTCTTTGAAAAGAAGGCACCTCATACAGTGTGCATGTGAACTTGACTGCCATAAAAGTAAACTTGTGCGAGAATCTGCCTCTGACGATTACGCGAGCATGACCTACTTCACAGCTATTCCCTGACCACGCACGGTGACAAGCAATGGTTGCAACTGCGTGCAATAGCCTTCGTTACACGCTGCTTAGGACTGCCCAACCACGATTACGTATGTACGTTATTGGCCAGCAGCCCAAAGCAGGTTCCAGCATTAGAAAGACGACTGTGGTGCTTATTTTTTTTTTCAGAAATATTGTTTAGACTAGAATTTTAAAAGAATGCAAATGTCGCACATTTTCATCTAGTTATCCACATAACTGAATGACGTAAGTGCCAGTGTATCGCAACTACGAAGAAACTGGCATTGCGCGCACTGCGTGGTGTGTTTGTCAAATCGGAACCTGCGATCTGCAAGGCCACGCTTTCGTCACAATGCAAAATGAACTGGAAGTATCGGCGTCCTTGTCACGAGGTGTTGACGCCTTTCGTGGACTTGAGCTTTTGGAGCAACACATTTGGCTCTCGTTCTGTGCGCTGCAGACGGTGCCAGTGAAGAAAAGGAAAATTCGGTGAAATAACATGAACTCGGCGTGACTAATGGACTTTCGGGTTCGGCAACTGCGTCACAAAATCCAAAACCAAAACAAGGTTGCATGACCCGTACCGAGTGACGCACCGGACAAGCGGCGGTCGCCGATGATAACTGGCCCTGCGGATGTCTACGCAGCCGCTGCCACAAGAAGCTTATCATTCAGACACATTACGCTAAACGCGAGCTTTCAAGCGTGCACTGTACGCGAGAAGCCACGCTATTCGTAAAATAAATACGCCGAGGTTTCCATCAGGCCTACACAGATTGCAGGCGATACGCGAGTTAACGCTGCTGCTCCTCTCGGCACAGAGGCTGCACCAACTTACCGACATCCTGCTGGAACGCAGAACTCGCCCCGAGAAACGGCATCTTCCTGCACGCCCGGATCTGTCCGTGCCTGGGTTTAGTTTAACATTTTCGACGGCGGCGACGAGCTAACGAGCTCAACACGGAGTGCTCGCGGACGCCTTGTCGTCGCGACGCCTCCCTCGTTGCTGCGGCGACACTGAAGCCGCGGCCCGTCGCTGAATTTCGCACCAGCACGCAGCAGCTCTGTGTCGGACGATATTCGACGTGCCGAGGTGTAGCCGGAGCAGCCCGATTATAAACGAGAAAACGGCGACGCACGAACACCCAACAGGCAGCAACGCGACTTTTCCTCTGCCACCATTCACTTGCTTTCGCCAGCGATGATGATGTAACGCTTTTCCTGGCGACACCCAGAGGGCACTACCACCGCAGTTGTGACTACGCTAAATGTACTTATCTTCCAGTAAGAGGTAGCGTGCGCATTAAAGTAAGAAGCCATTAAATTTTTTACGTCGTCGCAATTTTGACAAACGTGCTTTTTCACGTTTAGTAATCCGCGGGACTAATCTTACCATACCACATCGTCCCTCGCATCGGTAGCGTGATCAACCGTAGTTTCGCTTTAGCTTTTCCGACGGGACCACGGGACGTCGTCGTTGATCGCCTCAGCTGTTTGTGTGTGTGCGAAGCTTTCGGTTGTGTTGGCGCATATCTGATCGACGATGGCGCAACCGATGGTGCGTTTTACCGTGTTGTACGTATCGTGCGCGCTGACTCGCAGTCCTGCGCCGGGGAGAGGCTCGCCGGTGTGCGACGACGACGCGAGCTCCCAAGGTGTTGCCCGCCGGAATTACTCGAAGGACGCGTAGAACGCTATATGCGTGCGTCGAAGGTCTCGCCAGCCGATCGCCTCTACGCTGCGTGTATGCACAGCCTCGTCGTTGGTGGTGGTGATCCTGTAAACAAACGGCAATATTTTGGATTCCCGCAGCTTATTTTCTGCGACTAGCGCCCCACTCGAAGAGATGGGCAATTTAAGCGACGATGGTTTCTTTATATCGAGCCTAGATGTGTGCGAGAGCTGCTGGTGGACGCGAACTGTGCTCGTTACATAACTGCTTTGACAGCGTTTCTCTTGGCTGAGGAGGTTTGGGGCAATGTGCGGAGAGCGGGCCCGGGTGATGTTTGTCCGCGGTTTCCGCTCACATAATAGTGATGTGGAACTGATCGTCTTGTGCTACAAATGTTCTTGCTTCTTAAGCTTGCAGATGACCAACTAAACTCCCGTGCTAGTATGTACTATCGTAAGTTTCGCTTGTCTATCGGCAACTCTATTATTCGTGGGCTGCGTGCGTATTGCTACCCAGTATAAAACACTTGCCAAATAAATAAGTGGGGCAAAAATTAATTTCATTTCAAGTAACACACGCTTATTCCAGTGCGTGGCTGTTCTGAAGGTACGTAAACTTGAATAATTTAACGCCCGAACTTATGCCCGTATATTGCTTTTGCTAGCTTAGTTAGTTAGTTAGTTAGTTAGTTAGTTAGTTAGTTAGTTAGTTAGTTAGTTAGTTAGTTAGTCAGATAGATAGATAGATAGATAGATAGATAGATAGATAGATAGATAGATAGATAGATAGATAGATAGATAGATAGATAGATAGATTTGTTTAATTCCAAGTAGTAAATAACACACGACACTTTCAAACTAATGCATGCTATCCTGTATAAAAAACAGTCATATCAGTGTATAAATTCTATGTATCTGTTTACTGCTGTGTACAATGTTCAGCTGTGTTGCAAAAACTATGAGCTGCAAAGTTCCAGCTAATGAACACACAATCACATACAGATACACGTACACTGGGAAACATAACACATGTTTTCTGTTTAAGTTATGCTACTTTATATAATTAACTAGTTCAAGGCTTACTGTGCCACCCCTCAAGAATTTATTGCTCGTTTCCACCTTGGAAAAATTACTGTGTCAGCTTGCTCAATTTAGAGCTATTCTGTGCAAAGGTTCTAGTATATAGTAGATGTTGACTCCCGAAACAGGCACCTGAGGTGTGGCCTGCCTTCTTAAAGCACACAGAAAATAATTCTTTTTTAACGGCCACAATATTGCAAAGAGGAAGGAGGCCATTATAACATTGCACACTAGCTGGTGCTGAAAAAAGGCTGTCGACCACTCTCGAGAGCCAGGGAGCGTAATTTTGCCTGTGTTGTTAGAGCGAGTGCAGCACAATCTAAGGTATCTTGAAGCAACATTGTCTTGCAAGAAGTACTGCAGTTACTGCACAGAACACTCACAAGCATAATTCACTACTTCTGGGTGCCCTAATAGTGTTCTTTCTAGTTTATGGGTGAAAATGACCACTTGATGTTTCATTATAAAAATCGAAAGACTTCTGGCAACACCTGTTGTACATGGCACAGACTGTGCAGGACGCATGTTTTAGTCCTTAACCGTAGCCTCTGAGCTGAAAGTTTTTGGCTCCTGGTTAATGAATTTCACACACAGAAATATAAACTAAATGTGCATTTCCTTGCTGGAGAAACGTGAAAACTGGTTGGATGTTCATTCAGACAGCTAATGAGGTTTGCATTTGTTATCAAAGCATTCCCATGTGGCTTTAACATTTCTATTTCAAAGCATTTACCTTCATATTGTTTTCTGCAGGTTCTCTGAGGTCCAACTCCTGCTGAAATATGTTATTTCATCATAGCCATCAACATGTCAGCTTCTCTTGACATGTATGTCTTTTAAGAAGTAGTGACACATGTTTTCAAAGTGGAAGTAACACTGCCACCCGCTTCTTGCAAGGAGTAAAATTTGCTGACTTCATGTAGCAGCAAGGCCAGGTGTGATGATGTTATTCATAAAAAAATAAGCAGAGCACTGCATGTTTTTTTGTTTTTTCTGGCTGCGCTTAATTCTGCGTGGCAGCCACAGCCAGTACAAGAAATGGGGAAGTTATTGTGCATCGTGATGTCATGGTGCAGCCACATTTGTGGATATAGTGAAACTGAATCTAGTTTATGAAGGCAAGTGTTATAATCAATCTTTTTTTTTTATTCTCTGGCACTTGCCAGTGTATTAGCTCATGAGTTAACAGCGTATTTTGTATCATGCAGTATTGTCATTGGCCTGGTTGTGATCTTTGTCGCTCACTGCGGAAGATGGGGGCGACAAAGCGAATTGAGTGTCGACAAAGACGAGGACATGTTGTCGGTGAAACCTTGAAACTCTGCGATTCCTGTAGATTAACTTTAGTAATTGTTGCCGTAGTTAAACATGACAACAAGGTATTGAGGGTTGGAACCTTCATATAATGCAAAAAAATAATAATAATAAGCCAAGTATGTTATATATCAATTTATTAATATACGTTATTGTAGCTTATCTACAAATATTTATTTATTTATTAGTACCTCAAAGGCCCCATTGAAGGGGTATTACATGAGGGGGTGGAATTTCAGCAGTACATTGCTTCTATGGATGATCTGAATGACGAGTCGATCTGATCAACGATGGCGTTTGGCAGGTCATTCCAGTCCCTTGCTGTATGCATGAAAAATGATGACAGATGCGCAGAAGTGCGAGCAGGGGGCGGGTAGACAGCCTTCCCGTGGTTTGTGCGATTTGAAATGCGATGGGCGGGACTGATAATGGAGTTCAGAGATGGATGATAAAATAATTTATGAAACAGACACAATCTGGAAATTTTTCGGCGGTTCGCTAAAGTTGTGAGATGCGCATTATGTTTTAGTTCAGTTATACTTACACGATAGGAGTAGGCGGAGAAAATGAAAGGAGCTGAGCGATTTTGTACAGATTCAAGACTAATGGAAAGGTTATTTTGATGAGGGTCCCAGATCGCGCATGCATATTCTTATTTGGGACGGTGGGTAAGCAAGGGATTTCACTGATGGGGGTGCTAGTCGCAGGGTTCGTCGAAAGTAACCAAGGACACGATTTGCCTCATTAGTAACCTGTGAAATATGAAAAGACCAATTTAGATAAGATGTCAAATGGATGCCTAAATACTTGTAAGTTGATAATGAAGCGATTTCTGCATTCCCGATTAGGTATATTGAAGGTGGTTGTGAGTGACGTCGGTGGAATGATAGCAGAGACGTTTTTTTCACATTTAAGGACATTAGCCATGAATTACACCAGGTTAGTACGTGCTGAATGTCAAACTGAAGAAACAAAATGTCATCGGTGTTATTATTAGGCCGGTAGATAACGCAGTCATCAGCGAATTTACGGATGTTAGAACATATGTTAGCAGGCAAATCATGAATATACATATGAGAAAAAGAAGGGGGCCCAAGACGGTGCCCTGAGGTACCCCAGATATAACAGAGGAATAAGAAGATGAACATATATTAGCAAAGACAAACTGCTGCCGATTAGTGAGAAAGCTGCATATCCAGTTAAAAACATGTTCGTTAAGATTGAGACGAGAATGTTTTAGAAATAGTCGTTTGTGAGGAACTTTGTCAAGAGCTTAAGGTCAATGCTAGAGCTAAGGTCGTTAATAAAGAGGGATAACTGTGTTTTGCAAGACAAGCCTATTAAAAAGCCATGCTGGTTAGGGTGGAAGAAGTTGACGGATACTATAAATTTTATAATTTGAGAGAAAATTATATGTTCCATTAGTTTAGAAGTGATACATGTGATAAATATTGGTCGATAATTATGGCAAGAAGATGAAGGCCCTTTTTTGGGGACTGGGATGACTTTGCCTATTTTCCAGTCACAGGGTATAATGGCTGATGAAAGGGATTGCTGAAAGATATGAGACAATATGGTGCTAGTTGCACGTTTTGTATTTTTTAACACTTTAGTATTAATTTTGTCGACACCAGCTGAGGCGGTTAATTTAAAAGAGTCGATTATTTTGACAATGCCATCAGGTTCAAAGATGAAGCCCGGCATAGGTGGAAAGTTAAAGGAAGGGAAATCGGGTAATTCATTATCCGGTTCGTGGGTGAAAACTGAGCTGAATGATAAACTCAAAACTTCTGCCACGTCATGATCTTCAATTGGATTATTATCATCGTCACACAGTGTTATGTTTCTGATGGGGTTAGGATTGATGCATTTCCAGAATTGACGTGGGTTTGTACGAATCATGTCGGGTAGAGTAGAAGAAAAAAAAATATGGCTCAACTTTCTCTACCATATAGCTTTTTATATAGTAATAGTATTCTAATTACTTTGAATAATGTCAGTTTGGTACTTCGAGAAACCAGGCACGTGACACAACATGGCATGAAATGTAGGCAATGGAGGCAGCATTTCTTGTGGTTATAGGGTTCCTAAGAAACATAACAGTTCAGTGTATGTCACCCTGTGCTCATCAAGTCATTATAAATGCCTTTTTGCCTTCAGATCTATCATGTCCCAGCCCTCTGCTTACATCAAGGGGGGTATTCTGTAAGTGTCCACCTAGTGGACATGCATGCCAGAGTGCTCATCGGCTGGGGGCGCCCGTCTCCTTCTGATGCATATTCCAGACCAGCTAGTCAGAACTTCAGCAGTGCGCTTCCACACTCTCATATGTCGTTGGCGGTAGCTTTTCGTTTACAGTTTAAGAAGTTGTAAACACTGTTAATAACTAGTAGATCTTAAATGCTTTATAAAAACATTCCGATTCGATTACCCATTATGTGCACAGTATTCAAAGCAGGGGAATGCAACCACTACTCTTATCATTTTATACTCCACATATGCTGTTGCTAATGCCAATATATATATTGCTGGAAGTTACTTGATAATGTGCAAGTGAATGAAACTTTTATAATAGCACTTGTATACCCCAATTAGTTTGGAGTAGCGGAGCAAACCTCGAAGTGTTTTAAAGTGTAGTTGCATTCAAATGAATCTCAATAATAGGATAGGCGCCACATCAGAGCAGTCATGTGTTTCATTGTGTCATGTCTAAAGCAAGAAAAGGAATGTTTGCGTTCGTCAGTCTCCCACTTTTCTTTAAAATATAGAACAAAGTCTTTGCAGTGTGATAATGCTGGAGACATTTATTCTCACAATACTAGGTTGTTCGTTGTGTCGACAAGGTGTATGATTGCACAATAGCAAACAATTTTTGTGACCCTCCTGTGAACTTCTGCTTCTGGTGCCATTAACCATTTTTCTTTCGCCTGATCTTCTGTTGTCACCCAGTCAGTTCTGTCAAACTGTGGGTGTGATATGCACCAAAAAAATGGCATTCTAGTTTTTTTCAACATGCCTAATGTGTTTTCTTTTTTGTTACAGGTCTGTACGATCCAGAAACAGAATTGTGAAGATCATCATTACAGAGCACATAGTTGTTAGCACGCTATTACAGAACCAGATCAAGGATAAATGATACTACATGTTACAGGCTTGACAGAAATTACCTTTATTTGAAAAGTTTGCTGAAGAGAAATAAACTTTCTTCAAGTTACTCTTTTTTTAGTTCGTCTGCTAGAGAGTTGTATACCAGTCAAAAAACAAAGCAAATGAAAACATATCTCTTTTAACCTTATGATCACAGTCAGTTTCTCATTTCATGAACTCATTACAAAAATTGCAATGCGAATGTTCTATCATAAAATCATGCTTTGTAAAGTGAGATGTAGCTGCAGTGCTGGTGACCTTGACTTTATGTCATGTTGGCTATGTCATATGTTCCTGTAGTTAATTATGAAACCATCATTTAGAGCAAATATTGCATGGTGCTTAATTTTATGGCTGGTTGGCTCTTGATGTAGTGGCAAATAGAGAATTAAAGAACACATAATCATAGCATTTGACAAAAAAAAAGTTGGATATCTTGATGATGAACTGAAAAGGGAAGTGCTAAAGTTTATTTTCACACATTATTTCCCATGTGTGTCATACAGTCTCTGCCAAATGTACCAGAGACATACAAAGTCAGACTGGCAAAGTTGAAGAAAATCACTGTAAAGCAAAGCATACATAAATGGGAAGGAAGCAGCTAATTGAAGAGAAACAAGATTGGTTATTTCTGTTTGCATTGATTGACAGTTGTGTGATGTCAGTTACTTTATTGAAAGTTACTTTGTCATGTCTTGCATATTGTGTAAAGCCTTTCTTAGATTGATGTGTTGTGGTTTTTTGTACCTTTTAGGTGCACAGGACTGCAGATGATGTACTTGTATGTGCTGTTTCAAGTTCAAGAAGCGTTTGCTTGAACAAGAAACCACTGCTCGTCGTCGCATTTGGCCTGCTGATGTAGCAACATTTGCAAGATGCAAGGGGCTGAAACAACGAGTGGATGCTTGGAGTACCAGGAAAAGATGGAGATTGAAATGACTAGTTATTATATCTGGAGAACAGCTGTCACATTTAGACTGCCCAGTGTTTGCTGCAGAGCGTGGAACTTTCACTGGTGAACTGCAATGTGGAGCAAATTGTCACGCTAATGATAATTTAGTGTTTCTGTCAGAGACCCTCGCCCTTCTAGAAGACGGTGTTTTACATACTTGTGGTGATTATGAGTGAAATGGAGTAACTGAGCACAGGGGTGACGTTTGTCATCGCTAGAAAGTGCTAGGTGAGATGGATGGAAAATTCTACAGCCACACACCCAGCAAAGTGTGGGCATCTGACCTATGGATTGTCCAGTTCAGTTCCTTGCTGCTGGCTTACTCATCGTGCCTCATGGTGCCATTTAGTGCAGCAGAACCAACTTATTCAACTTTTACCACTGTGATGTAATCAAAATCGGGTGTCTTGAAAATAGCTACTGGCATGTATTTTTGCAAGGGATGTTTGCCTGTGGCTCACAATGTCATTGTTCTTATCAGAGTTGTCGACATTGCAGCCTAGGTTTGAAAGGGAGGCCAGGTTTGGTCACATGGTTATAGAAGGTGGTAGCAATGTTGCCAAGGAGAAAACAGTAGCTAAATGACTCCAGTGGCAAAACAAAATGAGATCACTGCAAAAAGAGGTGGGCAGGCAATATCAGGAATGATTTGAACACCAAAATACATGAGCAAGCATTGGTGACTGACAAGGCAAAGTGAAAAAAGAAAAGAACAGTGACCGAATATAAAATTGGACATTTCCTACTGAAAAAAGTTTCCTTGCTGTGAAGAGGCACAAATTTGACGTCTGTCATTCTAATTTCTCCCATCTGACTCGTAGTTAACATGTCCATATATAGCACTGATAGCCTAGTAGCACTGGTAGCCCATTTGCCAGTCTTCTCCAAGTCTTAGTGAATGTGTTTCTGTAGCCGCATATTTATTGTGCTCACTTCTCAGCAGTTGGCCTGTTGTGGGAGAACTGTAGAAAAGGTCAAGTCCCAACTATGCAGTTAGTGAAGTTACAAGTGATAACATAAAAAAAAACATAGGCTATCTTCCACTGTTCTTGTTCACTGTGACATTTAGAAAGCAATCACTGTTTGGTGGTTTGGTTAAACATTTCTGCCAGCTTAGATGGTTCATGTGAGAACTGTCGAACATTACCTAGCCCAGATATGTTGCGATTATCTCTGTGACAGTTACTGTCACATTCTAAAGAGTTTGTCTTCTTGACTCAGTTCAATAAAGCGGATATGACAATGCCACCCTCGAGCGGAGTGGCCACTGTGCTTCGACAAGACTCCATGATGATTGCCTAGTGAAAATTTCATAACTTGGCATTCAAGGTCTATTCGAATGCACTTGAGTGTTTCCAATTCGTCTCATTGTAAGGTTCACCCAGGGAAATCGTTTAAGTGCTGTATCTTCGGCAGTTGAGGAAAAGCGCTGTGTGTGTCACATTCATGTGGCGCAGTTAAAAAATGAGGTTCAAGTTGAGGCTTGTTTGTGAATACTCGGCCTAACGTATTACTTAGGCACATGTCACTCTGTTCCTTTAGCAATGTGTTCATTGTTTCAATTTCTACTAGCCTCCAACAGTGTTATCATCCTTATTTTTTCATAAGTATTTCAATTCTAAGGTTTCCATTCACTTCGATGATGCCCGTAGCCATGTAATATTGTGGAGGCTCAACCAAAAGCCAATCTACTCTTTGCTGACCACTGCCACTTTCTTGTTCAAATGATAGACAGCCCTGCAAAGCCAGCCGCAGCGTCCACTGCGGACCTGATCAAGCGAGAGGGGATCAGCTGCTCACTGTGTGGCACGGACCTGGTGACGGAAGACCAGTTGCGAGCACACCGTTGCAGTGAGAGGCCACTGCCCCGCGGACGGGGCCGCTATGCATGCCGCTACTGCCGCTTCGCCTGCAACGACCGGCTTGAACACAGTCTGCACCAGACACAGCACCTCAAGGACAGACCGTTCAGGTGGGACTGCATACCACAGGGCTTTATCTGTGCTGTGTACAACAAACAGCCTTACTGGGCTGCATGGCAAAACCTGGACAACAGAATAGAAAAGAGAGAGAGAGATGGGATGTACACAGAACTCACAAGCAAATTTTGTATTGAACACAAACACAATTGGTGTTTGTGTTTCAGTCACTCAATTTTTGTTGTTCCTTTTGTTTTCTGTGCAACATGGTGTGCAAGATAATCATGGGCATATACCAACTAGAGCCATTTATTGCATTGCTGCACAAGAATCCTGTTAATAATGCGGGTGGAATGCTATGTGAACAGCATTTTTTCACCTTGCCAGAATTATGAACACTTGATCATCCTCCTATGCACAGAGGGAAAGATGCAGTCTGACTCAAAAAGACAATGTCCTGCATTGTGGCTTCCTGAAACCTTCACACCATAATTTAGGCACACCCCATGACCAAAAAAGAACTTAAAATTAAATTCTGAAGTTTTACTTGCTAAAACCACAATATGATCATGAGGCAGGCATGCTGTAGTGGGGACTATAGATTAATTTTGACCACCTGGGGTTCTTTAACGTGCACCCAGTGCATGGCACATGGGCGCTTTTGCATTTCACACCCATATAAATGCGGTTGCCACTGCCGGGATTCAATCCCACGCCCTCGAGCTTAGCAGCGCAACACCAGAGCCACTATGCCACCGCAATGGATGGTACACCCCATGACGTTATACAAGATGTGATGCCACTTTGTCATGAAGCAGATAATTTGTTTCACAACTACAGCCATGACTATGATAATAATCATGGCTTCAACAACGAGAAAGTAAACAGCTAGCAAAACGTCAAAGCAATGAAAAAAATGATGTACAGTTAAACCTCGTGATAACAAACTTCAATATAACAAAATGAAGTATTTAACTTTTATAACTTTTTTTACGTTGGCAAAACACATTTGTTTAGACACGATTTGAATAAATAAAATTTCACTGCTGCCACGTAGAAATACTGAGACGGCAAATGGAAACTTCTGTGCAAATGCATACTGTCAAATGGCTCAATGACACGCGGTTGCTTGCAAATGTACCTCTCAAATTGCACATTGCAGGTTGGATAGTGACTGCAGAAGCGAAGTAGCATCATGTTTCGTATAATTTCCAAGTGCAATAAGATCTTATAGCGCATCGCGCGCTGTATTCTTTAGGTGGGAGCAGCGAAAGCTTGCGAGAGCAAGCCAGGAAGTATGGTGGCTTGATGACTGCCATCTTCCTGCGCGAGCAAGCGGAAATGGGGAAGGGGAGTGAACACGCGATAATGTGATGAAGCGTGAGCCATGGCAGGAAGGGGATGTGGGGAAGAAGAGCGAGGGATAGGTTGGTGCACATCTCCTTTTCTGGTGCAGCCATGGTTGCACATGGCTGAGTGAACATGCAGCTGGCGTGCCTTGTTTTAGGGGTAATCTGCCACATGTGCAAGGACTGGGCGAGCTCAGATGGCATGGCATTGTTCACTGTCTTCTCGCACGTTTCGTGCTGGACGTTGCACAATGCTGGGTTTCAGAGATGCATTAAAGCAAGAGGCGCTGCCAGAAAAAAAAATCGAAAAGCGCTTTGCTTTGCCAACTCTCAAATTCAACAAAATGATTGTTTTTTTTGCTTATTTATATTTGCTTTTTCCGATTGCCTGATAATTCGGAAGATATTGTGGCCCTTTCCATGTAAGAAAAATCCCTCGGCGACTGTACTTATTTGAATAAAATATTGAATTATAACAAAATTTCGATATAATGAAGCAAATTTCCTATTTTACTGATTCAGCTGTATCGAGGTGTAACTGTTTTGCTGCATTTCTGTCGGTGGCTTGTCATTTGGTCGAGCAGGAGCCTTAGCCTCCGGCATGCTAGGAGTATTTTATACAAGGTTAGTACTGCAAAGGTGACAAAAGTGTCTTGGTTTTCGATGGCTCTCTGGATGTAAAGCAAGCTGGAAAAAAGTTTTATGACAGGAGAACTGCGAGTCTGTGTAACATCTTGTAGCAAACTATATTCGACGATTTGCTGAGGAGTGTTGCAAGGCCTCTTTGGTAGCTACACGTACTCAGCGTACGTTCGGCACCATCGAGTGTCGACTGTGAGCAGTACTTCTGAGGTTACAGGATTGCAACAGCTGGCTCTGACACTTTCAATTGCATGTGGTCTTGTGTAGGCAAGCACCAGTGGGACGTCATCGTAACAGGAGGACAGTGCAATATTGAAAAACATGCTCTTACAGAAAAATGGTAATACCTATACGTTGAGGCATATTAATTGCCCACAGACTTCTGCAGTCCTGGTGTGATCTCCTTTCCTTTGAAACCCAGCACATCGGTTTAGTGGTCATGGCATTGTGATGCTGAGCACAAGGTTGCAGGTACAGTTCCCATATGCATGCTAATCGGTGCCAGAATGCAAAATTGATCAAGTGTCGTAAACCTTTGGTACACAATAAAGATACCCAGGAGGTCCAAATTGGTCCAGATACCACCCCTATAGTGTCTCTCGTAGGCACTGTATTACTTTGTGATGTTTAAACTTCTCTTGACCAGTCACTAAACCTTTATTGACAATTTAGAAGTACTGTATGTGACAACTCATAATGCTTTGCCTCCTAGCCGAATGTAATATGGTAAATGCACTTACTGTATCCTTTTTATTTTGTCCATGCATCAAGTTTACCAGCGTAGAGGCATTCATGGGCTCCAGGTAACTCAAACGCTCATACCCAATGGGGCTGATGGGCCAGACTCGGGCAGCCTGACATTATCTTGACTCAGGCTTGGGCTGGGCACGAGTGACCCATATCCTTTTATCGGGCGGGCTGGGCGACATATAGAGCTCGACTCAAGCCCGAAACACGGACGCTAAGGTCCTTGAGCATGACTTGCAGAATTTGTCTGAAGAAATTGAAATATTTGTTTGAAACTCAAGTTGCTGGACAATTTGTTGTTTTTGTGTGGTAACCTATGATGCGATTGTGTGTCTTCCGAATAAAGTAAACTTTGTATGTTTAATTAGCTCCTAATTTGACATTGCACATAAAATTTCATTTAATCTAAAAAAAAAATACCATTTGGTCACCGCAACAAAATTGGTCACAGTGTCTGGCTGCGCCACACTGGATGTGGGCCTCGAAGCTTTCATACCAGGCCGGGCTAGGCGGGCTTGTTGTCCTCCAGAGGAAGCCTTGGCCACGCTTAGGCTGCAAGCA
This sequence comes from Dermacentor albipictus, assembly GCF_038994185.2. Classification (NCBI taxonomy): domain Eukaryota; kingdom Metazoa; phylum Arthropoda; class Arachnida; order Ixodida; family Ixodidae; genus Dermacentor; species Dermacentor albipictus. Next base: position 159,159,496 of record NC_091823.1, on the reverse strand, counting down.
GCGGGCCCAGACCCAGGCTCGGAAATGGGACCCGCATGCACAGCTGTAGACCTGCAATTGTGGGGTTTTAAAGAACTCTTGGGAACAAAAGCACATCACAAAGCAAACATACAAGAGACTTCGTTATAAAGGCGTTTGACTGTATATTGAAATGATGGCTCTAGACCTATTGGAAAAGGTGGGTAACCTTTGTGTGACATCACATACCGAAAATATTTTCACTGCCTTTCAATTGGCCAGTAAAGCATTTAGTTCACAGCGTCGTGGTGTGCCTCTGCGTTTGCAGGACGCTTGCGCTAGCCTTGAAAGTAGTGCGCTCTTGCTTGCAGCTGTGGTGTGTGCGGCAAGGCATTTGCACGCAACAGTGACCGCAACCGGCATGTCAAGATCCACACGGGGGTCCGGCCCTTCCAGTGCGACGTGTGCTCGCGTAAATTCCGGCAGTCGTGGCACCTCCAGTATCACCGCAGCACCCACACAGACTTCTGATGCCGGCGACACAGGTGGGGAATGTGCAGTCGACCCTCATTCAATTAAATTCCTAGGAAACCACTGATTATTTGTGGAAGTTATCACAAGTGTAAACTGTTCATGGCATACTCAGGAATTCAAAAAAATTAAAGTATAATTTGGCTACCAAACCATCACGCAGTGCACCATGAGTTTAATAGAGTTTTAATAGTGTACTTATTTCATAATGGGTTGACCCTCTTTCCAAAATACATTGTATGAAACTAGTGGCGTCAACTTACAATCGTGATCAAACACAGTCAACTGTAACCGGGTACACCAAACCTCCTCACCACCACAAAATTCAACTCGTGTCTTTATCGCAGAAAAAGCACCTGACAGTGATAAAATCTGACATCATGCCTTTGATCTTGGCCTGTGAAGTTCAGGTGAATGAACTGCCAAAATAAAGGCACATGTGAGAATGTTCGTATTTTCTCCTAGAAACAGGGATTCATCTACATTCTATTTTATGGCCATGTGGGCTCTTATCTTAAGGGGCTAACCTACATTCAAGGCTGACCTAGCTACAGCCAAATGGATGTAGTATTTGAAAGTCCCCTGATGGACACAAGCAGCAACTTGAATTGCCATGCGCTACTGGCCAGTAAACTGAGCCAAGTCAGCGACTACAATGCAGGCCAGATTTGAATTGGCAAACCCACATTCACCTCATCAATGGGTTCAATCTTCGTTTGTGAACAGCACTCAGCCACAGCCTTAACAAGTGCATTGCCCCATAAGCAGATTTTTATCTATATTTCTGCACTTTATTGTTTTTTCTATGTTATGAAAATCGAACTTGATGAAATTCTTGGTCACTGGCTTCTGTATTAGGCACGATAGTATACGTGTGCACATGTACGCATGATGTGTGCATGATGCACGTGTACATGTACCATGAATATGTATATAAATCAGTCATAACATGGGTCAGATTGAATAAATATTTGACATTAAATGGGCCCTAAAACACTTTTCGCACATGGTAAGAAAATGTTGCCAATCTGTAGAAGAGGCTCCTGAGGCCGTCTAATAACTATGTGTAACCCCACTTATATTTGGAAGGATTTCTAAAACTTTCGTGGCAGGAGATTCATGAGGCAGCGTCCTTTAACAGTGAAGCCATTCATTGATTTGTTAGAAAAGTGTTTCAGGGCGCCTTTAAGAGATTGTGTAAACAGCACACCCTACATTTTCTCTGAGCATCCAGGATCCTTCTTTGAAACATGTTATTTTTGCTTGCAGACGTCACGACTTAAATGGGATGTCCCACAGATATTTATTGGTGTTTAGCTGGGAACAGAGGTTTTGTTTGAGCCAATAGCTAGGACAGCCTGAAACAACCACACCTGCAAAGTTGTACTTCTGGCCATTTTTCCCTCGCAGGTTTCTGATGTCACCAGTGATGGCATTTTGGCCAACAGAGATCTGAGCTTCATCGTGGGATGTGTCTGCAACAGCCGAGCCTGCACATCATTCAGTGGTGTCTAGCAGCACAGCTGCGGCAACCATCTGTCGTGCCTGCGTCCTACGAGTCTCGTTGCTTCTTAAGATCTCGCTTGCGACTCTTACTTTGTTTGAGCCACTGAAACGTCCATTGTGTGCACTGAGGCTGTGCCCTTGCCGTGTGGGTGCATGTGCGTCTCATGATACAGGGTCTTGCATGTTGTGCATATGGCCAATATGAAATGTGGACCTTTTGTTGGATGTTCCTTGCTTCTTTCTGTATGAAATGGATGAGTAGCATCAGTAGGTATGTTAGCTGTACTAACTAAATATTGCCACAAATTTTGAAAGACACATAGTGGTGGGCTATACATAAATAGAATCAGCTTAAGTTGCTACCTGTGGCCTTTTCTAAAGTTGACTTTTTTTCAGCACTTTGTACAAGAGTAATTAAGCTACCTTTCAGTTATTCACCATGGCATCATTTACTAAGTTGTAGGGGACGATGGTCTTTAAATCAATTTAAACCAAACAACTTATCAGGCCTAATTAAAAAATACTCAGTAGCAGCATATGGCCGATTCCACTCATGTAGCATGTAGAGCCCTCCATTATATTTAAAAGCCTCTGCAACATTTTGTTGGAACAGCTGCTACGCAGTGCCTAACTGCTACTGCAGGGATGCATATCTAAGCTTTGTGACATAGCCATCAACTCTGGCTTGCTAGAAGGGGAGCACATTGGACTTGGAACAGAATTCATTCGTGTTTTATCTTAGCCACCTGAATTACCAGCTGGAAAACTGTAGCCTGCACTGTTGGACAATTGGCACCGGAGTCTTGCACGCATGGGTTGCTACACGTGCTCTGCTTTTTTTTGCATGCGTTGTGCACAAACGTCATGCAATTCTTCTTGTCAACAATAATTCTCAGCATAAGCCTGCGAAACAAAACTGCAAGCTTGTGTATTTGTTACTGCTACGATAATACAAGACAGTAATCCCTCGCAGGTAACCAGGTCAATATGAAAGTAAGTATCAAGGAAGGCAGATGTATACCTACGAGAAGTTTCCGTGCCAAAAACCCAGCATCTAAACTAAGGCTTTTTGTTATTTCTAAATTATGTGACGTTAAGTGTGCTGTGTTTTACCAGTAATGCTTGCGTGCACCCCATGCATGAATTCAACAGACGAGTCGTGAAACTGTGTAGTGGAAAACTTGGTCAAAGAAGTTTCGTCCGACCTGTTCGTAATACTGTAAAGTTGTTGAGTTTAAGTTAACTTACTGGCAAACTATGGCAGTTTACTAAGTCAGCAACATGGTACCAAAGAATCAAAATATTTGCTGTAGGAGCTTGCCCTTTAACTGCCTTTTACAAGAAGCGTTATCTCTCTAGCACAATATAAGAGACCATGAAAATTCATTGTAACATCCAACTCTGCAAACTTGAACTCTTCTGAACCTCTTCAGCACGAGCATAGATTTGTTTTTCTTTAGGTGGGGAGTTGTCTCTTGCAGAAAAATTCTTTAGAAATCTTAATTCTTTAAGTTACGGCGCTGTAAACTTGTAGACAAATGTAATTTTATATGCCCATTTCAAATATATGGAATCCATTTTTGTTTATATCATTTGTTCATAATGTGATTGAAGTTTCATTTACCTAATATAATGTTCAGCAAAATTTGCAAGAGATCAATTATTCAGATTTGACTGGAGAAGTTATCAGTGGCTTCGGCATGATTCAAGAAATACAGCAAGACCAACCTTGTTGCTTTAGCTAACCTAGAACAAGAGTTGCAGGACTTGGAAGTTGACACTCGGAGTTCTGTTCTCTTTGGAAGTCTCTTTCGAAGCCTCACAACTCTTGCTGTCTTGCTTACAAGTAAAAGAAAATTTCATATAATTTAAACCGAATTAGGTAAACAATAATGGAGTTCATATTTGAAATAAGCGCATAAAGTTAGATACATCTACAAACTCTACAAGATGTCAGCGCCACAACTTGAGAAATAAAGATTTTAAGTTTTTTTTTTTTTTCCCCTAAGATCCATTTCACCCCTTAAAAGTCGTTGCGCTCTGTGCCACTGCATATATTGCTTGCATGCGAGTTCTGCTGCAGTGAAGTCATCGCTTCGAAGATAAAAGGTGAAAAGCTGATAGGGGAAAAGAAAATATGCAGATCCAACGCACATCTTGGAATCTATGTGAAGCGATGCTTTCGTGAAGCAGTCAGTGAAATGCCACAGATGTTGCCACTTCATTCCTGCGTCTTTGACATGAAACTGCCGCGCGTAAATGTGCTCCCACACAACTCGCTGGCCAGTGTGACATCTCCAGGAGCTAGTTGGCACGATAGAAGCATGCGTGCAACTGTGGCCTGACGGTTAGAGTCTTGGGCTGCTGTGCTGGGGGTTTGATCCCACCATCGGGCATGTAATTCAATTTCTTTTCTTTAAAGTGTGAGCTATTTTACAACGCAGTCGAGAAAGTCCAGGAGAGTTTGCTTTAAAATTGGGCTACGTATAGCACACAACAACCTAATGCTTGTAAACGAAAGGTGATGACTTTTCGCTGGAACTCTAAGAATGTTACCTTTACGAAGTTTAAGGGTGAAGTTTTGTTTGGTAAGTTGCGGCGATTAGGGAGGGGGCATTCAGTTTCTCTGATGCGTCGCTCGCCCTCTAAAGCCACTGAGCATTAAACTTGCATTATTTCCAATCTGTTTGTGATTTGCATGGACCAGGCAGTTACTTTGGACACTAGACACTGGCAGAAGCTGCCTCGCCTATTTACATAATTATCACAGCATACAACGCTGAGATCTGGGACAAGTGCTAACTTCCGCAACTGCCTCTGCAGATGCATCCAATAGGACTTGATAATGGGGCTGCGACCTACTGCATTGCAGTTTACTCGGTGCAAGCCATTTACTGTATAGCGTCACTTGGCTCCATAGTTTTCAGAGCATAATATTTTGCAAATTCATTGTATATGTCCCCGTGAAGGTCTTCTTCAAGAACCAAGCTTTCTCTTGTGCAGAAGGTGATGGCATGTTGCGCCCATGATGCAAGAAAGCAACACATTCAGTTAAGAAGTTTAAGGCAACCCACTGAAATATGGGCTCTCCGTATAGGAAACATGCCTTTGTTGAATTTCCAGTTGATTAGTGCATGTTTTACACTAAGCTTATCATGAAATGAATGTGCCTTTAGCACTAAACGTCACATAAAATGTGCGTCAAGGAGCACAACTTCAAGTCCTACTGTCTTAACCACCAAAGTTGAACAGACAGAAAATGTTTGCACAGAAAAGCTTGATATTCATTTGGATAACCAAACAAAGTACCAACTTTATTAACTTGTATTATACCTGTAGTATTAACTTGTAGCTTAGAACTTTAGGGCCTATATGTTACAACTGCAAAATTGAATCCAAGCATTAATGAGGACATATGCTCAACAAGAAGTGCTGAGGTAATTGCCCCTGCTTCCAGAATAGCTTCCCGAAGGATATACTTGGATAAAATACATTAGTGTTCTACTTACTATTGTTCCAAAAAGTCCAGCATTTGCATCTTGAGACAAAACTAATTGGGACACTATTGTGTTTCATAGCACATATTAAGGACTGGCATATTAAAAATGGTGATAATCTCAGGATTTTCCTAAGCGTACATCACTTAATTATTGCCTGGTTTCAATTCTGCAATGGTAACATTTGACCCAAAGTAAGAAAGTTACCATGAATAGTTAAGCATTGTTAATTGACTACACAAACATTGCAGTTCTCATGCAATTAATTTCTGCTTTTGAAGTAACTCACCTGAAGAGCCAGAATTTTGCTATCTACCAGTGCTGATTTCACAAAATATATTTTGCATAAATAAATTGTGGTTATCTTTTACATAGGTTAGCAGTGCAATGTGTACAAAAAGAAATGTCTTTATAGGCATCTTTATATTGGTACTCATTATGACTGTCGTGGAGGGTGCATGTGAAGTATTTTGCTTTTAGGCAGTCATATGATGGTACATTGTTGTGAGTGTGCCGACGCCATTTGCTTGGGCGTGTCATATTTATTGTTTGTAGATTCACGTTTGGTGACAATTTGCAAGCTGAAGTTGCAGGCACGTCACGTATCTGTAATCGCAGTTTGGGCAGGCATGGACAAAGGTGGTGTGCAGCAGGGTTGCATGGCAACAATCTGTGCCGAAGAGTTTTAGTTGAATGTTTACATCTAGTCGAAGACCAGAGTGATAGCACATAAAAAATATCCACTGCCTTTGTATTGAAGCCAGTTTATGAGATGAAAATTTCCCGAGAGAACTGTGGAAAGGTCACACAGGTGACCAAAGCAGACATGCTGTGTTGTATAATGTTTATCATGCAATTTCTAGTGCAATGAAAAACCGTTCATGGCAGTTTGATCCGACTGCTTTATTTTTGTCACATTAATTTGTTGTTATTGCCACTTTGCTTTCCTTATTTTTTTGTTATTGCAGTGAAAGATTTCAGGATGCGAATATCAGTCAGATCAATCATGTACGTTCTTTGCATGGTGATGTACAATAAATAACTGTAGTATCTTATGCACTGCAATTTGCCAAGTCTTGTCAGAGCTGATTTCTTCCAGCTTACAGGTTTTAACATTGCCATGTTGAACTATGTTGTGCTGTTTTTCAGGCATTCATCCATCAGCGATCAGCGCTTTTCTCAAAAGAGCCTGCTGGCTCACATCACTGTTCAATCGATCTATGTCATTTAGTCGGCTGATGCCAGTCTTCTTTTCAAAAATGGATTGTTATTATTGTTTATAGCTGAAGTATTGAAAAACATTTTTGTCTCGCATAGCCAACAAGAAAAGTTGTACTAACAATTTTGCGATGGTTTGCATAAGGTATTGGGAAAAACGCTTGTATGCACACTGTTAAGAAATTGTGCGCTTTTGTGTAAATGGAGTGACGAATACATAGCATGCGGTTTGGTGGCGCAGCTGCGTAGTTACTTAATTTGTCCAGCCACCGCTGTTGTCTAGCTAGTGAGCCAATTAGCTGATGTGCATTGGGGCGACTGTCCAAGAGTTGAACAAGTCTCCACGTACCTGACAGTGTTGTGTTACGCACTGTGCGTCCTCGCCACAAGAAGTGTCCAAGTTCCGCAGAAACGCGCTTGCTTGAGGCTACAACTGTGCACTCATATGGCTCTCGTGTCTACTCAAAACACGAGTGTACTGCATTGCTCTCTTTGTATAGCATCACTTGTCCATAAAGGGGTAGCAGCTGATTTTCTCGCCCACGGACCACAATGCGCTGGGCAACAATGTTAGCAGCATCACGTGCACCTGCTGCTGCGACAGTAGCCACCTTATCTCTAGATGTGTTTGAAAGAAAATGTCTAATAATTCCCAGCGTTCCTTTTCTATTCTGATGAAGATGAAAACGTACTGCGTGGGAACTAGCCAGCCACCCTGTGACAAGAAGGTGTATTATGTAAGGGCATTCCCGCGAATGGAAAGGATGCAAAGAAAAAAAAATCGTGAGGCAAGACACAGAGAAAGGAACAGGAAGATGTGTCTTGCCTCCCAATTTTTTTCTCTAGTATCCTTTCCATTTGCTGGCACGCCCTTACAAAGTGCCATGTACCAACTCACCCAACAGGCCACTCTTAAGAAGGTGTAATGTCATGAAGAAGCATATCAGGCAGCACTTTTAGGACAACTCAGCAGAGCTGTAATAGCCATGTCACTTTAACCACACTGAGTTGCTCAATCTGGTCTAACTGAAGTGAACCTTTTGATTACAAAGATAATCGGGAGGCATGGTAAAAGTTGCAGTACAACACCTTTGGCAAAGAAACTTTTTTTTTTTTTAATGCAGCATGTTACTTGGAATGTACATTGATCACAGTGATGTCGTGGAGCTTTCTGAATAAAAGATGTGCATTGCTGTGCAGCATATTGTGCCACTCGGATTGCTTGGGCTTGGAATGAGTTTCCGTGAAAGCACGCTTTTGGGGCCTCTAAATGTGCAGCTTGCGCACAAGTTGCATGTGAGGAAGTACAATGTCACTCAAGTTGCCAAGAATGTTGGCATCATGCCAGGTAGGTGAAACGTGCAGTACCATACTGTTCAAGATATCAGTGCCCTGCCAAATGTAAGAACTCTCCTTTGCTTTTTATAATGCACTAAAGATGTTGTGAATGCAAATACACACGTGTGCCATTTTAATACTTTAATGTTGGATGGTGACATCGTAGCAACTGCCACAATGTCTTGCAAAAAGCAGTCCAAGGAAGACAGAAGTTTGCAGGAAGACGGAGGCTCGACGTGATGAGCAGTAGTTGAACAAGTAGTGCGGCTGGAGCCAGTGTTTTGACAAGCAGACTAGTCTTCATGAGGGCAGCAACTGCTTTCCTCAGTAGGGTTTTTATGCACACACAGCAGCTCGCTCTTCCCCACCCTCATTGGGAGGGGATAAGCTGGGTGAGGGAGATTGCACCATCTTATTCTCCTTCTCCCCCACTGAGGCTGGAGAGAGAGTGAGCTACACATAAATTAAAGCGATGGTAAGGAAAGCAGTTGCTGCCCTTGGCTTCAGTGACATCCCTTGTTCAACCAGTATTATTCACTTTCAAAAGCAGTATATTACAAATAGCTTCAACAGACTACAAGGTAGCTGGGGAGGAGGAAAGAGAGAAAGGAAAGGTCGGGAGGTCAACCAGACATGCATCCAGTGTCCCTGCTGCAGTGTTGACGAGGGCTTGAATTCGTATTTGCTGACACTTCAAAACTTTAAGGGCTGTCTTGAGGAATGCCCTAAACATGTAACGCAACACACAACTTGAGCTGCATGTCCTGGCGTTGTCCTGGCTCTGAAGAACACCCCACTAAGGCACTTATAGCATTGTTATGTCAGAACAAGAAGAAAGTGGGTTAACCGAGGGGCCCGATTTTTATTAATCATATAAGAAGCCAACAAACACACTTAGGAAAACATAGGGGTAATTACTTGTACTTGCTGATTGAGTTGATTGAACGCCTAATGCGAAAACATGGAATCGTTCCCTACTTGTGGCAAGTTGTTTTTTCATCCACTTTCATTGCCATTAATTCATCATTTCTTTAATTCAATCAGCAAGTACAAGTAATTACCCCTATGTTTTCCTTGGTGTCTTAGTTTGTTGACTTCTCATGATATTAAAGCTTTGTTGTAGGGCTCAGGTCTCAAAGAAAGAATATACATAACTTTTGTGCTAGTGCATTTCGTGTGCTTGAATGTGCGAGTACTTTTCTTCCCCTTTCACTAGATCTCTTTCATCCTTCACAATCTCGCCTGGAATAGCATGCCAAGCCTGTCGCTAGGCCAACTTCTCAATATGTCCTTGAACTTTCTATTATGCATTTATTGCTGTAAAAGGAATAAAGAAAAAAAATCTTTTATGCACAACACATATTCTGTGCTAGAAGCAGTGAGCAGATGTGCCAAATCTGGTCACGGTTTTATATTCTGGATCGCTTCCAACTTTGGTATTGAAAATGCTACAGGCGCTAACAAGATCAGCGCTTTTTCATCAGGTATCCCCTCACTGTCACAGCACTTGCATCATCTGCTACTGCTGCCACCGTTCATACCACTACAAAACAAGAAATAAACTCACAATTTCACGACAATGATAAATGAAGTGTAAAAGTATGTCAACCCAAGGACTTTGTGAAACGAACCTCTGAAAACTGAGTCTGGCCAACTGTGCCACACCGACTAAGCACAAGTTCCAGCAATGGTTATTCGGACACCCATTGTGGGTTATGCCACAGGGTACAAGACAGGCTTAAATCAGGGGCTAACACAGGCTTAATCAAACAGGGCACTTGAAGGAAAGTGAAGTGCAGGCCTAAGAAATCTCACCTGCCATGGTAGTCCAGGCTCACGAAGCTGTTGCCGACCTAACATTTTGGTATCAATGTAACAATGTGTCGCCATAGAAGCCTGCGGTACAGCAGGTGTACGAAATGTATCTGCTGAAAAGTTTCGCAGATCTCTATCTTTATAAGAGCTTCCTGCAATGCATCAATTGACATTCTTAACATATTGTTACAGGGAGAAGAGAGGTTTAAAATATATTTAAAGGGTATTTACAACGCAGTCACTGGCATACGAGATGGAAGACAGCCCGGGCAACATCAGCGAGCATCATTGTCCTCCGTACTGTCCTCAGCTTCGCCTCGGGCAACACTTGGTAACGTGATCCCCACTGGCAAAGGCACTGTCCCAGTGCTTGCTAAATTGTCTGAATGGTATTTGAGAGGTGGGTGACATGGATTATGTCAGTGGAAGGTCGAGACATGGTGAAATTGAAAGGCGTGATTTCATACGCGATGCCGATCAGTTGGCACAAGACACTGTACGGGCCAGAGTAAGGCAAAATCAACTTTTTACAAAGGCCAACTCACCACGACGGTGTCCAAAAAAGGATTATATCACCAGGCTTGAAGTGGACATCACGGTCTCGGGCATCATAGGAACATTGTTGCTTTTTCTGTGAAGAGTAAAGCACAGGTGGGCACTCTGGCATGCCTCTACAGCTCTGAAGATGGCGTCACGGGCATATTTTGACGTGTCAAGAACAGCAGGTAGTAGCGTGTCAAGTGGCAGCGTGGGATTTCTTTGGTACAAGAGATAAAACGGAGAAAAAACTGCCGAGTTATGTTGGGAGGAATTACAGGCAAATGTTACGAAGGACGGAGAGGCATCCCAGTCATGATGGTTGGCAGAAACATATGTCGCAAGCATGTCTTTGATAGTTTTATTAAGACACTCCGTGAGGCCATTCAACTGAGGGTGGTACGCCATTGCCAACTTGTGTTTTATAGCGCAAGAGTGCAAGGTGTCCTGGAAAACCTTTGCTGTGAAATAGCGGTCCCAGTCAGCGAGGAGCTGTTGATAAGCTCCATGGTGAAGTATAACGTCTTCAGATACGAAGTCGGCAATCCTGGCTGCACAGCTGGTTGGGAGAGCCCAAGTGATTACACACCAGGTCGTGTAATTGGTAGCGACTGCTACTCGCTTATTCCTGCAGACAAATAGTGGGAAAGGCCCAAGAAGGTCGAGACCAACCGTAAAGAATGGCTCTGATGGAACATCAAGGGGTTGAAGGTGGCCAGCTAGGAGTACTGCTGGTTTCTTGTGGCACTGGCATTGTTCACAGGAAGCGACGTTACAGCAGATGGAATGGTAAATACAGGGCCAAAAGAAGCGATGCCGAACACGGTCATATGTCCTAGAGACGCCGAGGTCACCAGCGGCAGGACCATCGTGTTTGACATAAAAATTGTTACAGCGCAAACAAATGCAAGCACAAAGTATCAAGGACGGGACACAAGCGCAAGCCTTTGGTTGTGCCGTACCTGCACAAGACTTCACACAGTCTCAAGAAGGTAGCCAACAGGCATGGGGTGTCCGTTGTTTTTTCGGCACCCAACAAGCTGGCAGTTATGCCCCCGCATCTGCAACTCTAAAAAAAGAGGTTGTCAGCTAAACCATGAGAAGCCGTTCATTAAGTGTTCCACAGAAATGGTCTACGCCATTCCCTTGAAGTGTGGAAAGGCTTATGTCGGCCAAACCGGCCATTGCATTAATGAACGCTTGGGGGAACATGGCCAAAATTTAAGTAACTTAAAGGACAAGTACGCACATGTAATTGAATGCACAGGATGCGAGGCTCGATTGGGAGAGACGAAGATTCTTGGCAAGCGTGCCAATGCGACGACACGCATCAGTTTGGAAGCGTTCCACATACACAAATATGGCAGCAAGTGTGCAAGCACCCCTTCTGTATCGCTTTGCTGCAGAGTTTCATTTTTTGGAAGCGACTGCTTACTGATTTTATTGTATGTTAGTATCCCTCGCCTTTTTTTAGTGTTTTTCTAGTTTCTCGTTTTCTTGTTTTTTCTGCGCCCGATTCCGTCGACTGCTGGCACGTTCGTTCATCGATGCGTATTGTCATTTCCCCCGATTGTATCACTCCCTTCCCCCTTCACTTCTGCCTTTCCCTTTATATAAGGTATCCGTATTCCGTCAATAAAATTTAATTGACAGTCAAAAAAAAAACAGCGCTTGTGTCTTGTCCTTGATACTTTGTGGTTGCATGTGTTTGCACTGTAACAATTTTTGTGTCAAGTATGCACCAACTCGCCCAGAAAGAAGTTTTAATGACCATCGTGTAGTTGTGCAAAGACAGTTTGATGTATATGTGTGGGAATAATCAAAAGCTGTTCAGGACTGTCAGGCTGCACATTGTAACGGTACAAGATACGAGATACAAGATACGGTACAAGAACGGTACAAGCAGCACAAACACACGCAGAGAAGAGAAAGGCGTCTCAGAAGTCTGCCAGAGAATGATGTCTCGCAAGTAGGGATCACGGCGTTGCTCACCTCCGACGTTCTGAAACACTAAGCGACAGCACGCAGGTATATCAACTGGGCTTCATCAACACACCATGCATCTGTCTTTAGCATAACGGGGAATGAGAACCCTTGACACGACAGTCTTATACACTCGCAGCTATTGGGAAGCTCATGTGGGTCTAGTGGATGGCATGACAGGGAGTCAGCTTCTTCATGCGATTGGCCGCTCTTATGCATAACTGTGTGCGAGTACTCTTGGAGTTGCAAAGCACACCGACCAAGACGTCCAGTAGGATCCTTTAGGGATGAAATCCACCTTAAGGCATGATGGTCGGTGATAACTGTGAATGGCCAGCTGGTACAAGTAGGGATGAAATTTACCCACTGCCCTAACGAGGGCAAGGCACTCGCATTCAGTAATGGAGTAATTGCGCTCCACTTGGGACAGAAGATGGCTAGCGTACGCAATAACACGGTTGCAACGTTACTGGTGCTGAGCCAAAACAGCACAGATTCTATGACTGCTGACATCAGTGCGAACTTCTGTTGGAGCAGTCATGTTAAAATGGGCAAGCTGGTGGTGAAGTGAGCAGCACGGTAAGCTCAATGAACGCAGTAGCTTGTTCCGGACCCCAGACAAAAGCCGCATTTTTCTTGAGAAGGTCTGCGAGAGAATGTGCAACATTGGCAAAATTGCATATGAACAGAGAGAAGTATCAGCAGAGATCCACTAAGCTTCTAACATTGTTGGCACAGGTTGGCAAAGGGAAATTCTTGATGGTGGAAACTTTATTGTGATCAGGATGGACACCAAAAGAATCGACAAGGTATCCGAGCACAGTAAGTTGCCAGTGGCCGAAGTGAAATTTTGATGAATTAAGCTGAAGCCCAACCTTGCGGAAAACAGAACTGTTGAAAGATGCTCGAGGTGCGTGGCAGAAGTTGGTGGAAAGATCAACATCGTTGAACTAGCACTGGCAGAATGACCACAATGCTCCATGAAGGAAAGCGTCCTTAATATGTTCAAATGTAGCCAGAGCATTACATAACCAGAATGGCATTACTGTACATCAGGTGTAATAAAACCGGTTTTCTCACGGTCCAGGTCATCAACAGCAATCTGCCAGTAACCGAAGCAGAAGTCTATCGAAGAAAAATATTTTGCACCATATAAACAATCGAGGGTGTCTTGTATCTGCGGCATAGGATACACATCCTTTTCTGATTACTTTGTTAAGATGCAATTAGTCGACACAGAAGCACCAGCTGTCCTTTTTGACCAGCATGACCAGGGAAGCCCAGGACTACAAGAAGGCTCAATGGTATCTCGGGTAAGCATCTTGTTGACTTTCTTCTGTATGACTTGGCACCCAGTAGGGGAGACACGGTAGGGCCGTCGCTGAACCGAGCTGACGTTGCCGGTGCGTATCCGATGTTTCACAACGAACGTTTGAACCAGTGGCTAATTATCAATATAGAAAATGTGCTGATATGAGACGAGAGAACAAAGTGTGTCCGCAGGATGGGTCAGAATGTCAGTAGCAATCATTGTTGTGAAAGGTTCTAATAGTCAGGTTTTAGGACTCGTAACAACAGAGGCATGGGACGCAGTGTCACCAGTTGAGGCAGAAATATGGTAGTTGTAAGCCAGGGCCAAGGTTGCAAGAGATTTGCCCTAAAGTAGCACTTAAGGGCAGAGACCGAAATTCGCCGCAGGAAGACAGGTGGCATTGTCTCTCATACGGACCACCGTGTGGGGGAATGCGACATCCTGCCACAGGTGGATCGGGTGAAATGACAATATAGGTTACGACTCGGTGAGGTAGGCGAACGTAAGTAGTGGAACATTCAACTCGGCGTAGGATCAGGCGCGTCAACAGGATACGGTAGGGCGAGTTGGGCAACACCTGCAGAGCAGTCAATTACAGCCGAATGTGCCGACAGAAAATCGAGGCCCAAAACGATTTCGTGTCGGCACTGCTGCAAGACATAAAACAGAAGTATGGCCTCTGGCTACAGTGACACAGGCTGAACACATCGCAGTGACAGCTGGCATGCGGACGACAGCGAGTGAGGCAGGAGTTAGGACATTCTTTTGGTGCATACGGAGGTTCAAGTTCATAACTGTGTCGATCAGTGAGAGTTTATGCTCCTGTGCCAGTCAGTGTTATTACACATATACCGTGCACATTCACGCTGATGAGGTTGTGATGGCCAGGCAGTGTAAGCAGAATTTCAGTAGGGTCGTCATGGCAGGCTCACTTCTTGGAGCTGCACCCATTAGTTTTCTGAGCAGCAGCGGGAGTAAGAGGGAGACAAAGCGACGAGGCAGAGGCAAGTGGGAAAGGCATGGGCGTGGCGAAGGGGAATGGTTTGGTCGTGCGGACGGAGATGTAGGAGTGTTGTCTTCTTCTATGTATGTTGGCAGGTGAAGACTACCAGGCGGGCGCCAGGTATTTTGAAAGCTTGGCCAAGGCTCTAAGTTTCAAGAACTGCGACAATGGCAGGAAATATGTCCAACACATCCACAGCATAAGCAGATAAGACTTATCAGAAGTGTACCATTCTTCTGGGTTTCGATAACGAGGACGAGCGTGCAAACTTTGTGGTCGATCGGGTATGCCGGATGAGCGGTAGTTGGGTCTGTTGACTGCGCAAAGGGAATGGAGTACGGCATTGGCCAGTGCTTGCTGTACAATGGCCAATGGCCTGGATGAGAGATGTGGGAATTGTTGTCATGTGGGAATTGTCTGGGGCACGAATCTGGGTAGGAACTGGGGAGGCAGCTTCAATCTCCCGACGGATGATGCGCACAATAGTCGGATGCAGCCGGCACGGGTAGGAGACAGAGGTCCTCGCAAGTAGATGATGTAGCCGTGTTACGAAGGCGACAAGAGTGTTGAACAATGTGACGGCTTTTGGCTAGTTTGAAGCGGCGGCATTCAGTAATGATGTCCTGCACTGCCGATGAGCTCTTAAATACGAGAGTAAACACAACATCCACAATTCCTTTGAGGATGGGCGCAACCTTTCCCACTTCCAGCATCTTTTTCTCAACAGTGCAACCAAGTGCAAGCACATTAAATATACGTCCCATAGGACTCGGTGCAAGTCTGGACTCGCCACGCAAGGTCTTTCTGCGTGGCATGCTGGTGGCCAACAGGCTTGCCAAACAAATCAGTGGGCTTTTGTTAGCACAAGTCCCAGCTGGCGAGTTCCTCTTCCTGGGTCTCAAATCGGACGCGTGCCATACACGCTAGGTAAAATACCAGGTTAGCAAGCATGACAGTCTGGTTCCAGTGGTTCCTTGCACTCAACCCATCGTATAGTTGGAAGCTAATCTTCGTAGGTGTTGTCCAAGCTGGAAAAGGTTCCTGGGTCACAAAGTTGTGCCAGGATGACAGTGGGCAGGAGTGGAAATGTGCTTGAAGCATTCTCACCTTGAGCTGGCATTGCAGATGGAGCCAAGCAGCGCCCGCTGCGTAAATACGTTGTGTACCTTGGAGAGCCCGCAACCTCTACCAAAATGCTACAGGGAGAAGAGATGTTTAAAATAGATTTACACGGTACTTAGAACGCGATCACCGACATACAAGATGGAAGACAGTCTGCGCAACTTCAGCGAGCGTAGTCTTCTGTACTTGCATCAGCTTCGTCTCTGGCAACGCTTGGTAACAATACCTTGTATTAGGCGTTCTCTGTATCTACAATGTTATGAACACAATATTTTTAGGCTGCACAAAATTTACTTGCAGTTAGCCTTTGCCAATGTGACATGCACATTAAAGCTCAACATCCAAGTTTTACTGGCAGGAGAGATTTTTGTTGGGCCACTTGGTACAGTCACAGAGCAAGAACTGTGCACTTAGACTGGACACAAGAGGGAGAGAGACAGTGTTGCAAACACAAGAGTGAATGTATAGGGCACAGTTGAGTTCAGGCAGCCTGCACACTACCTCTGGTGGTTAAGTGGCACCATTTTGTCTGCTCTATGAATATTCATAAGACAGCAGCATGTCTTTGTAATGAGTGAGTGGAGAGCGTCGTGGTTGAAAATGCGGCAAAAAAACACTGGGGAACGGCGGCAGCTCCAAGCACCCTTGAGTGGCCAACAAAGAAGGCGATGTTGGTGGGCAGTGGCACAAACTATCGGACGAGGGAGAAAGAACGTTACCCAATCGGGCGTTGGCATGAAACCAAGGAGACGAGGAACCAGAAGAGATAAGGAGAGAGAATTGAACACTAAGATAAAAGATCGCTCAATGATGCAGGGCTCGAAGATTGCTGGTGTTGAGGTCGGTGTCGTCAGGGTCCTGACCCACACCCGAGAGCCTCAACAGAGCCAGGACGACCCCAGTTGTCCCTGAAGAGATCAGCCGAGCGTAGGGCTTGGCTATTCCTGCAGTTGCTGGTGTTCCTGCTGCTGGTCCTCATCCTGAGCCACCGTGTGTAGAGCAGAGGTCACCGAGGGGGCAAGCAGAAGCATGGAGCAACGCTGGCGAGAGGCGCCAGGGTGGAACCGCGAGCCAAGAGACCAGTATGGGCACTGCTCAGCTGTAGCGGTCACACCTGTATGGCCTTCAACTCAGACAGCCTTGGACTCTGATGTTGGCTTTACCATGCGTCCAAGTCTCTCGTCTGCCGCTGCCCGCCACACCACTACCAATGTCTACGCAAGTGCCAGTGCATGCTGTCAACGCACCGCCATCCGAGTAACTAAGGCTTTCGATGACGGAGTTTCTTTTTCTTTGCTCTAGAATGACAGTGATTTGAACCTTTTGCATGCATTGATACGGCTAGCTGTACTTTTACTTCTTTCTGTGTTTTCTGTGTGTTCTTTGATGTTCTTTTTTTTTTCTGGTAATGAATATTAAGTTTGCTTTGGGGAAAGCAAAATGGTTTTGTCATTCCTGAGCTGAGGCTCTGCCTAAGTAACAACTCGCGCTCGAGCAACCTGTCATCAGTCTCCCTCCTTGTTGATCACACATCTAGCACCTCTTCTGCCATTTGACCACTAGTATTATGTACAGCACAACGTAGGTAAACTAGTATGCCAATCTCTTATTTATCTATTCAAGTTTATAGTATGCCACCATGCAGATCAAGCGAGTGTTCCAGTTTTGTTACCATTGCCATCCCTCTCGTAATATTTTGCCACAAGCTAAAATCTCAGTTGCAAGGAGCGCTGCGCCAGTTTCCTTTGTCACCCCATTTATGCAACGAGGTTTCATTCAAACTGCTGGCAGCACACATTGCACACAGCCTTCTTGCGGGCCATGAATGGAATAAGCAATGCAACATCAGTCAAACACGAAAAACGTGCTAGTCAGCACTCTCCATGTCGTCCACTTGTGTCAATAGATTTTATTTTTTGTCACTACTCTCACAGTTCCAAATGCAAAACTCAAACACAACGAGACTGCCATGCAAGCCTCTTTTGCACACCTTTAAGGCAACAATTGTCATTTTAAACTCTTTCGCTTCTCTTCACCACTCCCTTTTTCTACACCAGTCTTACGACCACACTAGGTGCCACGCAGTTACGAGCACTACGAGTGACGAAAAAAAAAAAAAATAGTAGCCTCTCGTTCTCCTCAACACAGCACTCACCTCAATTTGTACACTAGTGGCTGATGTCATGCAAGCCACACAACCCACTTTCTTCCCCACCGAGTCACGATTGCGCATACCGGCCGCTAATGCCTTGTTCCGCAGCCACAAAGGTCGAAGCCCAAGCACGCAACGCCGCAACTGAGATGCTCGAAGATAAAGAGTTACAATGAAACAAAGCAAAGCACGGGGGAGGGGGGGAAATCAAGCCGCTGTACAACAAAGCCCCCTTTGCTATCAAAATATATGCATGCTTTACACATTTTAATATGACAAACAACCCACCACATTATCTCCTTTTTTTTCTCGACAAAAGCACACGTCTACAAAGGTGGAAGAGAGCTGCACAAACAACCGTGCTTCTCATGTTTTTCTGCAGGGAGATAAACGCCGCTGCCACAGTTTTCTTTTTTTCTTTTATCTCAAGGTGTCCGGCACACAATAGCACACACTTGTCACCACATCACATGCACACGTGCCAACTGTCATCGTTGGGGTGTCGAGGGAGGCGGGCAGTAGCACGAGAGAAGCCACTAGTCGAGCATCGTCTCTCGGTTATTCCGTGTGCCAAAAGCAGCAGCACACTTTCGCCAATTTGAAAGCCTGATGGCCTCGAGACTTTGTGAGAGGTGCGGCCACGCGGAGCCGCTTCGGTGTTTTCAGTGGCAGTCGTTTCTTCGAATTCTCCCAAGTGCCGATGCTCGCCGGAAGCAGCGTGGGAGAAGTTCGGTCGAGGCAGATGGGGCGAAGACCACTGCTGGTGTTGATGGCAGCAAAGCAGCAGTTGTAGATTAGGAACATACTCCCAGCAGATGGGTCGGCGCTGCGTCAAAAGTCTAGTGCCACGGGCACAATACTTCCCCATGCATCGGTGCATTGGCAGAGAGGTCCTCTTGGCAAAGAAGTGTCCCACACAGCAGAGATACGAGGTCTTCTCTCGCACGACAAGGCAGCAATAGTGCACGGAAAAGAAGGAAGAAAACACCCAAGGCTAAAATAGAACAGCAAATAAGGAAAGAAAAGAGGCAAGCTGGAAGGGGACAAATAGAGGGAAGAAGCACGCCTTGGTTGAGCTGTGGCGGCTAGCAGAGGGGAGCACCGCCGAAGTTGAATGATGTGGGCACCGTCTGGTTCTGGAACACATAGCCACCGCTCTTCTCAATCCGTCTTGACTCTGCGTGCAACAGTGCATACAAGAATAAGAGTCAGCTGGGCTGCCAGTTTACACCGGCAAGTTTTATTTACTTGACCAAAGTGTGCCTTCAAGTAAAAACTTTTTCTCTTTCCAGCACTGAAAGGATGGAACCCATGTTCAGTTTATTCCACTGGTAGGTTTATGAATACTGAATTAAAGCTTTCTTTGTATGCCATGCAAACAATGATGCAAGAGCAACGATCATAACTTTCAGTTTTGGTTTCAGTATACAGTATTATACAGCGAAACCTCGCTAAACTGTAGCAGGCCGGAGCTTGGAAAAGGTATGTACTAAGTGGTAGTACTGCTTAACCGAAATAGCGCAGGATAGCCCGCTTACTTGTCAAAAACAGAACTTGGAGAGAGAGTGCAATGAAAGGGCAAGAAAACTTTGCGCAACAAAAGTTTTGTTTTCATCTGGTGCCGTGGCAGCCTAGCAATGATGGCAGCAGCCTCAAACTCATTTAGCTGCAAGCCAGCTTTTCCACCAGTTCACTCTTCTGAGCAAATACCCGCATGAGGCTGACGCAATGCGCAGCTTCTGCCACTGTCGGGCCTGAATCGCCCGTGCTGTCGCCTTCCTTGTCGTCCTCATCACCGTCGTTAGGCAACACTTCAGCAAGCAACGATGGCGAAAAGTGTAACCCCGGAGCCAACATCTTTCTGCGGTCACAGCAGCACTGCCGACCAACTTCTTCGTATTCAAGATGCCACACACAGTGGTCAACGGTAGATCTCTCTCATATGCCAGCGCAGACTTCTTCGTGCCACATTCGATAGCATAAATGATGTCCAATTTTTCTTTGATGGTCAGCACCCAGTTTTTATCCAACCTTTGGCATGAAGATAGTCCCAATTTGCAAGACACCACAACACAGGCCACAAAACTCTCTGGTATGGCGCCAAAATGATTTTGATGTGGCCTCACCCTTCCAAATGCCCCGCGTGTTTGCACTTGGGCATTGTTCTGATTTCCGAAGCTCGTTATTCTGCCGGGCCATCCTGATTGCAACCAGGATGCACCACTGTGTTTGCACGATGAAAAGCGAAAACATTACATGTTAACCAATACGTACCGTATTTACACGATTGTAAGTCGACCACTTTTTTTAAATTTGAAAATATGAAGTTGGGGGGTCGACTTACAATCGAAACCAAATCATGGCGCTGCCAAAAAAAGCGAGACCAACGGGAGCTACAATGTAGTTACAATTT
The DNA here is from genome assembly GCF_038994185.2 of Dermacentor albipictus. Taxonomy (NCBI): domain Eukaryota; kingdom Metazoa; phylum Arthropoda; class Arachnida; order Ixodida; family Ixodidae; genus Dermacentor; species Dermacentor albipictus. Next base: position 159,139,111 of record NC_091823.1, on the reverse strand, counting down.
TATGTTTGCTCTATGGCCCTACCCGTAGTGTTTCGCTATCCCGCGTGTTTGTTTGCTTTCCGGAAGAGTTTTTCAACATTTTCGAGAGTTTTACAGCGCACGCAACACTCATTGGGGGGGGGGGGTCGATAGTTGATGGAAGCGCCGCTGTTCCATTCGTGGCGGCACCCTCAGAACGGCGGCGCTTGCAAGGAGTATCGGTAGTTCATGGAAGAGTAGATACCACTCACGGGTTTTTCTTTGCCTGTTGCGCTTGGCTTTCTCTATAGTTTGACGAAAGGCATTGGTTTGACACGTTCCACTTGAATGCCGGCTACGTGCTACTTCTATGCTTCCTCAGTCGTCATGAATGCTCCAGTCCAGGCCCACTAATCATTCGGCACTCGTTCACAGCAGTGTTTAAGAGGGCTGCCATCCTTTACGCCGAAAAAAACAAACTGCTGCGCAGCGGGCCGCAAGTTTGATGTTTCTGAACGGGTGGTGCGAGAGTGGCGACTGCAGCGAAGCAAACTTTTCACCTGTGACAGCACGTGAGGAATTTCCCACGTGCCGAAGTTTGGAAGCCTTCCAAAGCTGTAGGCTAAGCTTGCGGCGTACGTCGCTGAAATTCGTTTTTAAGGACCTGCTCCGCCGTAAGTATAACGAGTGGCTGGCGGCAGAAAACCATGAAATTACGCCAACCGGACCTGTCAAAAGAGCCTCCCTGATGGCTGCGTGTGGTTGGGTGCATACGGCGTGGGCTGCTGTTCCACAAGATGTCGTGGTGCGGTCGTTTGCCAAATGTGAAATTTCGCTGGACGATGACGCGCTGTGCAACGGCAGCAACGATGACGATGGCAGCACTAGTGAAGACGAGTAGTCCAGTGACTATGTCAGCTACTAATAAATTTTCTTTATCGAATGCGCCCTCGGGTATGCTCTCTCTCTTTTTTTTCCTGGCAAGCGATATGGGGGGGTCGACTTACATTCGAGTCGACTTACAATCGTGTAAATACAGTACGCAATAAGCTGGTAGAGTTTATGCGGATATAAAACGCATTATGTTCAATGGTCGCTAAGTCGGGGATATGACTGTGCTACTTTTAAAACGAAACTACCGTTTAAACGGGTACAGTTTAACGAGGTTTTACTACCGTAGATGCGGAGCAATGTTGCACATGAATATACAACAACATATCCCATAGGAGGAAGCCAACATGTGGGACCTCTTGTAATTATTAGCAAAGCCAGAATCTGGAATCTTTACCAAGAAAAGGGTACTGGTCATTCTTGCTGGCACTTGCAGGAGTGAGGAAGCAACCATTTAGATGGGCCCACAAGGCATGTCAGATAACCTAAATAGGCTGAATGTTGCTATCTCTACCAAGTGCAAATGGCCACCAACCACTACAAGGAGCAATGAGCAGTGCAAATGTTTGTGAGTGTCACAACAAGGGAACCCACATACATGGCAGCCATTTGTTCACATCAGCAGAACATGCCCCAAGCAAGGTGCCCAGATTTGATCACATCATAGCTATCCACATTTTTTCAATGACAGCCCAGTGACGACAAAACGAGGGAGTCACCGAGTGGGTGCCCCTTTACCAGCGGTTGGTCACAGTTTATGAGGCAGGGTTAGGGCTATGTCAACTATCTCTCATCAGACATAACACGAAAGCCAAGGAGTGAGCAGAGAGCAACAGCAGCAACCAGTTAAAGTTGACAATGCTCTAGCATCAGCAGGCACTAAAGATAGGGGGACATTTAAGCTGTGCCTTTAAAGGTATGACGCGATAGCTTAATTGTTCCCTTCAGTAGTTTTATTCTTACACAGTCACTGTTGTCTGTTCACATTCATTCGTTTGTAACGAATGAATGAATGAATAATCAAGCGCTGGCAACGTGTCCCTAGAGCGTCTGCCAAAGGCATCTACTAAGGCGTCCGTGATTCGTGTGGCCAATGCCGTAGTAGACGCCGTGGTTGTCTCCACTCTGTATGGAGTGACTGAATCACGTGACTATAATGTGGGTTTCTCAACACGCCGTGGACGCTGCTGCCTTTTCCGCTGAATGGGAGCCTTAACGCAATCGCATTAAAATGACTGGAAATGTAGTGGACCACAGGCTCCCGTGCATTGCGGAGCGACTGTGCAGGTACTAAAAAATACAGGAAGCTATGATCACACATAACAATGGCAGTGCAATGGAAACTAAAGAGGAGTGCTGTTGTAACCCTTTCAGGTGCTGGGTATACAGAAAGTGCATCAACAGCAAGTGCACTGACGAAAGTAATGAAAGTTCAAATGTGTCGTAAACATCTTGAAACATTTATGATTGGAATTGTGCTGCAAGTTTCTATAACATATGCAAAATCACTAGAACTTGACCAGTCGCCAGATCACTAGAACTTGACCAGTCGGCGCACATGCACCTGAGCCCTAATGGTGACCTCTTTAGTGGTAGCATATTTTGGCAGAGCTTATGGGACAGTGAATGTGTTGAACACACATCACCTCGTATTGAAAAACGCTTATCTCGGCCTGCCCTAGGAAGATTTCCAAGTGAGAACCATAACTCACAATGTCCGATTACATATTTACAGTATTTCAACATGTATCTTTTTGCTTTTCATTAAAATTGGGGTAGAAATTGCCTGCACGGTGCCAATTAGACAATACCAAAAACACCTTTGCGGCGTTTGAATGCTTTACCGCATAACATGGCTGTACTGCTGTGAAGCTGACTTTAAAAACTGTACGGCAAAGCTGACTTTAGGAAACTGTCTGCCATTGTGCGATAGTAGTGCCTTGCATATTTTCTTGCTAAAATATTGGCTGCGCTAAGACTCCCATGTTTACAAGCTTTAATGTAATTTCTATGATAGCTTCCTGCTTGGGTCACACAGAAAGTGAGTGTGCATTTGAATCGGGGGCATGTTAGAATTGGGAAAAATACTGCCAGAAGAATCAGTGGTATATTTTTGATGTTTTTCTGCACCTTGTTTAATTCGACCCAGTGCATCATTCGATCAATTTTGTCAGCTCCATCGGGCTCAAATGTTCACTTCTTTTATTGTTGTTCGATGTGTTGCAACAGGCATAATGTTCAAGTGTCTGTGTAGGTGCTTTTAAAGCCTGCTAGATATGAAATGGTTGTTCTTATATCTAATGTCCCCGTAGCGTGAGTTTTCACGTGGAGTCCACATTCTGTAGACTTGACCAAACTTGCTAAAATGTTGAAATTTATTAATCTCTACTCTGCAGCTGTATACTTTTTATGATACTGAAGATGCAAGAAATGTGGTGAAAGTAAGTTCTCAATCAACAGAATTTAATTGGCACCCGAAAAAGGTTAAGCTGTGCCATCAATTTATGCTTATAATCCGCCAACAAAGTCTCTTCTGGAGGGACAAAGATTACTCCCTGCAGTGCGGCCACCAACGTGAACAAGCTGCACACCTTTTTCACACCACTCAGAAAAGCAGACTTGCAAACTGTTCAGTGCTGCAGCAATGGCGGCTATTTTCTCATTTGTATAAAGCACACTTTTCACAAGCGTTGCCGACAGTGTGAAGGTATATACGTCTATGTGTAACTGGCATGACACAACGGAAGCACCTCTCATCCTCCTGCTAACAATTCCCTTGGTGTCTGTCACATCAAACACTTCTTGCTGAACCAAAACAAAGGCAGTGCTTGCAGCACTGTCCCACACAGTCGTGCACAGCACAAAGCCCAAGGAGGAAAAGCGCAGGGAAGAAAATGCTTTTTCTGTGACACTATAATTTTGAGCTTACGACCCGCACCAAAAATTTTTTTAATTTTACCAGTAAAGTTGGGGTGCTGGTTACATATGAATTTGGTCTTGGGCGTAGCTTTACAGTGGCACACGTTGCATTGTAGAATTGGTAGTGTGGGTTATACACGAAAAAATACAGCCACTATAGCACTGTAAACCTGCTTTTGCACTGCACAGCGCTCCAGTAACTATTCGAACTAAGCGGTGCACGGCCTAACTCTGAATTAGTCTTTGATGCTAAGAATAAGGCAAATGTTGGGTGGTACCATATAATGAGCGTGAATTCTCCAATTTTCTGAATTAACGAGGGCTTAATAATTAAGCTTTCACTGCATCTAGTATTTGACCAACTCCAGCTGTATGTGGCCCCAATCTAGCCGGTGAAATCAATTTGGCCACCAGCAACGCCCAGATGCAACACAGCTGCTAGCATACCTGCGGCTGCCTTCCTCTGGTCGGCAAGCAGGTACACCTCTTGTAGGGACTTCTGCTGGTCGGCAGACAAGCCTGTGGTCAGGACACCAAACCACATCGGGTCTGCACTCTGGATGCCTGCGAAAGAGGAACCAAAAGTCAGTTAAGTCACGCGCTAACATTAAAGAAGTCTATACAGTCAACTAAACACCACTATAATGATGTTGCCTTCGGCACGAAATTGTTTTTGTTATATCCAATAGTCTGTATAAGCGTGCTCAACAATATCAGTTCAATAAAAAAAAAAAATCGTAATCGAGTTCATGTAAACAAAATGCAAGCCTGATGCTTTCTAGAGGTCAATTTCGATGGCCCAGCGGTGGCTCGCCGTGCCAATACATATATAAGCCCTTTGCACAGTAGTTAAGAGAGAGCCGTGAAATTGGTTTGATGACGTGAGATTGCCAAGTTGCTTGCCAACTGCAGGCCAGAGAAGCAGCTGCCCAAGATGTGCATCCAGTGAGTGCTCTTCCAAGTTGTTCTAGCCAAGCACTTAAGATTTTTGCTACCAGAATACTTATTTTAAGCTACCAAGAATGAGAACATACGTTCGCTTTGCTGTAACCAATAATTTCTAGGATCTCTCATTTCTGGTTTTGTTGTAGCAGTACACTATAAGTAAATTAATACATGAGCAATGATAATTTCTATTTACTTTGTTGAGGTTTTACTGCTGCTCCATCAGTAATAAGATGGCGGAATTAAATGAAGTGCTACTTTTTATTATGTGGTGCCTACTCCTACAACACAGGCTGTTACATCCCAACAAATGTCTCTACGGGAAGTACTTTTTAGGTGGTCACCACAGTTAGTGCCAAGTGCAGACCAGTGCAATATAAAACACAATATGTGTGTGTGTGTGTGTGTGTGTGTGTGTGTGTGTGTGTACACACAATCAGCACTAACAGAGTGACCAACTTTTCTCTTGCAGAAAGTGCCATGCTATGGAATGACTGCATGTGCTCCCAAAGGAGCACTGCCAGGTTGATGACCATTAACAGTGTAATAGGGCACAAATCGACACAGTAATGACAGAAACAGCTCTGACGGGCTGCCAGTGAAGTTATCAGACATCTCAACACTCGCACTGGGACTGGGTATGGTGCATGTGCAATTAAGGGACACATACAATGGTCCACGAGAACGGTTCCTTTTCACTCTTAACCCTTTGAGCGTCAATGATGTAAATATACGATGCCGCGAACGAGTCCAAAATCGCCGATGCTGTATATTTACAGCGCCGTCTGTGCATTTAAAAAGCGTGCCAATTTCCAAACTTTTTCTTTCCTGGCATGTGCTGCCACAATGCGGGTACACTGAATTTTTTCTCGCGCCTCCCTCTCTCGGTTTTCGTTGCATGGTTTGTTTTATTGCTAGTTTGCTTGCGCCGGCGCATCTATACACTACCGCTCATGCATTGGCGCACGCGCAGGCGGGCAGCGGTTAGTTTGGGTTTTGTTCCATGGGTGGTTTCGGCTTTTGTACTAGCAAAACTATGACTATCTCATTACTAATCGCTTGAAGGGCGACTGCCTGTTACTCGCTCGTTTATTGCTCATGGGGTGCACGCACACGAAGGATGCCGCCGTGCATGCGTTTCCTTTTCTTTTTTTTTTTTGGAGACTCGCGAAAACTAATTGCCTCTGGTTGGTGATAAGATGAAAATTAGCGGGAGTTTTGTCACACGTCTTGCTTGTTTTACGCGCACACAACCACACAGCTTTTTTGAGTGCGCTCAGCTACGCAGTTCGATTATGCCATGGACGTAAATATTACTGTAAGAGCAGGAACATTCGATACTTGCAAAATAACCTCATGCGCGCTTTCTCTGAGCCTTCAACTATGTGTATAACAATGCATCAAATTTTTAATTTGTATAAGTTTATTTCCTTTTTTATTGTTGTTATTTATGAATAAACAGTACATATACACCAATGTAAAATATTTTTTCTCACTTTACGGTAACCCTAGAAAAATTGCGGTAAATTTTTTTTTCGAAATAGGTCCCTCTGAAGAATTTAAATCTGCAATAAAAAAGATCAACCCTGAAAGAGTTAACATGCTTCACCGCATAACACAGCTCCATTGCGGTGAAGCCGACTTAAGAGAACCAAAGTGGCAATTGTGCGGCGCAAATGAGACCCTTGCAGGCCCCAAAGTAAATGTAGCCCTGCGCTCGGCAGATTTGGTCCCAGCATGGAGGAAGAAAAAAAGACTGAGGAGAGGCCCTGACGTCACTCGTTGTGAAACTGGCTTTACTCCTACATCTTGTCAGGGGCAAATTCTCCTCTCCGGTTTACATTTCTTGCCTCCGGTGAGTTAACCTTAGAGGGACACTGAAGAGGAACACTGAGTGAGTCTAAATTGCTAACGTAGTCTGGAGAATGCCATCTTCATTGATTTCATGTTAGCAGGTTGATTATTAAGAGTAAATGACGGTCAAAGTTTCATTTCTTAATTTCCAAGCATTTCAGCCACTTTGAGTCGGTAAAGTTCTTGAAACTTCCCAAGTTGAGCCTTCGGCTCTTTTAGAACAGAACATACAGTAAACACCACTTATAACGTTCCCAGATATAATGATTTAAAGGTCATAAGAACCACATTTCACTGCATATACAATTTTCAAACCAGTCAATTAAAACTGAACCCAGATATAACGAACATTTTCAACAGTGCTGTACCGTTCCAACGAACACTTCAAAACTGGTCACGGTAAAAGGAGGACACATGCAAAGTTTCGAAGCATGGAAGTATGAGCAAACTGGGCGCGTCGCAGCCCCCCCCAATCCACTCCATTTAAACAGCAAAGTAGACATAACTGCTGAGATAAGTGAGCATTGCATGCTGATTTCAGAAGCTGTGACAAGGTCACTTGCTCTCAACCAGGGAGAGGCAGTTCGGTGGCCATGGCCTCCGATATAGCACTGGCGCACGTGCCGGTGCTATCTTGGAGACCACAACGGCGGCACTATAGTTTTTACGCAGTTCTCCATACCGCACTGAATTCACTACTGCTATTTGGACGATTAGGACCAGTGACCCAATCAAGCATTACTTGTTTATTGTTCATGTTGATATTAGAGAGTTTTAGCATGTCCAGTATTAACATAAACACAAGCGGACTGGCTGTTTTACCAGATGAGCGGAGGTGCAAGCGTGAATGGCCTTCACAGTGCAACCATCTGGTGGCACAGAGCTCAATCAGACAAACACAGAGCTAATACTGCAGTAACCAAATGTATTTTACTTTGCTGCTGGTGTAAATTTTCAGCAGCCACACAATTACACAGCTGCCAAAAATTTAGACCAGCAGCGAAGTGGCTCAAGTCGGTATGATTGTGGTATGACGCACCGCTGTTATGCAAAGCTGCAGAGCAGGCAGTTACTATGCTGTTACTAGAGAACTGGGAGATTGTGGTCCGCTGACACTTCAATTACATTGTTGCTGATAAATGTTTGCGATAGCATTCTACATTTCGAACGTCATACTTTTTCGGCTGAATTGGATTGGATTGAATAACTTTAATGAGAGGTCCTGCGAGCTACGGGACGCAAGGTCCCATAGAGCGGGCTACTCCCACGTTGGGACCGGGAGTTGTAACTCCCTGGCCGCATCGTGGGCTCGCTGGACGGCCCGTAGCTGCTCCGCCAGGTCCGTGCTGCGTAATGCTTCTTGTAGCCTGGCGGAGTCTTGATCCTTGTTTGCGTGGGTCCGACCACACGGCCACAGCAAGTGATGTACGTCTAGCGTGCTAAGGCAATTTTCGCAATATGATGTTTTGTATAGGTCAGTCATGTAGTGATGTAGTCTGTTCTGCGTGGGGTACGTGTTTGTTTGAAGCATTCTGAACGTGAGGGCTTGAGGCCTGGTGAGCTTATTGTGAGGTGTGCTGTATATTCTGCGGTCTAAATAAAAGTGCTTTGTTATCTCGTTATATGTGGAGGGAGGGTCCCGATTCTCGCTGGGATGGTCACGACCAGAATAGGTGCTGAGAATAGAATAGAATAGAAGTGCTGAGAAGTGGAATTCTCCATGTCACTTCAGCCGAAAAGTGACATGGAGAATTCCACTTCTCAGCACTTGGAATGGGAGCGACTGATATTGCAGCCACTATGGCAAGACCTTTCCGAAATTCCGGGATGCAGCAGTAGTCTCTGCTGTCAGCCAATTAGAAAGCTGTGCTATCGTATGCAGAACCCACTTGTGTGCTGCTGATAGTAAAAGGTATAGCAAGCTCTCTCTCAAAAGAGAGAGCGAGAGAAATAATGGTGAGTGCTGTAATCGTAGTTTCGCATTAGCAGGTGATTGGAACCGGCCGCACGCCCTTTTGAAGGAGCTATGACGTATCATTTTGTTCTTTAGAAGACGTTTTTAACGCAAATATATAGGTAGATGTGGGAGCAAAACGTAGGAGACTAATAATATGATTTTTGGGCCGAAGTGGTGTAAAATCATAACTGTCAACACCAGCTTCAATTTCTCTCATTTTTGTGGGTTCCGAAGGGCGAATCCTGATATAACATCCTAATGATACAATGACCGTTTTCCATGGAACTATTGAGTTCATTATAAATGGGCTTGACTGTAGTCCATTGTCACAGATAAAAATTCGACTAGGTTTAAGCCAACATCAAAATTAACGACGTCGCGGCAAGATGGTGCACGAATTTTAAGGTGGTGTTGCCACGAGTCATTTTTGTGTCTTTTCTGGCTTACCAAGCATTTGCTAACGGTAAGAGCCGCTGCATTGGTATTGGGGAAGGGTAATTTACTCGCACGGCCCGAATGATTTTTCTCTTTAGCGTCCTCCTTTCAAGCACGAAGTGCAGCTTCATTACAGGAAGGGTGGACAGCATGCAAAGAAAAGTTGTCCCAATTACCCTGCATGACCTCCTTGAAGACCTGGTACTCGTCAATAGGGCAGTCATCCTCGTCAAGGGGTGTCGTGAATGATTCGAGCGCCGTTTCTTCTTCCTCATCCTCTTCGTCCTCGTCGTCTTCGTCATCCTCAGGGTCATCCTCAATGGTGGCCGAGGTGACAGGGAATGGAGATCCCTTCTTGGCACGGCGAGCCAGCCTCGACAGGTACTCCTGACCCTCGTCGTCAAGCTCATCCTCGTCCGAGTCTAGCACCTCTGCACACAGAACAGCGATGTGAATCTCCAAACACGTTATTTAGGGAACGTTCAAGTGCACAAGAAATCTCCTGCTACCATCTCAGCAGCAAAGCTCCTACTCTGCCGATTGCCCATTACTGCCCTCTGACTGGACTGTGTTGACCGAGAACTGGGGCACAGCCATTCACCGTCAAAGGAAACAATACGACAAGCTCACGGTAGTGCCAAATGACAAGCTATAAAACATATATGTAACGTACTGCCCATCAACAAAAGCACTTATGAAAATACCTTTCAGTGCTCTTAAAAAGCGCAGTGCAACTAACACCCAAACAAAACATTTAGGGTACGTTGTCATGTGAAGTTTATCCTAAATTTAGGACTAACCTTCCTGGTTAGGAAGAAAAAAAAACTCGCAGTAGCAAATTTGAGCTGATAGTGAAGCTTCGGCAGCTTTATACAAAGCCAGTTTGACCTATGTGCCACCACACATACCATAAATATTTCAAGATGACTCCAGTCAACCTAAACATGCCGAAACGAGAATTAAACATTCCTTTATTATTATGAATACTATGCAAGACATGGCCCTGGGCTGAATGAAAATGAAACATTTTAGCATATTATCACGTACAATCCTCTCCTGTGGTATGTGCCACTAGCACGAGTTGGCTAAAAGAAATATGCACAGGCCCACATTTCATTAATGGATAGCACTGCGCTAAACTGTTCCAAGCTGAGAGCAATGTGAACCAGATGCATGCTGGGTCAGCTGCATATGCCCTTACGACTGCACGAATGTGCATTAAAGTTGAACCAGGCTTTCAGGTCACAGTGTGCCATCTTGCCCTTTGGCCTTTGTTTAGCCCTCACTTCTTTGCAGCTGTAAACTTGCTCATTACTGGGCATGCATGCTTGCATTTTTCCTGTGATACGAAGGTCAGGGTGTCTACCAAGTTGAGATTTCCAAATTCCCCGAGTTTTCTAGGTTTTCCCTGAGTGCCTCTACAAAATTCCCCGAGTGACAAGAGCTTTGTTTTATGTACAGACGGTCTGACACCATATCGCCCGATGCTGTCACAGTCTAGCAAGCATGTTGAAAATTTTAAAAAGAAACGGCTTAATCCAGTTTCAATAGTAAGCAGTAGCATTTATTTTATTCCAAAAGAAAACAGAAGGGAGGGGCTAGTAAAATGCACAGCAAATAAACTATCTTTGAAAAAAGTGGTAATACCTATAGCAAATTGAGTCGAACATTTTCAAATACAAATAAAAAGGAGAAGCATTCAGAAAAAAATATTTTCGAATATGAGCTATTTCTATCAACTGATAGCAAGCTCATTGGTGTGAGGCCCAAACTTTGTCACAAGTGAGATTCTCTCACAAAAGCTGGTAAGTCAACCTCAACTGTCCTTACATACTCTCAGCCCATGCATGCCTCAGTGTTGCGTTCCACTGCTTTAAAAAGTCTATTTTGGTTTGGACGAGGGACGCCTGCATCTTAGCGTCAGCCAACACTTTGTTTTTTTGAGCTCTAGCTCCTTCAAAGAAGCGGCGTCACGCTTCTTTTCCAGATCATTCCCTCAATGCGTAGGTCCTTCGTCTTCTTGCCCTCCTTCTGCCGCGCGTTTGCCCCACAGACCATTTGAAGCATCCTCTTGGTCAGCTGTACAGTCAATGATGCATGCTGTTGATGCATGCTGTCTACTTCCCTTAAGAGCCCAAGTCGCCACAGGCACATCCGAAACAATTGCAAAGGCCTGCCAGCACACTTATTTGGCATACCAGTGCTTGTACTGTGACAGCAGATGGCAGGTGCACACTTGTATAAACAAGGAATACATAACTGCATCCCGTAACAACTGCCCCTTCCCCCGCTTATGCTTCACCGCGTAACATTCCTGTGTTGAGGTGAAGCTGACTTTCGGGAACCGGCTTATGCAACGCGCCATGCTTTCCAAGCTTCAAAGCCAATCACGAGGACCACAAAGACAGAGTCGGTGCTAGTGGCAAATTCTTTCAATGAAAAACACGGCACCCAATGGCAAGAAGCTTAATAGCTAATGTTGAAGCAGCTAGGTCCAGCGTTGCCGTAGTGGTGGCTACGGATGCCAGCATATCTGCATGCTAGAGTGTGTGGGGATGCGCGACCCTCGCGCCTCCCCTGATGTTTTTCCCGCATAGCGCGTCTCCTGTAGTGCGGCTTCGCCGCACACGCGGCGGTCCGAGTGGTACAGGCGCAGTGCGAGAGATGGCGCTAGTGTTGCGCGCCGCGAGGTTACTTGGGCGCCGAAAGGAAGGCGCTCGCTCTCTTGGGTTCCAGACAGCGAGCGCGACGGTCGTGCCGCACGTGCAGCGCGGCTCTTTCCCGGCGGGTCGGCGCGCCGCGGGGACGTCTCCCGCGAGCGCGCGGCGACCCAGGTTTATGCGAGACCGTCTCGCGTGGCCGCCTTCGAACGTGCCACGATTCGCGTGACTATACACGCGAACGACCAGGCGTTGGGATCCAGCATGGAGCGAACATATTCGCTCGTGGTGAGTCGGACTTCTAGATTTGTCGCGCGCCCATCGGCATGTTTTGTGGATAGCAACTCGGCTAGCAGGCATTGATGTATGAAAGGTGCAATAAATGCCCTTGTGATTGTTTGCACTACTGTGTTGTCGTTCCTTTGTCCCAAGAGTACGGTGTGAGAATCCCACATCAGACCCCACAAGTGCCAGTTCAAGGTGGCGAGGCAATCTAAATGGCAGCGGTGGTGGCTTTGATTAATGCCGTTTCGGACCTGTAGTCACGGCAAAAAGTCCAGAAAATCAGACGGAAACAGTTCTTGCACCCGAAACTTCAGATATGTTTTCAGAGACGCTCCTATATGTTCGACTCTATACGTTCGTGGTGCTGCGAAGCCGTCCGAATTGTCGGGCATCCGGAAAGTCGGTTGTTGACTGTACACTGGGAACTCCTCCAACCAACAACATGGTGTCAAAGACAATTCACCGCAATTCCCCTCTGTTACTCGAGCCAGCATTACTATGACTTTCATTCCTTTTCAATAAAATTACAGCTGATTTTCCCGGATAGAAGCACAAATTCCCTGAGTTTTCCCTGAGTATTTCCAGACTAGTCAAAATCCCTGAGAATTCCTAGTTTTCCCTGTTGGTAGACACCCTGCAAAGTGCTGGCTTTCCCACACATCTCAGTCATCTGGTGGTTGCGCGCACCGCATCCTAAACTAATGTGGAAAAAAGATTTTAGAGTGCGGCTCTTAGGCACCCGTTTCTGCATTGGCCTCAGCATAACCGGTAGAACGAAAGTGCGGAGGATGAAAGACGGAAGAGAGCATGAGGAGGAAATAAAAGGAGGGTACAGTGAAAGTACGAGGAGGAAAGTGGAGTAGGAGAGTCTGGCGAAAGGGTAAGGAGTGCCGCAAGCGATGTGCTCCACAGCAGCGACCCACTACAAGATAGCGTCATAGTAGCATGCACCGTCATCTGGCCATTGATGATGTCATGGCACGCGATCAGGGCGTCCACCGGTACCGTATTTATTTGAATATAAGGTAAGGTTCTTTTCCCAGAATTTTTAGCCTCAAAGTAAACCCCAGCCACATTCACAAAGTTCTCCATATAGTGTGGCTTCGGGGCAGCGCGACTTCTGCCTTACATTTGCGGCAGCACAACTTCCATCTTATAGTGTGGCTTTACGGCAGCGCGCTGCAATGCAGCAAAACCACACTATCAGGTGATATTCACGCTGCCGTGAAGCCACAGCTAAAGGCAAAAATTCACATACAACCCCCACTCCGTGTTGGAGTTTACTTTCCCCATATTTCATGGTCGCCACTTTGCATTTTGGCGGTGTTAAGTTATTCAGTATTTTGGATAATCCCTGCCCAGTCTGACTAATCCATCAGCTACCCTATATTGTCTTATATTAGTGTCCATACTTAAGTTTTTTTTTTTCTTAGGTCCTTCAACTGGCACTCTTGCCTTATAATCGTGACTGCCTTATAAGCAAATATATACGGCATATGGAATCAAAGGGCTGGCATGTGCTTCAGACCCACTGCACATGCACAACTTCACCTCCGCTACTGCCACTAGAGAACACGCTCCACATGAGGCACACGTTCCCGTGTTCATGTTTTTTTTTCTGAACAATGAGCGACAACTGGTGGAATTCAATATACCTAAAGAGCCGCACCCAAATTTCACTTAAGGGAATATTGTAACCATTGTTGAATTTTTTAAAAGCATTGTTATATTTAGAGCAACTGTACCAAATACAGCCTACGCTCGTTACAATGAACGTAGGCTGTACAACAGACTTTTGGATATAATGAACCACATTTCAGCCTTAGTTTATTCTACCTATTTTATTAATGCAATGACGTTCGCTCTTAACAGACTGCGCTACAACGGACTATTGGCTACAGTGGACGAAATTAGCTGAAATATTTTGCAAAACTGGGCATATAAAAAGTGCTTTTGCCGTGTCGACATGGGCTGACAATGGACTTGCGAGGGTCAGCCAATGATTGCGCCTCAATATTGCGCACGCAAGGGAGTAAGGCGGGGTGGAAACACACAGTCTTCTCTTGCGTGCGAGGCACAGGGGAGGCAAGAGAGGGGGAGTTTCTACTCCGGCAGCGCCTGCTTACGACGCGCGGGCACCGCATCTTGAAAGCGATCTGCGATGTGGACCAAATGCGCCCAGTGCTGTTAGCGTCATATGTGCTGTGCTTTCAACTTTTAGTTCACACTGAACCGGGAGACTGCATGAAGGTCAATTTGCATGCTGCTGCTGCTGCGCTTATCTTGCTTAATTTGCTATCGCACTCGATGCTTTGCCTTTCAGAGAAAACTGACTTTTTTTGTTTTTTATTTCGAAATTCGTCATTCACTTTTTGCAATGAATTTGTTAGACATCGAGACGTAATTTTCGGAAGTGAGATGTTTCGGATATTATGAACTTCGGATAAAACGGACGTTTTTTTGTCGAATTAGCAGGGTCTGTTGTAATGAGGGTCGACTGTATAGGTAATACTGCAGGTGCTTTTTTGTGCTGGTAATTGCTATCACAAACCTCGCATTATACTATTCACTAAGGCATTGCTGCAATCGGGAAGTGCAATGTTGCAGTCACCATTTTCGCAGTCCTCATCATCTTCTTCCTCGTCCTCAGATTCTTCTTCCTCCTGGGCACGGTCTGCACATAAAAGATGGGGAGAGATGAGTTAAGAATCAAGAGCATCTTCGACTACCAAATCAAATTGGCGACAAAAGCTGACCAAGGAGCAGAACATCAAATAAATGCTGCGGCAATGTACTTCACACCAATGCCAGGACTACTGATACGTGACAGGACTACTGTAGCCCAGGCCATAGTTGGTGTGTAGGGTATTTGTGTTGCGCTTTTGTGCGCAGAATACGCTTACACAAAGCGAAGAACAGGGAAGCGTGACCCAGCCCAACAGCTGCTTCATACTAAATTCTGAAGTGCAAGTCAATTGCAGTAAGTTTTGTTGGGAGAAAAAGCATGTATTGTTGAATCAAGTATATGCAGAAAGTCATGATGTGACGTGATACAGTTTAACCTATCTTGACGATATTGTTACGGGTGAAGAGAAGTTTAAAATATATTTACAGGGTATTTAGAACATGTCCACTGGCAAGCAAGGCATACCAAGATGGAAGGCAGTTCGCACAACATCAGCGAGTGTCGTCGTATTCTGTAATGTTTTCAGCTTCATCTCTGGCCGACCTTGGTAACATGGCCCCTCGCGGCAAAGGCACCATCTCAATGCTTGCTAGATTGTCCGAGTGGTACAGTAAACTTTTGATAAGGGGCGATGAGGGTCATGAAAACTTTTTAGTTATTTTTCATCATCATCATCATCATCAGCCTGGCTGCGCCGACTGCAGGCAAAAGGTCTCTCCCATACTTCAACTACCCCGGTCATGTGCTAATCTCATCTGCCCACCTAACTTTCTGCCACCCCCTGCTACGCTTCCCTTCTCTTGGAATCCAGTCTGTAACTCTTAAAGACCATCGGTTATCTTACCTCCACATTACATGCCCTGCCCATACCCATTTCTTTTTCATGATTTCAACTAAGATGTCATTAACTCGCGTTTGTTCTCTCACCTAACCTGCTCTCCTTTAATCCCCCCCTTAATGTTACACCCACAATTCTTTTTTCCATAGCTTGTTGCATCGTCCGCAATTTAAGTAGAACCCTTTTCCTAAGCCACCACGTTTCTGCCCCATGGGTATTTTTCAACATGTTGCTTAAATTTTGTGTGCATATATATTGTATAATGCTGATTTCAAATATGCATTTAGATTTCAAATATCGCATTTGGAAGATATGACAGAATACAACAGTTCTAATTAGGTCTTTTCTTACGGGCCTTTGTAGTAATTTTTTATTAAAATAAAGCCCTCTTAAGGATATGCAGACATTTCCAAAGGCCCACTGCACATCCTAAAGCTAAGCAAGTACCAATAAAGTAATTGTGATTATCACAAATAAATGACAAAGTTGGAAAAAGAACAATGTGGCAGTAATTAGCCTACATTTGATCGAATTAATAATCTATCACATTTAAGAAAAAACGGAAGGTTTTAGGATGTAGCTGCGATATTATTAAAAAATATGATACCAACATTTAAAACGTTACTGCCACTACCTTTTTTTGTCTATTGAACATATGGAAAACCTTTAGCCTCTAGCATCTTGCCCAGGTGTTGCTGAGCGCAAAAAAATTTACTGAAATCGATTTGTGAAAACTTGATCAAACCTTTCATAAGACAAAAGCACTTGACGAAAAAACACATCCAGGAAGTCACTTTCACGTTTTCACTTTCAAGCGTCGTCCCTCAAACGAAACACCAGCCCCATGATTGGTTGGTTTTGAATTCATGCAATGCTCTTGAAACATGAAACTTTCAGGACACATATTATCTTGTGTGCTGCTTACAAATATGCCCTAAGACACTATGTCATAGTTCTTGTGCACTCTGAGTCACCTGCATTCAGGATAAAAAGGAATGACGATAACTGAATGAGTAGAATGGACACAGTGCTAATCCCAACATTTTAGATTTTGAAAAAGCTAGAAAAAAACTGGGAAAATATAAATTTCAAGCTTCAAAACCGGGAAACAATAATTACAACATAACGAAAACAGCAAAATTCTTCCGCTAATGTAGACATTAGGAGCACGTATAGGCTCCTAACAGAATCTGGAATGCACCAGCACGAACCACCGTATGCACGAGAGGCACGGGAAGAGGCATCGGCACATTGCCTGCGGTCTTGAAAGTAAACCTACATGCGGTGATAGAGGGCAGTGGTTATCTTCGCTGCTGCGTTATTGCCTATGTGGTAGGAGACGGCCAACATAATGACTTATCTCCGGCACGATCTTGTCGGCTCGTCTGAACCTTGGAATAACCACCTCCTCTTTCTTGCCGTAGGAAGCAGAGACGGCAGAGACGGCTTGCGCGTCGTTTTTCGTGGATGTGTGTTAGATTTCTTTCTTTCTTTTCTTTTTTTGAGAGGGTCAATTTGCCGTTTACGTCCGTAATACGATGAACAAAGAAACGGCCTATCAGCGGTTTTCAAAGCGACGCAATGCCAGGCCTAGCAGACAAGCTCGCCTGCTAGGCCTAGTTGCCACAGCAACAGCCTATCAGAAGTCCTCTCTCAGCGCGCTGGTGCACTGCATGCATCGTGAGCTCGTCAGACTGGCCCCCGATTGTTTTATGTATGCACTTTTTCCATGCCGCCATTGTCGGCGAGGATGCAGGGAACTGAAAGGCGGAACTTTGAGCTTTCGAATGATACCAGGATGGCAGTGCTCAGCAGTGGGAAAGACGAGAAATAGCTCAGTGAACGACGGTGTTTCTGTGCAATTTTGGGGTCATTTCTCGCCGTCCATGCTGTTGAATATTATGCTCCGGAAACGAAGAGAAGAAGACGAAGTGAGAAACGAGCGTGGGGCCGAGCGCGCGCCTGCATTTTTTTGAGTTGTTTTTAGCAAGCGTCGAATAAAGAAGACGTTCTCTACTTCGGCTCCGCTTCCTGGTTTTCAACATATGGTGCCGTGACCAGGATATCAGATCAACAGTTGAAGACCCCTGACGATGAAGCGAGCTACCTGAAGAGGACGACCTACCGACGCGATCAACGCGACCACGCTGCGACAGAAGCGAAGAACGATCCACGTCATCACGAGGCCTACCATTCCCGACGTGACGACATGGAAAGAATACGACGGAAGCGTGCTACCGTTCGAGCGGCGGTCACCAGGATCATCAACGACATGACAACTCTTATGCAGACGGAACCAACGCCATATGGTGAGCTGACCGACCATCTTAACCTATTGAAGATAAAGGAAGCTATGCTTACGGACCTTGATAACCAAGTAGAAGAACAGGTTCCCGATGATAACCTAGAGGATGAGCTTCAAAGCGTCGGACAGTATCAAGAATCTATCGTCGTCACAAAATCCCGCGCTGAACGCATTTTATCCGATCAGCAAACAACGACTACGCGTGAATCTCACGATGACTTTCGTCAAGCACGCGCGCACGTTAAGCTACCGAAGCTCGATGTGCCGAAGTTTCATGGTGACCCCATTAAATGGCCAGAATTTTGGGATCAATTTGAGTCTACTATTCACCAGAACCGATATATTGCAGACGTAGACAAATTGAAATATCTTCGGAGCTACTTGATGGGTAAAGCGGAAGGTGTCATCAGCGGCCTGTCGACAACTAACAAGAGCTATAGTACAGCTATAGAACTTCTCAAAGAAAGATTTGGTCAGAAGTCACTGATTGTTAACGACCACATGCGTCGCCTTCTAAACCTACGTAAAGTTCGTTCTTGCGAAGATTTCGAAGGGCTTCAAAGGTTGCATGAAGAAGTACAGACTCGCATGAGATCTCTGCATAACCTTGGCGTCGAAGAAAAAGAATATGGAGTGCTTCTGAAAACTGCTATAATACAAAATCTTCCGCAAGAAATGGTACTCCGTTATAATCAGCGCATCTTGTCGTCGACAAACACAGGCGTTACTAGTGACAGGCTAAATGAAATGTCTGTTCTTCTAGACTTCTTGAGCCTTGAAGTAAGAAGCCGGGAACAGACTATAATGATGACTTCCGACAGGAGAGAACAAGCCTCAACAGCAAAACGACAATCTAATGAGCATTTCCAAGGTTCCGCATCTATACTAACCGTGAAACTGACTCCAGATAATTGTATATTATGCGGAAACAAAGATCACTCGGCGGATGTCTGCACAACGGAACTAACATTAGACGAAAAGAAAGAGAAACTACGGAAATTAGGATGCTGTTTCCGCTGCGCTAGACAATTTCACAAAGCTAAGGAATGCCGAAACTGGAAGAGACTAAGCTGTGCGAAATGCAAAGGGCGGCATATCACCACAATGTGCGACCCGAAATGGAAGCAGAAGAATACGGAAACGCAGACAACTGTTTCCAGCTCGTCAACAGACTCGATAAAGTGCACAATTCTTCTGCAGACCGCGCAAGTTTGGGCTGTGGGCACTGGAAGCAGATTCTTTGTAAGAATGTTGATTGATGGTGGCAGTCAACGCAGCTTCATCACGGAAGAATTGTCTAGGAAGCTGAAAGCCACTTTGTTAGCCGAAGAGCAGCTCACCATCTCGGGATTTGGAAACGTTTCAGCACCGCGGAAATATTATAGGAGAGTACGAGTCACGCTGCATAGCCAGTACGACTCAAACTCACTTGAAGTAGAGGCTATAGAAGTTCCCGAAATATGTAAGGACTTGTCAGCATTAACAGAGACAAATGTACTTGAAAAGTTGAAAAGCAAAAACTACCGTTTGGCTGACCTCAACGCAGTTCAGGACTCACCTGAGCCTGGAATAAGCGTCCTTATAGGTGCAGACTATTACTGGCGGCTTGTCAGCGGAAGAATTCATCGACTGGACGACTCCTTGACCGCCATCGAAACTGTCGTAGGATGGACACTTCATGGAGATACCAGAAGTCCACCTAAGTTCTACAAGCCGGAAACCGTAAGGAACTTCAACATATGCCTAACGGAAGACAATGTTTCCCAGCAACTGAGGTCTTCCTGGGAAATAGAACATCTGGGACTGACTAACGAAGACACACTTTCGATAGATGACGAACACGTACTGAAGAACTTCGTGGAAACAATTATTAGAAACAATGGTCGCGATAAAGTTGAACTGCCGTGGCGCAACAATTGTTCCCAGCCTAAAAATAACCGGGATATCAAGTTAAAGAGGCTGAAGTCCTTGCAGAGAACACTACATCGAGAACCAGAGTTTCAGAAGGAATATGACACTGCCATTAAAAGGTACTGTAAAAAAGACTACGCTGAGAAGGTCACAATGGACAGTACGAGTGAACATTTCACGTACTATATGCCACACCGAGCAGTAGTGCGACGCGACAGAACTACGACTGAAGTACGGGTGGTATCCGACGCCTCTTCTCATGCTCCGGAGTCATCTTCACTCAAAGACGTCTTTTGGACAGGACCGAATTTGAACCACAACATCATCGACTTACTGCTGAAGTTTCGCAACTTCAAGATTGGAATTTCCGCCGACATCGAAAAAACGTTTCTTCAAGTGTCCCTGGCTGAACACGACCGAGGCGCGTTCCGTTACTTCTGGTTTGAAGAAGGGTCTTCCAATATTGAAGAACTGCACATGACAAGGGTTCCATTTTGTGCCTGCAGCAGTCCCTTTCTCCTTGCTCCAACTCTGCGACACCACTTACAACTAGTAGAAGACAAATACCCTTCTAGAGCCAAACTATTGAAATATCTTCACAGACTGGAGGCCACCAATAGTGTGCCGGCTACTCAAGGACAGTCATGGAATTCTTGGACCGAAACTATCTGCCTCAAGAGTCCAGAAAACGAAGAAACCGATACAGAGGCAGAGACAGCGAAAAGAGAAAGCGATGCCATGAAATTAAGAAAAGTGGATACGGGACTTTTCGAAATATGTAACCAAGTCACAAAACCACACGGTCTGCGAAATCACTTGGAGCAGCGGCATGGGAGCACCGACACCTTTGGTAGGGGTGACGACACTGCTGACACGTCCGTGCTCCAACCGGCGGGTGGAGGGAAGTCCTCGGGGCACAGCTCCTTGTCATTGTCGGCCTCATCGTCGTATTCAACGTTATCGTCTTCCGCCCTGCGACACTCGAGCGGGCTTGCCGGGCGCCCGTCGTCAACAGCAAAGGCTCCATCTGGGTCCTCACTGTCAGGGAGGCACAGCAGTGGAGTGACAAGGCTAAAACACAACGACACGCTGGCCCCCGTTGTCCAGGTGGAGCGAATGCCACTTCCACGACAGCCTCAAGCCATGGCCGACCGCAACAGCTCGCCAGGACTTGAAAAGGAATTACCTTCACCCCAGCAGCCACCACCTTTAACCCCTCGAGGGCTAGGAATGCTGTCTGGGCCGGGGCCAGGGCAATCCTTTCACAAATACCCGACGCATGCACCAGCAGCACGTCAGCAATGGTGGCTGCGACGACTTCCACTGCGGCACCTACGCCCATCAGGAAGACATGCCAGCAATGGTTCAACCACGAACACAAAGTGCTCATGGTGCCGACGGCTTTGCCGACGGCAAAGTTAGCTCATGCAAAGTGCGCACTTTTAGTGGCAACACGTTGCGGAGACCGCCACAGATGCGGTACCACCTAGAATCTGCTGGACAAGCTCCGTCTTGAAAAGAAACAAGCATACGCAAATTGTTCGGCCGGGAGCTGTTGAATATTATGCTCCGGAAACGAAGAGAAGAAGACGAAGTGAGAAACGAGCGTGGGGCCGAGCGCGCGCCTGCATTTTTTTTAGTTGTTTTTAGCAAGCGTCGAATAAAGAAGACGTTCTCTACTTCGGCTCCGCTTCCTGGTTTTCAACACATGCAGACAAAATAATTTCTTTCTGACATTTAGGGTGCGTTTCGGGGCAAATCATTTCGATACAGTGTAGTTAGGTATTACAGATGCCAAAACAAGTAGTTCCAAAAAACATTTTTTTGCAGGATTCTTTGCAGACCCGCGTCCCCCTTTAAACTGTACCTGCTTAATTATTAGCA
This sequence comes from Dermacentor albipictus, assembly GCF_038994185.2. NCBI lineage: Eukaryota > Metazoa > Arthropoda > Arachnida > Ixodida > Ixodidae > Dermacentor > Dermacentor albipictus. The sequence goes on along the minus strand of NC_091823.1, from coordinate 159,117,583 downwards.
ACTGCTATTCTCTTATTTCCACAGGCAGATAGCGGAAAAGGCCCAAGAAGGTCGAGACCAACCATAGAGAATGGCTCTGATGAAATGTCAAGGAATTGACAACGGCCAGCTGGGAGTACGGCTGGTTTCTTGTGGCACTGGCATTGTCCACGGAAAGCAACGTAACGGCAGACAGAACGGTGAACATTGGGCCACAAGAAGCGATGCCGAATGCGGTCATACATCCTAGAAACTCCCAAGGTTACCCATGGTAGTCACATTGCGTAGCTGTGTCAGAACATTTTGACGCATACGTGTGGGAATAATCAAGAGCAGTTCAGGACCGTCAGGGTGCACGTTGCAGCAGTACAAGACACCATCCTGCAGCACAAACATATGCAGAGACGGGGAAGGCGTCTCAGAAGTTACCCGGAAAATGAGGTCTCGCAAGTAGGTGTCACGGCGCTGCTCAGCTACGATGTTCTGAAACTTAAGTGACAGCACGCAGAAAGACTCGCAGCTGTTGGGAAGCTGAATACTATGACCGTATAGCAGAACTTGTTTCAGATGCCGAAAAGGTGGAACGTGTGCGGGAACAAATGCATCCGACATTCCAAGACCTAACAGCCAGCATGAGCTTCACAAATCTGCGAGAAATGGCGAAGGTGGCCGGCCCCATCATGGAACACGCTTGGCATCGCCTGCGCTACGCGCCACCACCACCACCGCGTATTGCACAAGCAGCTGCTGATTTGGCCTTCATCTATTCACCTCCACACCCCACTGCAACACCCAGCCAAACCCTCCCGGCCCAGCAACGAGTGGCAGCTGCAGCCTGCGGCAGTTTCGGCTTCTAAGTATTCGTGGTCTACAACGCTTCACACTGGAGCCCCGGACTGGAACCCCTCACCGGTGCCGTTCGCTCGCACGCCGAACACATGGGGCAACTACACTTCGGCACCGCAACAACTCGGGAGGGCACCTCAGAACTTAGGGTTTCAAGCGACGCAAGGTATCCCGCAATTCGAGCTGCCAACCCCGCTGTTTTCACTGCAATTACCCGGGACATCTACAAGCAGATTGCCCGAGAAATGGACGAGCGCAGCCGGTTCTCCAGCTAACAGCTACACGACGTCCCTGCAAGTGCTCGCAACAGGCGGGAATAAAGAACCACTGCTTGAACTGTTGATCGGTAACAGTGTCCTTTATGCCCTCATGGACATTGCACGGGAGCCAACTTCCGGGAAGAAGCACAAACCCTGAGGCTTGCTCAGGGCTGGTCCCAAACTGCACAATCGGTTCGCTGTTGCATTCGTTGGCAAGGTGGGTCCAGGAAGCAGCGTTTTCTTCTTTTGCCAAAGCTGTGTCATGATATTGTCCACGGGCAGGGTTTTCTTGAGGTGGCAGGCATTTCTCTCCACATGGACCTTGGCGGATGGTCACTGCACTCTGGCCCATATGGGCTCGTCAAATTTAACAAGGCACCGAAGCAGCCATGTGCGTCAGATGCTGGATGCTGACCCCCGTCAGTCTGTAAGACAGTGTTGCAATGCGATAAGTTAGGTCAAGAGCCTGATGAAAATGTGGCCAGCTCTCTACAGGGACCTTTTGCAGATGTGCAGGATGTATGCCACAATACCACTGAGAGTGGCGAGTGTAGTCTAGAGAAACTTCGGGAGGAGCACAAGCAGAAGCTTGTCCTTGCAGAAACGTCCTTGCAGACCATAACCATATTTTTACCACTCTGCCAGGTTGCACGTCCCTGGTGGTTCACAAAATAGACACAGGCAGCCACCCTCCAGTTAGAAGCAAGCTGCGCCCAGTTAACAGCCAGAAGAGAGAAATTCTTGATGGGTGTATCCAAGATTTGCTAGACCAAAACCTCATTGAGCCCTGCTCCAGTTCCTGGGCCAGTGCCCCTGTATTAGTAAAGAATAAAACTGGAGGATATCGCCTTGCGGTCGACTATAGACCCTTAAATGCAACCACAGCTGTGCCAGTATATCCCCTGCCCCGCACAGACTGGGTACTGGCTCAGCTCGGCCACGCTAGGCGGTTCACGAGCCTCGACCTTGCTCAGAGCTTCTTTCAAGCGTCACTTGCTCCCGAAGATCTACCGAAGACTGCATTCCTGTGCCATTGAGGAGTGTTTAAATTTAGGTGACTGCCATTTGGGGTAGCAGGTAAGTCTCATTAATTCAGAAACTATTTAGGACCACCTACAACATATCAATGAGGTACTGCGAAGAATTGGCTCTGCAGGTATGACAATCAATCCCAGTAAAGTTGCATGCTGTGAACAGTCACTAAAGTTCCTTGGACATTATTCCCCAGGGATGGGCAAATATTCGATGTTGTCAAATATTCAATCGAATAGTTCTCTATTCGTTATTCACTTCCGATTCGAATCAAGGTATTCAATATTTTCGAATTATTCGGCACTCTCGAATAGGCAGCCAAAGGCCACAAACGAGCAACAAAAATACAAATCTCGGAGGCTACGTTTTATACATCATGGCTGCCGTACAGCAGCTGTAGATCTTGAAGGCTATAATTTTTGCATTAGAAAGCCGGAAATACGTCATGGCTGTATAGCTCACTCAGTGTGCGGCCCCGCATTGGTGTAGACATTTTTTTTCTCCCCTTGATTTTTTTTTTCTCCTCCTGACAAAGCCTCAGCGTTGCCCTGATGTTCAGTCACGCCACGCCAGTCAAGCTTATTCACGTGTAGGCCACTGCCGCTATAAGTGAAGATGGTGATGACCACGCCTGTGTCTGGGCAGCGTGCGCACATGAACCCGATATGAAACTTTTCCCTGAAAGTTCCTGCTGGAGGTGAAGCGAAGTGCGAGACCTGTGGAGTTGTTTTGAAGATGCCTGGCACTACAACGACGCTTGTCACCCACTCGAGGAAACATCCAGGCAAGTACAATACCCGGAAATTCACTAACTTTAGAGCTTGCCGAAAAAGAAAAGCGAGTCAATGGGGCTATCATCACAGCTATCTGTAGCCAGTTTGTCTAAGCCTAAACTTCAGTTGTCATCGATAAAAGCGCATGAAATGACTAAGATAGCAGCATTCATTACATGCGGCCTCCAGCCTTACAGCGTGGTCAAGGAAGAAAGCTTCGAGATGATGCACTGTGCAATTCCAGAGTACGTCATTCCGTCACAGAACACCTTTCACGAACAGTAATTCCAAACTTGTACGCGACGAAGAAAAATGACCTGAAGAAGCGCATTAGGGTGACAACTGTGGTGCCGAGTGCTTCACTTTGACAACGAATGGGCGGACATCGAGGGCCGGCGACAGCTACGTGTATGTTACGGCTCATGTGACAGATCGCGACTTCAAATAGCCTGCATACGCCGTCGCCTGCAAACCAATGCCACAGGAGCATACTGGAGAAAATATAGTTCAGTTTCTCCAAGACGTGATCAAAGAGTGGGGTCTGCCCAATAACACCCCGACTTTTGTCATTGCTGATAACGGCAAGAACTTCGTTTCAGCTGTTGCCAAATCGCAGTGGTCAGGACTTCTCTGTTTTGCGCATACCCGGCAGCTGCATATAAACGATGCTAAAAGGGAAGTGGCAAGCTTTTCCCAGCTTTGTGCGAAGTGTCGAGCGATTGTGGGCCGCTACAAGAGAAGCGCGTGCACGGCTTATGGACATTCAAAAGGACATGCACATGGTCCAGCACGAAGTGAGTCAAGACGTCCCCACACGCTGGAACAGCAAGTACACCGTGATGGAGAGACTCGTCACACTCCATGCCCCTATTTCAGTTGAACTTTGCGAATGTGATGTGGACAACATGAACTCCAAAGAATGGAAATTAATGGCTGCAGCTGTAAAAGTATTGCAGCCCCTAGACCAAGCAACAACCGAGCTGTGCGCAGACTGCTACCCTACACTTTCCCAAGTAATACCTCTAATGCATTGTACACAGGTGGTGCTGCATCGGCATGTGGCGGAAGGTGAGGAAGCAGCATCATTTGCAAAGAGCCTGAGCAATCTGTGCAGTCTTGCAACAAGGTTCCCTCGCTTAAAAATGGCACATGTTCCAGCAAATGCAATGCTAGTAGACCCTCGCTACAAAGACATTTGCTACACTTAAGAGAGCCAAGAAAAGTGGGCAAAAGCCACACTTTCAATTGCAACAAATGAGCTCATACCAGCCCAAAACGATTGCGCCCGGACATCAGTTTGCCCAGACATGGAGAAGCCTCCAGCTAACACTCTGTGGAGTGTTTTTTCTTCATCAAGCTCCAACGTAGTGCAATAGAATGCACGTGAAAGTGTTCCTTGCCAAGTGGCAGACTACTTGGCTACCCCTGTGCTTCCAAGGTAAGAAAACCCTTTGAAGTGGCGCAAGGGCTACGGGCAGCCAGCCGGCTGTACCCAGCGCTGGCCAAGGCTGCACAAAAGCACCTCTCGATTCCTGCCTCACAGGCAAGGAGTGAGAACCTGTTTTCAACAGCAGGAAATGTTGTTAGCAGCCGGCGGGAACTGCTGCTCCCAGATGACGTGGAGCAGCTGGTATTTTTGCATGAAAACTTGCGAATGCAGTAAAGAAAAGCAGTGTGCGATTTCTGAAAAAAATTCAGCTGTTAATAGTTGTCAATTTCACAAAATGCTGTGCCTACATTTGTTCTAATTCTTTAAAGGTTTTGTAAATTAGTCGGGTCATGATAAAAATGCTCATTTTTAAAAAAGTATGTGATATATACTATTTGAACTATTCGATTCGAAATTATTCTACCAAATCACTATTCGCTTCGAGCCTCAGATTCACTATTCGTCTATCCCTAGTAATCTCTCCAGGCAAATGTCAACCTGACCCGGACAAAGTGCGAGCGGTTGCGGAGTTCCCATGCCCTAAAGCAGTCAAGGAGCTACAAATGTTTTTGGGCCTTGTGGAATACTACAGAAATTTTATCTCCTGGTTTTCTGACAAAGCCAGACCCCTGACAGCTCTCCTCAAGAAAAGAGCCCATTGGGTTTGGGGTGCCGAGCAACAGACAGCATTCGAGACTCTGAGGCTAACGCTGGCAGAAGAGGTAGCTGTGGTATTGCCTGACCTGAACAGGCCCTTTGTGATTGAAACAGATGCCAGTGGCACTGGCACATCGGCAGTGTTGTTGCAGGAAATTGAAGGTGAACTCAGGCCTGTGTCATTTATAAGAAGGACCCTCAGCGCACCTGAAAAGAACTATACTGTCCAAGAATGGGAATGCCTCGCTGTGGTGTGGGCTGTCGATAGATTTCGAGCGTATGTAGAATTCACATCATTTGAGGTGTATTGTTACCATGCATTATTGGCTTGGATGTTTGCAACTGAGCAGACATTGTGCAGAGTTCGACACAGGGTACTGAGATTACAAGGGTCCAAGTGTACCATAAGGCATTGTAACGGACGGGCCAACATTCCAGCGGATGCACTAAGCAGGTGCCCCATCCCTGCTGCTGCATCTGCTCAGCGTTGTATGGCGGACGACTGGCTTCCAATCGAAGAGCAAGAGCCACAACAAACCATTCGTTTTGAAGTAGCAGCCCCTGCTGACGTGACTGATGTGTCCCCACTCACCGACACTGCAAAGTTCCAGTTGTAACAACGCAAGGATCCACTGCTGCTGCAGCTGCTGCAATACCTAAAGTCTGGCCTGCTACCTGGTGACGCTAAAGAGTCCAAGAGGGTACATACAGGACCTAGCTGATGGCAGAGAAATCTCGAACAATGGTATCCTATGTACACGGTCGGTGAACATAAGATTGCCTGGCTTCCCCAACACTTACGAGACATGGCACTGAAAATGGAGCGTGACCAGCCCGTAAGTGGGCAATTAGGCTTATTTAAAACTTGGAAACGTGTGAAGAGCTGGTTCACATGGCTCGGCATCTGCTCCGATATCTCCCGTTACATCCGCAGCTGCCAGCAGTGCCAGGCTTTCAAACCTCACTGGCAAAAACCAAAAGGACTGATAGACAGTTCATAGGCCACACACCCAATGCAGCAGCTAAGTGTGGACCTCATTGGACCACTGCACACAAACCTTGGTGCCACAAGTACATCCTGGTGGTGCTGGACAAGTTCACGAAGTTTGTGGAGCTTTTCCCATTACGTGCGCCTACCTCCAAATTGATCATCAATAAAATGATCTATGTTTTTTGCTTGCATGGTGTGCCTAGCTCCATCTCTAGTGACAATGGCAAACCATTCATATGCAAACTGTGGAAACGCGTTCTTCAGCACTGGGAAATCAAGGAGAGCCACAAAGTCCCATACAGACCAGCAGGACAGACTGTGGAACGCCAATAATGCAACCATTAAACAATGCCTGGTGGGCTATTGCACTACCCACAGGGACTGGGGCAAAAGGCTGCCCAAAGTGGCGTTTGCGATGCGCACGTCTGTAAGTGTAGTTACTGGCTTTACGTCTGCCTTCTTGTGCTGCGGGCGGGAACTACGGAATCCGTGAAGCCATCACAATCGGGCAGCTGGCACCGAGGTGCCCTCTTCGGCGCCTCATGCCCTAGCTGCTGAACTGGATGTGTACGTTGGAGATGCCTGGGCCTTTCCACAGGGCCACCAAACTTTGGCAAAAGCCAGCCAGGCAAAGTATTACAACAAAAAGCGCACTCCAGCTACCTTCCAGGTCGGAGACTTGGCTCTCCGGGACGCGTACCCGCTTAGTAAGGCAGCCATTGGATTCACAGCCAAGTTTGCCCCTCGACGCACAGGGCCATTTATAGTGACTGCACGCATTGGACACAATACCTACAGACTCAGAGATCCGGCTACAGGGAAACAAAGGCCTCGCTAATGCAGACTAGCTGGGCCCTTATCATGTGCCTTGGAAGCCTTCTTCGCAGGGATCTGTAAGGGTACCAAGTCGACGCCAGGTGGCGTAGAGTCGCAGGCATGAGATGGTAGGCAACTGTATGGAGCGGCAGGCATGGAATGGTAGGCAACAGTGTGTGGCGTGCAGGGAGAACATGGAAGGTGTGCGTGCACGGTCGGCCTGCGAGGAGTGTGCGACAATGAACCGAGTGAGTGAAGTAATCGGCGGAGCAGGCTGCGTGCGGCGCGGCGAGATGGAATGCAGACTGCATGTGTGTGAGTGTGCCGAGGATTTCCCGAAATAAACAACGCACTTGACAACATCATCTTGTTCGTCGCTCGAGACAGCCTTTTCTGTCGGATTACGCTTGGAAGATAGCAACTCCATGCAAGTTCGGCAAAAAAAGAAACTAAAGAAGCTGTTTTCGAACATCCAAAACAAAGACTGCGCACTGTGGCAGGGTATTGGCACAGTGCCAAGCTAGCTAGACAAGGTGCACTGCAGCCACCGAGAACGAATTAGGCCCGCGTTCTCGGCACCATCTTGAAACTTTGATCACAGTGAAGTCATATAGAAAATTTTGCAGCGCACATAAATAAGCGGGGAAAAAAAGGGGGGGAGGGGTAAGCAAGATCATGGCTCGGGTTCATGACAAGTGATAACAGCGCAGGATGGCGTCGCGGCAGAACGCGATTCATCAGTCAAAATGCCAATTTCTGCACCTTGTTACAATCGGCCAGCGGGGGTATTGACCTCCTAGCCTCTCCTTCTCCTGCACCACTGCAACAAATTTCTTTGTGAAGCTAACAATGCGTCCCTCTTGGACATGCCTGCGGCGACAGCAAGGCAAAACATGTTTGGCGGATCCAGTGTTGTTCACTGTCACCGTCATGGACCGATCAGAGTAAGAAACTCCTGGAAAAGGGTGTTTTACGGTATTTCCTCACGGACTCCGGTAACTGCCATGGTCCTTTGACCGACACTCCAGCAAACTGCTGGGTCATCTCAGGAACCAAGGCGCGCCAGGCTGAGTCAAGCGTGACAATCCCCATCTACGAAGCTCCCCTTCTTTCTGTGTGTTCTGAGAACAAAGGTGCAGGAGTGACTGTGTGAACCCTTGCTCTCAGCGCAGGTGCTTCGAGGACTTTGGACGCTCCGACTGGACGAAGGTGGGGCGGCAGTTTCTCTGGCCTAGGGATCCGGAGAGGACAGAGGGGATTTAAGCGGACTATTTTTGGCTCCTTAGTGTGCTTATATTCAATCATGCCAGACTGACGAGACGTAACATTCTCCGCTCTTCATGTAAATGTTGTAAATAAACCCAGTACTCCTCGTTCTCTATAAGAACACGTTCGTCCTTTCAACAACGTCCTTAGCGTGGATGAGTCAGACAACGGCATGGTCCAGCTGCCCCTTTTTACATGCACGACCCCCCGCCTTGGACGACATTGGTGATTGGCAACGAGGCACAAGGATAGACAAAATGTTCATGACAAGCACCGATTGCACACAACCACAGAAAACCACAGAAACAGACTGAAGATCTGCAAATTTTCTCAGCTTTGGTACATTCAATTTTGATCATTCTTGTTTCACTGAAAAGCTGAATGTTTAGTGAGTGCAGAAGGGTGTCAAATGTTACTCTGCGAAGTCAGTACTAATATGCTTCTATTTCACAACGAATACGGCTTCAAGTCATTTCATCCATTCATATGGCGTGCAGAGAAAGGTGGCATGCCAACGCCAGCAACAGCACTGGCACGCAGCTACGGAAGTGACAACGAGGAAATGGACTCACATGCGTAGGCCCGCTTGAGGCCATCAAAGAGCACCAGCAACGAGGGCACCACCTGGGGTGCCATCTCGGAGAGCGCCTGCGGCCGGGAACCCTGGCTGATGAGCGTGCACAGGCCCAGTACGCACATCTTGCGGTCGTGCAGCCTGCAATGTGCGAGCACCAATGACGACACATGTTGTGCGTGCTCACGTCTGGTCTGGCATTGTTTGCAGGCGGATACACAGAACTCAAAAGCAAGAAAAGTCAGTGCAAATGTAAGTTCACTGGGCAAAAGGTTGAGCAGCAAAGCAATATGCTTTTGCGAATATGAACAGATAGCTTTAGTTTAACATTAGCGTAATAGTGGGGTTAAGGAAAATAGCGTTAACAAACTTTGCAGAAAGTTAGTTTTAGTATAACGTGATAGCGTAGTTTACGTGCGGAATGCTATTCAATTATGCTTTGAATTTCACATACATAGTGCACTCAATTAATTCTGTGTGCGCGTCCGGAAAGTGTGAGAGACAGACCAATGGAAGCCAGGATCATGTAGCATTTGTACTTTCTGTGTCAGCTGATCTGTGGTAAAATAACAAAGCAGTACAAGCTTTCTACATGAGCCTTCGAAATCTTTCTATCAGAGGCCATAGGATGTCGTCTTGCCTATCTACCGACCTTACGGATAAATGGCACTAGTATCTTCGAGGTTTCTCTCGTTAGGCTTGAGATGCGTTCTAAATGAGAAGCGATCTCCCAAACTCTTTAAGGTTATCCACAATACTCTGTTGACGAAGTGGCCTGAGACTAAGCGAAGACTAAGACTAAGCTGTTTACACAGTCATTTGCTACGAAGGAAGTGAATTCTACAAAAACAACGCGAAATTCAGTTTGAAGCGGGCAGCCGGCACCACCGCCATGTTTTACTCAAGTAATGTAAACCATGCAAAGATGGCAACTTTAAACCTGAGAAATAATGTACGTGCGCTAAACGGTATGGGTCATTTAGTGTTAGTGTTCTGCTTATGCACATTTCGATTCCGCTATTCCGCTAAGGCTGCTATTACGCTAAGCACTAGACTAAACTACAACTGTCTAATGTTTGGTCCAAAATAGCACTCCGTGGCAGCGCCACCATCACTGATTGACGTATGCGGTGCCCTTTGAGCTGTCGGCAATGCGGTTCTATAGCATCAAGCAAGGCTTGCCAAAGTTGGCTGATGGAATTTTTACAGTAAAGTTTCGTGGTATGTTGCATTCCCTACCTGTGTTTTCACATTTTGCCATAATATTCTTGTGAAAGCAAATTTTCTCGCTTTCCCTGCTTATTTCGTTACTGTAAGGTTCAACTGTAGTGTGAAATAATTCTAAAGCAAATAGAATAGTTGCGGGATTTGCATAAAACTCTGACCCAACAGCCAGAAGTCGAACAATTGAACAAAATAAAGAAGTCCTTTACTTGGTAAAGAAACAGGTTCATCTCTGGAATCAGTTTATTTTCGAAGTGCTATTATTCCGATATTTTAATGCAAAAGTGCAAACATTTTTTATAGCACCAGCAGTACAGCAAATTTCTTTTCCCACTTTTGGTCAGTATTGCAGTTCAGACTATTTGATTTTTCGTGATGGTCGGAGCTACAGGAGCCACTACACCGGTCAGCTACGAATTACTGGCACAGCCACGCTGGCTAGGCTGTTATGCCCAACCAACATTGCTTTGCAGGGTGTTGGTGACCACAGGTCTACTCACTGCAGCCCTATGGCTCTCGCAAAGCCGAGAAACCACTTGGCCAATGAGAGAGCACCAGAGAGGACCTAAATGGCTTTCTTCATGGCCACTATTTTCGCAACTTGCGCACAGATCATGTCCAAAAAAATTGAAGCGAGACACCATATTGTCACGTGGTAGTGACGGTGAAGAAAGAACACAGTAGCAGTACTGTGAAAGACAAAACTAGCTTTTATTGGGCGAACCTGTGCCCACAAAACAGGCTACACTTAAAGCACAATGATAGCGGCGAACACAGTCGGCGATCGTCGAAAATCTGATCAGCGGGTCAAGCGCGTCGGCTTTTATACAGCAGTAATCGAATGTTCCAGACTAATCGTTGGGACCCGCATGCCTTCTACAATGTTCTACACCATTCGCGTCAAGCGATGAAATCACATAACACAAGTTTCGGCGACGACAGACAGCGGATAGAAGCATCGATAACTTTCCAGAAAGTTCGGATACATGCAGGCGCGTCCCGCGCTGTGCGATAACATTTGTTAGGCGGCTAAACGTGGTCGCCTGATAAAGATAAGTACACGTGTCAATATGACGTCCGTTATGCCGCCGTTATGCAATGGTTCAATAGAGAAGATGGCAGTTCCGCATGAATGTTTGAATAACTGAGCAGGTCCAAAAGTTCCAAAAGGAACTGCAAACAAGAGCTTTGGCTTGTCTTGGCTGTGAGCTGTGTCAATGGCAATGCTCCGACTTGCCCACCGGTCCCTAATTTTGGACTGCACATATTTTTGTATTTATGTCAGTTTGTCCAATATACTTGGAATTGTGAATACTAAAATTCGAACCAAAGGAAATATATAATTCACTTCGGTTTGCACACACTCACAATATCCTACAATATCTGCACAAGCCTACAAAACAAACAATATTATTCTCTCCTGTGACAGTGGTCAAAGTCATTTGTACAACTGCATGGTGAGGAAATCTCTCCTACCACATCTGCGCTCATTGCAGTGCTCTCTGTCGTGGGCGCTCCACACAGTAGGCCCATCAAAGGGATTCTGCTTTGATACCAGCGAAAGTTCCACAAAAAAAACACAGCCTGTTGCACACAATGAGGCCCCGCCTTCTGCTGCATTCTAAACCCATTTCACATCTCCTTATTATCAAGAAGCAAGGAGTGATGTCATGATGAGCACTGCCATCAAATTCAGTGCCAGGCAAGAAAGAAGCTCCGATGGTGTGAATTTTCTTTGAAGGTTAGGTGAATACAATGGCGACATTAAAACTTGGCAAAGATTGCCGACCAATACAGAAGACAGCAAAGAAGAATTGTGTTAACGCAGTCGTCTGCTCTCTTTACCTGCACTGTGGCTCTTTGCTAACATACATGCAGCTTGTCTATATTACAATCAACTTCTATTAATTCCACTTCATTTAATTGAAGTCCTTGGTTAATTCGATCCTGACTGAAGGTCCAAGCCAGTGCCTATGCCTTTACATAGGCCCAAACGTTAGTTATTTTGACCTTAAAATTGGTCTTTGCTGGTACTTGACCAGTCTGCACGCAACGCACCTGACCCCTACGGTAACCCCAATAATGGCTTGTTTAGTGGAAGCATCTGTCTCAGCAGACCTTAGCAGACAGTGAAATTGTTGAACACACGTCTTCTGTCAAACACACCTAGTATTTTTTTCGACCCCATCAGGTTCATATCGTTGAGATTATACTGTATTTTTGGCTTGCCCTAGGAGCATTTTCAAGCAATAATGTTAGCTTACAATGTCTGAACACGGTTAGCGTACAATGTCTGATCACGGTATTTACCCCAATTCTGATGCACACATAAAAAAAAAAAAGAATTTCGCCGGAATTAACCTGCACAGTGCAATTGGATACAAAGGCAAACTGCCTTTGCGGCGGTCGTGTGCTTTACCGCATAACAAAGGTCTATTGCGGCGAAGCTGACTTTAGAAAACGAGCCGCCATTGCGCAACATGTATTAGACCCTTCCCCATTCTCCTAGCTAATAAAAATGGGCACATATTATAGATTGATAGTATTTTTGAGAGCTTTAATGTTATCTTGTGGGGATGCGCAACTCTCATGTGTTCCCTGATATGGTGCTCTCCCTGCATGTCTGACGTCTCCTATGATCCGGCTTCTCCGCGTAGCTTAGTGCCGGCGGCAGTCGGTCTAGTTACAGCACATTATGAGATGGCACGAGTGTTGCACTGCTAATGCCACCTAATGGCAGAGTTAGTGGGGGGCCAGAGGGAGTCAGCTTTTCCTCTCTGGCTCGGGGTCGGCAAGCAGCGCGGTCGTTCTGCGCATGTGCTGATCCATGCTGCTGCGAAACCGTCTCGGGTGGCCTAGGAGCGGGACAGCGGAACGGACGAACACTATCATTTGAATGTGTCACCTTTGGCATGATCGTACACGCAAACGACCAGGCATTGGTGTCCAGCATGGGGCGAACATATTCGCTCGATATCCAGTTGCAGTGAGTTGAACTTCCTCGATTTGTCATGCGCCCATCAGCATGTTCTGTCGGTAATAATTCGGCTGGCTATAGATCGGCGTATAGAAGGCTTAATAAATACCCTTGCGAGTGTCTGCACTACTAGATGTCATTCCATTGTCCCAAGAGCATGACTGAGACCTCCACAATCTCTACTTTAGTTTTCTACTTTGAATACATAGAAAGTAGGCGCACATTCGTTTAGGGGCTTTTTAGTATTGAGCAAATACTGCCAAATGAATCAGCAGTGTGTTCCAGCATTTTCTTTTTCTGCATTTTGTTTATTCGACCCACCAAATAATTTGATAACATTCGTCGGTCCCGTCAGGGTCGAATGAACGTAAGTCGCCTGCACGTTACTGCAACGGTCAAAAAGGCCAAGCTGCACTCACCCCATGAAGTACTCAATGTTGCCTAGCCACATCTTGACAAAGTGGTCCAGTAAGTTCTCCTGCGTGTCCGGCCTCTGGATCTTGCTTAGTGTCTCAAAGAGCAGGACTGGGTTGTAGTAGAGAGCTGCTATGACAACCTGCAACGTCACAGGAGGCCAATCAGGCGCCATAGTCAATAGAGCCTCGTGCATTTTCACCAAGCTAACCCAACACAATAGACCAACACGGTGCAAGTTATGCTGACATATTCAGCTTTTTATTCAAAGGGGGGAGTGCAGTTATTACAGCAGTCTACCATGTACTACTTACAGACACCTATAAAAATGATTCAGCAGAACTTTTTCAAGCAAGACACCAGGCACACTTCACGACTATACACAATGCAGACCACAAATTTATCACACCATTCTATTTTAAACTTCCTAGTTAAGACCTCAAGTTGCAATATTACCTGTAAACATAATCAAACCTCAACTTTAATTAAATTGAGGTTCACAAATATATTGAAGTTAAAGCTTCTGGTGGCTAAAATAGCACCAGAAACCATTTAAAACTACAGTAGAATCTCAATGATACTGATCTCGGGATGGTGCAACAATTCATGTCACCCAAAATGGTTTTTAAAAAATTGGGAAGCTAAGGGGGCGACATGGCAATGAAATGCCCCTTCAAAATTTCCATTCCAATCTCTAAATTTATTTTTCCTAAGACCCTCCTTTATCTCATGACAAAAATTTGGAAGAATATACAGGAGAATTTGAGGATATAGCAGTCTTTTGTAACATCTTCAAAATCGGGAAGAGAATCGTGGGGTGCTATTGCACCACTGATTACACGAGCATGGCTTTCTGTTGACACAGCGCCACCCCATCTTGGTATCGCCGAAATCATGAGAAATAGACTCCAACGGTTGCAGCTTTGTATTTCTCCATCCAGAAATAAAAGCAACAAAAGCAAGCGCAAAAAGAGGAAACTAGCATCACAGTTCGTTACCGTAGTCACATGATGCTCAGGGAGCGCACCTATTGGATGATGCAAATTTGAATTACTGGCATGCCTGTTTTATGCACATTTTGGCAGCAGCGAGCTATGCACTTCGTGTGCCCCACGCAAACATTTCACGATCTGCCTGGTTATATTGCGTTTCTTTGCCCTAGCTGTTGCTCGATGGTGATAAGGGTATGATTTGCACAAGGCAAGGGAAGCTGTTGACTTTTCCTTGAGGAAACAAAGCTACTTCGTAGTGTGCGATCTGACAGGTGCAAAGCGTCGAAGTCAACAGAAGGCCTGGTATACAGACAAGGCTACCGATAGAAGCAAATACCGCCGATCTTGCTAACACTACAAGACTAGGTTGCATGTGATTGCTGGCTCCTGATAAAGTTACAAGGTCTTTGAAAATGGCCGACAAGTTGCATGATACTTTACAAAGCAAAAGTTAAATTCATATCACCTCAAAATTCGTATCAGGTGTGATCGTATCCCCGGAATTCTATTCTATGCTGCAGCGCAAGCTTAAAAGGATGGACAACTGCTGAGAACATGAATCGAGGTAAGCCCACTGATGGAAAGATTGCCTACTGTAGCGGCTAAAAT